>NC_133763.1:46522793-46831328 GCF_036562045.2 Rhinolophus sinicus | reverse complement strand
TAGGAGAGTACTGAAGACTCTTGGTCTTAAGATTGACGGCATTTTTTTTTTTTTAAAGAGTTTATTGGGGAAGGGGAACAGGACTTTATTGGGGAACAGTGTGTACTTCCAGGACTTTTTCCCAAATCAAGTTGTTGTCCTTTCAGTCTTAGTTGTGGAGGGTGCAGCTCAGCTCCAGGTCCAGTTGCCGTTGCTAGTTGCAGGGGGCAGAGCCCACCATCCCTTGTGGGACTCGAGGAGTTGAACTGGCAACCTTGTGGTTGAGAGCCCACTGGTCCATGTGGGAATCGAACCGGCAGCCTTGGTTGTTAGGAGCATGGAGCTCCAACCGCCTGAGCCACCGGACCAGCCCAGATTGACGGCATTTTACAAGTTACTAATACAACACATTTCTTTTATAGCTCCAGTTGATTAATAGAAGATGGAGTCAAATACTTAAGTTATTTAACTGACTTTAGAAAACCTCCCTGACTCACCATTCAAGTATTACATCATCTTTGAGGAGGTTTGAAAGTCTTACTGGAGTTCGTCCTTCATCAGAGGTCATGTTTTTAGAAGAAACATCAACAAATGAAGACAAAGCATTAAGACTAGCTTGGTCACCTGGAACTTTATATGACTGAGTGCTCCTTTCATGGCCTCTGGTTTTTTTAATCATAAAATTTGCCCAAAGGGCAAATATATATATATTTTTTGTATAAATTGTATAAATAGATATATATTTGTACATAAGTAACTAGGCCGTCTGGCTTTTTTTCTATTAACCTAGAAAAATGAAATTATCATATGCTTTAGGAAGCTTTTTACTGAAATCTACACTGCATTTCTCTTTTGTTTTAGAGGAAAAATAATTAATTGTAGGATCAGTAGTGGAGCGAAGGAGAAAATGGGCAAAGCACTTGCACTTGTGGAGGTCCGTGGCTGTTGATAGGAGGCACGGACACAGGGGGGTCTTCCCTTTCTCCTGAAAACACCACATCCCCACCATCCAAATGCAGGTGTAGGACCCACGTTGGGCAGGGAGATTTGTCTCATTAAGATCTCTGACCCACTTAGTGTACTGTGTTAGTTGTCACCCTGGCAGGTAAACAGCAGAGAACTTAAAATTGTCATATATGATTGTGGAACAGCAGCCTCTCCTGAATAAGGAAGTGGGGGGCCCTGACTGTCCCCCCCACCCCCCCAGGCAACCATCATATAAACCTCAGACAGGAGCCTACAGGTAAAGGGCTTGCTCCCGAGCCCACTCTGCCTCTGGAATTCCTGTCAGTGAGAGTCTTCGGCTTCAAAGAGGAAATAATGCTTTTCCACTTTAAGGCAGGTTTGTGGAAAGGGTCTCCTTCCAGGCTCCCCGTAGCCATCAGCAAGAGTGAGTCTCCCGGGAAGACCCCACTTCTCCCTAAGTCCCCCCACCTCCAAGTGGCATAGCTTCCTACCAAAGCTTGTCTCCAACTAAGCTTGTCAAAGCCTTTATTCCAGGCCCTATAGGGAGCCCGGGACTTAACATCCTTCATCTTCCAGACTTTCGTCCCCATATGCTCTCTAGGGGCCTTTCTGACTCCATCCATCCACAGCAAAATTCCGCGTGTCCTCTCCTATAAATGTTCCCTATCCATTTCTGTTCTCACTGACACCTGGTTCTCCCTCTCCAGGGGCTCCTGTTCCCTCCCCTGTGCCCCGTGTACGCTGGGCCAGAAGGAGGGAGGGCGTCCTCTGGCTCCACTCTGCTTCCAGACCCTTTGCTCCTTCCTCAGCTTTGGCGACCATGCCAGTAGATCACCACAACCCCCCCCCCCCTTTCTACTACAGACTTTAGCACCCGGTCCACATCACTCACATTTCACACTGCTCCTTTCACAATCTGATGCAAATGCAATCCTACAAACGCAATAAAAAGTGCCCTGGCGTGGTCTCCCCCCAAGAAGAGCTTGTCTTTCCCCTCTCAGCAGCCACTGCCCTGGTCCTGATCTTTCCGTTACCCGTGGCGGCAGCCCTCTCCCAGCCCCAGTTCTAGAATGCCCACTCTATCTTCCCCATCACTCCCTCGAGGTCCCCACCGCCAACAATCCCGCAAGCCCACCAGGGCCTGCAAGCCAGTGATTCCAGCACCTTTTCGCTGGCCCTCAACCCCTTGCATTCGCGTTTGCCCTGCCTCCTTTGGATCCCCATTGTGTGTCATTATCAGTACTCCTTTACCGTCACTCTTTCACCCTCTTAGTTATCTTTCTCATTTGGCCAAATCCCACCCACGAGTATGGGTACCTCTGCCAGTTCCCCTCCTGCACCCAAACTGCACGTCCCAGGAGGAAAATGCACTGCAGGCTGCTCATTTCATTTCCATGACCACAGAGCTCATGGAGTTGATATGGGAGAGCCTCCTCGCTATAAAAATTTTGTCTCCTGGTCCCTATTTTCTCAGCTCCTTAGCCCTTAGCTTTGATTACTCTTCTAATCAGTTTCTGAAGCCTAGACTAACGATTGTTCCTGGCCTGAATCACAGAATGTCTCTCACCCCTGCTTTAGCTAACTACTTAAAAGCCTGTGACTTGCCAACTTCCCCCAGGCCATTCCGAAGCTAACTCTTGGCCATCCCAGAAACCAACTAGGTTTTAACTTTCCCCCAGGCCAGCATACTTGTTGATGTCCTTTCCAACCCATTCTGGGCCCAGCTCCTGGACAATTGATGCCACCTAACTGACGGGTTGAATGGCCACAGGCTCTATAGAGCTAACGGATTTATTAATTAAAATCTATTTTTCCTCATTCAGGGGCCTTGGGGATACAGGGGATACCCCAGCAAGATGACCAGTCCCAACCAAAGAAGCCAACGTGGTCTTCCAAGCGGATCTCCAGACCCCTTCCTCTCATCTAAGATGAGACAGGGCGAAAGTTCCGTGACTCCCCCAATAGGTAGGGACAGCTCTACACCACTGCCCAGCAGGAAGCAGATACAGAAGAAAAGACCTTCTGTCCCTCAACTTCCCATAGAGATGTTATGGGGATCATGTCTCTCAAGGGGAAAACAAGGCAGGCAGTTAGAGGTAGGCATCGGGTCTCTGCATTCCTGCACAGCCCACAGAATGTGACCAGACCACTCCTCTCTGCCCCAAACTTGTCCTTTACATTGTAATTATCTACCCCTATGAGGAAGAAATACCCAACTAGATTAAACCGGCCACTCACACCTGTGCAGTAAAGGCCACAATGACCTTCATTTCACCTGGGCCTCATTATACCATCATTATAATATCATACATATGCCCGGAAGTTCATTAATATTATAACAGACTGAATTCTGGGAAGGAACATGCGCAGTCTGAAAAGATGAGGTAATAGCCTCTTGTCAATGACAGGTGTCAATCCAGTGGTCCCAGAAAGGAACAGCCCATTCTAGAGAAAAAAGGAGAAAAACTCCAAATCCTTGCCAGTCCAAGCCTTTTTGAGCCTCCTGAGCCTTGCCTTTGCTCGGGGCCGCTCCAAACCCTTTGGAGTGTACTTTCTCTTCTAATTAGGCTCTTGAGCCATTTTCTGTGGCTTGGGTCCACTTCTATTTCTTTGAAGAGTAGTTTTTCTTCTAATAAACTGCTTTTTCATTACTTTACCTCAGCATCTTGTTCAATTCTTTGCTCAAGACTCCAAAAACCTGGCCCAGTCTCAGGTAACAGAGTCACGGTGTTTCTCAGATGTGCTTATTGCATCACCCTGTTCCATTCACTGTCTCCTCCTCACTCTTCTTAGACCTATAACCCCGTGTCCTGACTGTCGGTTGCTCACCTTGCTCCCCATGTCACTGAAAAAAATAAGAGCGTTCGGAAGAGACCCCTCAGCCTCCCACCACACGTTTACCCACCTTTGCCTCCTGTTACTGTGAACGAACTCTCCTTGCTCCGCCGAAAGCCAGTGTCTCTGCTTGTCTTAGTTGGCTGTGGCTGCCATAACAAGCAGAGACGAGGTGGCTTAAAAACAAATATTCGGGCCAGCCCGGTGGCTCAGGCAGTTGGAGCTCTGTGCTCCTAACTCCGAAGGCTGCTGGTTCGATCTGGGTCAACTCCTCGAATCCCGCAAGGGATGGTGGGCTCGGCCCCCTGCAACTAAGATTGAACACAGCACCTTGAGCTGAGCTGCCGCTGAGCTCCCAGATGGCTCACTTGGTTGGAGCGCGTCCTCTCAACTACAAGGTTGCCAGTTCGACTCCCGCAAGGGATGGTGGGCAGCGCCCCCTGCAACTAGCAACAGCAACTGGACCTGGAGCTGAGCTGCGCCCTCCACAACTAAGACTGAAAGGACAACAACTTGAAGTTGAACAGCGCCCTCCACAACTGGGATTGAAAGGAAAACAACTTGACTTGGGAAAAAAAAAGTCCTGGAAGTACACACTGTACCCCAATAAAGTCCTGTTCCCCTTCCCCAATAAAAAAATCTTTAAAAAAAAAATTAGTGCTCATAGCAAAATATGTATCTGTTTAAAAAAAACAAAAACAAATTTTCTTTGCACAGTTCTGGAGACTGGAAGTCCAAGAGCAAGGGTGCCAGCTGTTCCGGTTCCCAGTGAGGGTCCTCTTCCTGGCTTGCAGATGGGCGCCATCTTTCCTCTCCTGTGTCCTCACAACGCAGGGCGGAGAGCTCTAGTGTAGCTTCCTCTTCTTGTAAGGGCACCAGCTCTATTGGATCAGGCCCCCGCCCTTCGGACCTCATTCAACCTTTGTCACCTCCCCACAGGCCATATCTCCAAATATAGTCATGTTTGGGGGTTAGGGTTTCAACATAGGAATTGTGGGGGACGAAACATTCTGTTGATGACACTACGTATGCATAGGGTCCCACCCCCCCACCTACTTAAGGATACCACCCTGTCGTTATGCACCTCTCTCCCCCACCACCAATTTTTACCTTTCTACTGCATCGTACAAACATACTGTCATTTCTCGTATCGTCAGAAAACCAAAATACTCTTGATTCCACGTCCCCATCCAGCTCTTGTCTCATTGTTCTGCCATCTTCTATAGAAAAGTTCCTTGGAAGTGTGATGTGTTCTTTTACTTACTCTTCTCCCACTCCTTCCTGACCCCACTTCAATCAGGCTTTCACCCCCACTCCTTGTCAAGGTTACCAGGGACTCCCTCCTCCTAGTATCCAGTGGTCAGTTTTGAGACCTCTTCTTATTCTGCTGTCGGCAGCAGTGGAGCACAGTGGAGCACTTCCCACATACTTGTTTAGTGCTTGGTAGGTGCTAGATGGGAGATGACGGCAACTCAGCATCACAGGACCAGTGGACCTGAGAGCACTTGTGAGTATACGAAGTCCTAATGGAAGCAATTGCAAAGAATGGAGGAATTATAACCCTATGACCAGCAGTTCCACTCCTTGGTGTATACCCCAGCAACAGAAAAAACAGACGTCCACACAAAAACTTGGCCGTGAATGTTCACTGCACTCCATGGAAACAAATTAGAAACCAGAGGCAATGCATTAAGGGTGTACAAGTCAAGGTGGGACAGAACTCCCAAAACGGACTTATTCTCAATGACAGGAACTTTATCCAAGTCAAACTATCGATAAAGGAATGTATATTGGTATATGTTAGGTTAACAAAAATGTTTTATATATCTGTATTTTTTAAATTTCTTACATCTACTCACATACATACTTTTACATTAATGCATAAATGTGATTACAGTGGTACCTCGGTTTTCGAATGTAATCCGTTCCGAAAGACCGTTGGAGTTCTGAAACGTTTGAAAACAGCAGATGGCTGGGCCTCAGGCTCTTGCACTCAGCGGGAGCCACGTGACATGTTCGACTTCCGAGGCGTGTTCGAAAACTGAAGCATTTACTTCTGGGTTTATGGCGTTGGAAAACGGAAACGTTCGCGAACCGAGACGTTCGAAAACCGAGCTACTACTGTACATTACATGTGATTGTGTTATATATATTTTTAATTTCAGTGCAGTCTGTTTTCTTTTCCTTCTGTTCGGCTCCCCCCTCCCTTTTTCCCATCCCGTCCTATCCCATGACTGTCCATCCCCTGAAACCATGATGACAATGGGGTCCGGCTCCTGCCATGTTTTCCTCCATGCTCGTTTGTGTTGGTGCACATACACGGGTGGGGGTGGGGGTGGGGAAGGGTGGCATTACTCTTTTTTTTTTTTTTTTATACCCAGAGGATAATTTTATACCCAGTTTCCTGCACTTTGCTTTTCCTCACCAATTATTCACGGTCATCCCTGCGAGGGACCTGATGTAGCTCCACTTTATTTATGTATTTTTGACTAGAGAAGTCTGTGCCATTGTTGGCTGAGCAGTTGAAGGAGGTGAAATGGGAGGAGGGTGTCACCCGAGTCGTGGCCGATCCTCTGGGGCTTGACCTCCACCTGGTTGAAGGTCTTGCCGTGGCAGACGCCCACCATGCTTGCCCACCCTCTCCGGCAGGATGGTCATGTCCCACAGGGGGGTCTTCACCGCCTCCGGCTTCTCCATTGGGGCGGGTGCCGCCTTCTGGGCTCTGCGCAGGCGCTGTCGCAGTGAGTGCTGCTCCCCCGTCTCGTCCTAGTTCAGTCGCCGCCACCGTGGGGCGCTGTGCAGCTGCTTCCGCTGCTCCTTCCACGTCGCTGTCTGGAGATGACATCGAGGCAGGACAGTTGTCACAGGTGAAGTGGCGCAGCTGGAACCGTGGGCAAACCGCTGTGCTCCTAAAGCCTCCAGAACCCAGGGACCACCCAGGGCTCTGCAACTGGTCCAGGTCCACACCGCGTTAGGTGAACTTAGGTGAACTTACAGAATGTCCTTTGCTGCTGCTCCACTTCCGCCATTTTGCCTTTTTTTTTTCTTTTTTTTTCAGAAAGGCCAGTTTATTCTTGTTAATGGTTTTTCCATTGCCAGGCACGTCAGGACATAGTCAACCACTTCCCCTGTGGAGGACATTCACTTTGTTTCAAGGTTTTGTGTCTTTTCTGTCATAAGCAAAAATTCATTATACAGCCTTGTGCATATAACCCTGCATTCTAGTATTTTTATATACATGGGGGAAATTCCCAGGCGTGGAACTGCTAGGTCAAAAGATATATGTATCTTAATTTTAATTTTAGGAGATGTTGCCAGATTGCTTTCCAAAAGGCTGTGTCATCCAAAAGCAATAATTAACCTTTTCCTGCAACCCCACCAGCAAGAGGTATTATCAATATTAAAAGTTTGGTCATTCTGATAGGAGCAAAGGAGTTTCTCATTGCAATTTAAATTTACATTTCTCTGATTACTAGAATCTGAAAACTTGCACTGTTTTTGAGTCATCGGGGATTCCTCTTCTGTAAATCACTTGTTTGTGTCCTTCGAAAACGTTTGTTAAAAAAAAATAAAAATCATTGACTCAGTTAATTTTGCAGCTGGTCCATCAGCTTCCATTCCCTGTCCCGTTGGATAAGACTGAAAAATATTATACATATTGACATGTTACTATCATAAACCATTTGAAAAGAACAGAGGAAATGAAAGCTGCAAATGGCTATGAAAGTGATATGAAAGAAGAGGCTAGAAAACCCAGAGCAAAAGGAAGGATGAAATAAAACTAGGATTCTTGAGAGGATGGAAAGTATCCCTGTCGTGCTCAAATTAGTATATGGTGAAAAAATACAGTAAAGTCTTTGGTAATGCAGATTGGTGCAGCTGCTATGGAAGGCAGTGTGGAGGTTCCTCAAAAAATTACGAATAGAATTGCCATATGACCCAGCAATCCCTTTCCTGGGTATTTCCCAAAAATCTGAAAACATTTATCCATAAAGACAAGTGTGCTCCAATGTTCATTGCAGCTTTATGTACGGTGGCCAAGACATGGAAACAACCAAAATGTCATGCGATAGATGAACGGATAAAGAAGTTGTGGTATATATACACCATGGAATACTATTCGGCAGTAAGAAAAGATGAAATAGGACCATTTGTGACAACATGGATGGATCTTGAGATTATAATGCTAAGCGAAATAAGTCAGACAGAAAAGGCAGAGAACCATGTGATTTCACTGATATGTGGTATATAAACCAAAAGCAACAAAAGAACAAGACAAACAAATGAGAAACAGAAACTCATACACACAGACAATAGTTTAGTGGTTACCAGAGGGTAAGGGGGTGGGGGATGGGAGATGAGGGTAAGGGGGATCAAATATATGGTGATGGAAGGAGAACTGACTCTGGGTGGTGAACACACAATGGGATTTATAGATGATGTAATACAGAATTGTACACCTGAAACCTATGTAACTTTACTAACAATTGTCACTCCAAGAAACTTTAATTTAAAAAAAGAAAGAAAGAAAAGTCGTGTTTAAGAGGGGTATGCACATTCAAATGCATGCGCGCATACACACACACACACACACACACACACACACACACACACACAGTCATTCATTGAACATTTACAATGTGCCAGTCATGGTGCTGAGGGCATGTCTGCTGCATCTCACTCTTCACTGGGAGGTAGGTGGTACTATGATTCCCATTACATTATTCCCATTATACAGATGGGAAGACAGGCTCATAGAAGTGTAGTAACATGGTTAAGATTGCATTGCTAATAAGTGGTAGAACCAGGATTTGGGCCCAGGTCTGCTTGACCCCCAAGGCCTTATCTGGTAGATGACTGGGCCTGAGAACTATCCAGGAGCAAACACTGTGGACCAACACTGCTGGCATCAGGGAGCTCGAGTCTAGACCTAGATTTGGAAAGGGTTACAAAGCAAGTTGGGAGGAGTCAGAAAAGCTAACGCCTGGGTGGGGATTTCCTGAGAAACTGAACTGGGACACGGAGGGCTGGCAGGCACTACAGAACACGAACACCAACCGCTCCCTCCCCCCGGAAGTAATTACCCAGAGGAATAAGTGACTCACATCCTTGACTGCTACTCACTTTCGCACACCATCACACATCACTGTGAAATGAGTGGCACAGCAGTTAGAAGGAAGTGCTCATTTAAGGAACTCTTGTTGACTTAGCCCCTGGGGGACAGAATGGACAGTCTGGTTCTTGCTGAATTCACAGCTGCTTTGACTTTAGCACCTCCCCCACTCCCAGCCTTGGGGTGACAAGACCTCCTTAGGATGAAAGATCGAGAGACCTGTGTGACCTCCATCGGGAGGTCATGGAAGTCATGGAAGCTCTGAGCCTGGTCAAACTGACTGCAAGATAAGGGTAATAATGAGCCCCCTGGACTCAGAACGCCTTTGGGATGCACTGTCCCAGTTCCAGCTCCTTATCTTAGAAGATCACCGTGTAGATGCTTACTGATGACAAACTATCGCTTAGCATTTTCCCATTCAGCTCACTGGAGCCACAAGAGATACGATGACAGAGGGGGGTATCATGAAAGAACAGACCTCTGGGACATCATGCAGCCTCTGGGAGAGCTCTGATTTTCCCTTAAACACCCCCAGCCTGCCTGAGAATGGTGAGGCAATTTTTGGAGGTGTTAACGCACCAGACCACCGATGCTCTGATAATAAATGCTTATTCTATGACCCAACTCCTGTGTGGATCTATTGGCTGAAGGTCACAGGCAGCACAAGTCCCAGACTCATTTGGCCTCCGGTTACAGTAACACTCTCCTCCCCACCGTGGGCACGGCAGGTGAGGGAAGTGGTGGTACAACATAAAAAATATAAACGGTCATGTTTGCGAGGAGTTGGAGTGGCAACGATGGAAAAGCCTAGACTACCCATAGGAAGCATTTGAGAGACCAGAGGGACGATGAGGATGGTTCCATTTCAGCTACAATGAAGGGTGAGAGGTCCGTTGCTCTAGGTCCCCCATCTGGGAATATGGAGATGTTAAATAGGAATCCGTAAGGGCTTCTCAGAACAAGCCCCAAGCTCCACCCGCCCCCAGTGGCCCTTCTCCATCAGAGCGTCTGCCCTGAGGTGTCTGGGAATCTATGAAGACTGTTCAGCTGTCGGAGATTCAAGCCTGTCCCAACCCTTGACTCTCAGTGTCTTCACTGCACAGGAGACCAGCAGTACCTGTCCACAGTGAATATTATGGATGGAAGACTAGAGCACAACACATTTGGTGCTGGATAAACACTTGATGAACTTGAATTCACCGTTTACCGCCATTCTTCACTTTGGTTGTTCGCCTCCCCAGTGAGGGCTGAGGAAAGGAGAGTGGAAGGAGGGCAGATGAGTTAAGCAATTCTGTCAGACACTGTGCTGTGTGCTCTCTCCCTGGAAACTCATGTCACCCTGGCAGCCCCCTGGGAGGGGTGCATTGTTAGCTTTCTTGTACAAATAAGGCACGTGGTGCTCAGGGTAAGCTGTCTCCCTAAGGTCTTACCTTTAGAACCCGGACCTGACACCCAAATCTATTCATCTATCGTACAACGTGCACAGTCTATTCAAATCGAGTTCCTTTTCTCACTGACAATGTGAGAAAATCTCAAGATACGAAAGACATGCAGATGAGAGAGGTTTCCGACACAGTCTGTGCTGTTAACTATTAAATCATCCCTTGGATGACTAGATCAAGACTCCTTTTTCTTGTCTTACTCTGCCTGCACCCCCAGGATGGAGAAGCCTAAAACTAGAGCGTCCAAGGGGCCTTCGAGGCCATCCCCTCCAGCCTCTAGGAGGGAGGAGACAGAAATTCCAGAATCTCAAAGGCCCAAAGTCACCCAGTTAGAGCCTGAGCTCCTGAGCCTCCCTGCCCCCAGAAGTGCTTCTCCGCCTCTCTGTGCCCGTTTCCCAGGAGCAGGTGTTGGAAATATAGCACGAAGGACAAGGGCTCATCACTGCATTTTCCTTTGAACTGGACAGCTGGCCCACTGGACCAACACTTTCTTCTTCCAGATCTGGTTGGTCAGAAATGAATGTTTCCATAGAAAGTAAAAAATCCTGCCCGGCCCTGTGGCTCACGCGGTTAGAGCTCCGTGCTCCTAACTCCAAAGGCTGCCAGTTCGATTCTCACATGGGCCAGTGGGCCCTCAACTACAAGGTTGCCGGTTCAACTCCTCAAGTCCGCAAGGGACGGTGGGCAGCGCCCCCTGCAACTAAGATTGAACACAGTACCTTGAGCTGAGCTGCCGCTGAGGTCCCAGATGGCTCAGTTGGTTGCAGTGCGTCCTCTCAACCACAAGGTTGCCGGTTCGACTCCCACAAGGGATGGTGGGCTGTGCCCCCTGCAACTAGAAAATGGCAACTGGACCTGGAGCTGAGCTGCGCCCTCCACAA
Organism: Rhinolophus sinicus; assembly: GCF_036562045.2. Taxonomy (NCBI): domain Eukaryota; kingdom Metazoa; phylum Chordata; class Mammalia; order Chiroptera; family Rhinolophidae; genus Rhinolophus; species Rhinolophus sinicus. The sequence goes on along the minus strand of NC_133763.1, from coordinate 46,820,112 downwards.
CTAAGACTGAAAGGACAACAACTTGACTGGAAGTACTACACACTGTTCCCCAATAAAGTACTGTTCTCCTTCTCCAATAAAAGTTTTAAAAAATCCTTTAGGGAGAAAGACTGCGAAGGGAAGGAAGGGCACAGCCTGGAGAAACGACCGTGCCTTGAGCTCCACGCTCCGGATCAAGGTCCTTCTTCACCCAGGCTCTGGTTCTTCCTTCCCTCCCTCCCCCGCCCCCGCCCCCAGGTGGAGTTCTGCCATCAGTCTGGTGGCTCCTGAGCACTGCCCATCCTCCCCGCAATCAGCCCTCCTTCCTTGGGGTCCGACACACCCTCAGCTGTCTGACCATCTCCTAGGAGCGTTCTTGTTCTCATGTTGATTTCTCACATTCTGCACTTGAATTAGGTCTGGAGCATTCTGGTTTTTTTCAAGGCGGGGAAGTACCCTGGAATGAGAATTTTCTCAGGAATCTGACGCACCACATTTAAAAACCAGTTCTTCCACTGACAGCTGTGCACTCTGGGAAGCTCACCTTTTCCCTCGTCTGTAAAAGGCGAGAATAATACTCATGTCTCTTGGGCAGGTCTCATGTCAGAGTCAATGGAATTGTGTCCCTAAAAGTGTTTTGCACATGGTATGCCAGGTCTTACGCTCCTGGGAAGTCAAGCCGTACTGCCCAGGGTCCACCTGGATGTACCTAGAGGTCTGCCCTGGTACTGCCAGCACCCTCTGCCCCTGCCTGTGGCAGTGACTCTGCTGCAGCGTCATTCTACAGCACTGCCTCCGTCTGGAGCCACACTGGGCATGCCTCCAAAGCCATAATAATATCCAGGGTGCAATTCTTCATCACACCCAGAAAGGCCTGCCAAGGCCCCAGAAGAAAGAATGATAGAGTGAAAAACAAATGTGCCTTGGAAACCTGGGCCCAACTTTCTGCTGTGTCACTAACTAGCTCTGTGTCTTGGGGTTCTCTCTGTTTTAGCTGCAGAAAGGCATGAGAAATGTCTCCCATCCCTCCTTCCCAGCCACCACTTTTTTTCGACAGGTATGAATTAGGCATCGCAGCATCAGGGATCCATCTGAAAGTGAACGAAACAGGTAAAGTCCCTCCACGATAGTGTCATTGAACTCATTGTCGAAGCACAGATACGTCCAATCAAAGCTATAAATGCAGAATTCCACTCCTGAGGCGTGAGCCAGCACGAGTCTAAAGGTGGATTCAGTCTAGTTGGGGAGGTCAGAGGTCAGGCGATGTCTTTCGTTTGAAACCTTGATGGAACAGAGATCTGAAGGGCAGGGAGGCTGTCGCTGGCTGAGAGAGGGTGGAAGAGATTTGCAGGCAGAGGACAGGGTCCATGTAAAGACCCAGAAGTGGATGGGACAAGGGGTGTTGGAGGAACTGGAAGAAGCCAGTGGGAATGCTGGGTGGAGAGTGGGGGCTGGGGGGTGCCTTGGGGGGACAGAAGATGCAGGGCCTTTTAGGCTTTGCTAAGGATTTTGTCTTCCATCTCCTAGGAGCAACGGGAGGCTCTGGAATCCTTTTAAAAAGAGGGGACAGACATTCAGGAAGTCATTGTTTAAAGAATGAATGAGTCCATTAGCACCTTCTAGCCCCATTCCTTTATTAGATTAAGTCGTCAGTCATTTACCAAGAGCTCGAACACGTGGGACACAGCAGAGGATGTTTGGATGGAAGACATGTTGATAGACACAGGAGATGGAAAAATCTGAGGTGGCAAAAAGATGAGGTGATGTCTCAGTGTTCAGGTCTGGACACTGGGTCCCTGGGTCCCTTGTGGGGAACTCAGGGCACTGGGCACATGGCAGAAAGGGATCAAGACAGGTGTCCTCAGGAGGAAAGAGAGGATGTCCCTGGATCTTTCACACCAAAGATACCTAGCCCACTTCATAGTCGGCATGAGGGCTAGCCATTCTTGAATACATTATCGGTCGAAAAAGAGAAAACCCTAGTGATTGGGCACTTGACTGAGCCAGTCACTCACCCTCCACCAGTGGGAGGAGCCCATTATCTGACAAAAGAAAACACGTCCATAACTGAAATTCACTTCAATCCTGTGGGCGCGTCAGGATTTCATGTCAGTGTAACCTGACTTTCCATTGTCTCGTGGCATTAAATCCAGGCCTGCCTGCGTACAGCAGATGATTCCAGGGCATAGCTACCTGCTGTTCACGGCAAGCTGCTTAGGAACGGTGAACCCCAGTTTCTGTACCTGTAAGTTGGAAGGAATGAGAGTTGGGTGACATGAGAGAATGTACGTACCACGCTTATCATCGGGTCTCCTCCTGTGACAGACAGCAGCTCTTATTCTGGCACTTGTTCTGTATGTGTGATAAAACTGGAAAGCTTCTATGGGGACCAGGAAGGCCATGTAATCAATACCCTGCTTCCCCGAAAATAAGACCTAGCTGGACAATCAGCTCTAATATGTCTTTTGGAGCAAAAATTAATATAAGACCTGGTATTATGTTATATTATATTATACTTATTTTACTATAAGTCCGGGTATAATCTAATATAAAATATAGTATAATATAATATAATATAATATAATATAATATAATATAATATAATATAATATAATATAATATAATATAATAACACAATACCAGGTCTGTGGGGACAGAGTCCCAAAGAGCAATTTCCAGGCTCTTGGCCTCCCATGGGGAGGTGCTGGCTCGGGTGGTGGATGACCGTTGGCTGTGATTGGTTGGCCGTCAGCTGTAACTGGTTAGCCAATTGGTTACTGATGTAACAGGCAGAGACGTGAATGGCGGACTGCGGATCGTGTGGCTACCACTGCATGTGTCTTGCCGGGCCGCCAGCGAGAATATAGTGGTATGACTCCCCTACCTATGGCTCCGTGGGTGTTCCTTTTTGGCCTCACCATATCCTGTGTTCTTGTGTGGGGAGCAGAACCAGAGGCCCAGCAGGCCGCCCCGCATGACAAGGTCTTATATTAATTTTTACTCCAAAAGACTCATTAGAGCTGATTGTCTGGCTAGGTCTTATTTTCAGGGAAACACAGTAGCAGGGCAGGCAGTTAGGGACAGTCGGGGGTGGCAGGTACTGTGGCAAATGGAAAATCCTTCCCTGTCCAAAGGGCGCAGCAGCTCAACTTCTGCCCCTGGCTGCTGGGCGAGAACCCAGAACCAGTGCTGTCTGACTATTCCAGAAATGCTGGGAATCCTATTTTGGAATTCTCGTATTCAAGTCAGATTTATTGAAAACCCCACAAACAATAACAACCAAAACTGACAGCATGATGGACACACAAAACAGGTCCTGGAGCAAAGCTGGGCTGAAGGAAGCCAACACAAAGCTACACAGCGGGCTGACTGCTTTTAGGAATCAGATTTGCCCCCCAGATAAGACTAAAAGCACAGGAAAGACAGTGAAGGCAGCCCCCCAAAGGAGGCACTCCTAACACGTGTTTTAAAATGCCAGCCTTGTTAGAACATGCATACACCAGCCTCCCTCAGAAAGGAGCTTGAGGAGGGCGGCACTCATTTAGCTTCCTGTACTCGGACCATTGCTCAAAGACAACCCAGTCTTGCATAGTCTCCGCCCAGGAAGTGAGCTCCTGGGAGCTTGGGTCTGTGGTTTTGGAGAGGCTCGTGCAGGGCGGCGATACCAGCAATGTCCACTGGGGGTCTCTCTCATACAAATTATGACACTGCCATTCCCAATTACTTGGGAAGTGGTAGGTCTGGGACCCAGTGGGATGCAAGGCCAGTTCAGTCCGTCCGAGGACTGCCGCAGCTCGGGTCTTCTTCACAGTGACATGAGTACCTGTTACATGTTCACCAAAGCCACACCTGGATTTTTTTTTAATTGGGGAAGGGGAACAGGACTTTATTGCTTTATTGGGGAACAGTGTGTACTTCCAGGACTTTTTTCCAAGTCAAGTTGTTGTTCTTTCAGTCTTAGTTGTGGAGGGCGCAGCTCAGCTGCAGGTCCAGTTGCCGTTGCTAGTTGCAGGGGGCGCAGCCCGCCATCCCTTGCGGGAGTTGAACCGGCAACCTTGTGGTTGAGAGGACGTATTCCAACCTACTGAGCCATCCGGGAGCTCAGCTGCAGCTCAGCTCAAGATGCCGTGTTCAATCTTAGTTACAGGGGGCGCTGCCCACCATCCCTTGTGGGACTCGAGGAGTTGAACTGGCAACCTTGTGGTTGAGAGCCCACTGGCCCATGTGGGAATCGAACCGGCAGCCTTCAGAGTTAGGAGCACGGAGCTCTACCCGCCTGAGCCACCGGGCCGCCCCAAACCTGGATTTTAAGAACAGCTCTCCTGTTTGCCTGCCAGCTTGTAGTCTTTTTTGGGCACAGACGACCCTGGGAGGTGTTCTCTGCACACTCGGACTTCATGTGAATCATAATACTTCTGTGCAGGTCAGCCCGGTTGCTTTCCAGGCCGGGTGTCTCTCTCAGACTCTGGCACCGAGGGACATGCTGCTTCCTTCCCTGATGGGCTGAACAAGAAGACTATTCCAGGTTTCAGGGATGCCCTTTTGGGAGCAGCTTTATCTGGTCAAACATCCCTAACTGAAAGGTCAAAGATCTGGGTTTGGGTTCTGGTTCTGCCACTTATTAGTTGTGCCCTTGGCAAGTTTTAATCTTTCTGGTCTTCAGTTTTCTTTCTGTGCAAAATGTGACAAATACGACTCTCAAAAATTGTTTCAAGTACTAAATAGGAACATGTGTGAAACACTTTAAAAAGGGGAACCTGTGAGTCATTTGTACTAATACTTTAGGGCAGGGCTTGGCAAATGTTTTTTGTAAAGGGCCAGATAGTAAGTATTTCAGGCTTTATAGTTTCTGTTGCAACAACCCAGTTCTGCTAGAGTAGCAGAAACGCAGCCACAGACAGTACATAAACTAACGTGGCTGTGTTCCAATGAAACTTCGCTTTGCAAAAACCAGCAGAGGGCTGGATTGGCCCACAGCCTGTACCAGTACTTCACCCATCCTTATGGCCTGCTCTGTAAGGCCTGCTAGCCAAGAATGGCTTTTACATTTCGAGAGGCTTGTAAGAACCGAAGAATAGGTGACAGAGGCTAGATTGTACGTGGCTCACAAAGGCCGAAGTAGTCACCTTCTGGCTCTTACGAAGTTGCTGGCCCTTGCTCTCGAGTGTCTCAGGCGTGTCTTAGCCCAGGAGAGAGCAGCTGTGTCTCTGAGTTGTGGTGGAACCTGGCAGGTAAGTCACAGTAACGCAGGCAGGTACCAGGTGAGCCCTGGAGACCATGTGGCTCCAGGACTTAGGACTTTCATGGGGGGTAGAGGAGAGAGGGAAAATGGGGTCCCCCAGTTCTCTTTTCAGATGTCTATTTTGGATAGGCCCTATGAAAGAGGATCAGAAAAGATTCCACCAGAAAATGAATCAAGTAAAAGAGGCTTTTGTTTCCTGAATTGTTTCTCACGTGAGGCGACACTTGAATGAACATGAATGCTGAGTCGTGGGGGAGACCAGGACTTCCGCCCACTTGTGGGGTGGGGGTGGGGGGCTTTGACACAGACCTGGTAAGGGAGTCTGCAGGCCAGAGACCTGCCCCCAAGCCAGGATGCTGCTTCTCTGTTCTAGAGTCAGGACAGAGGCAGCAGGTACCAGGCCCAGAGAAACAATCCCCAAAGAAAAGAGAGCAGAAGCCTGGCTGAGGAAAGCAGGCTGTGCCCGTGAGACTGTGGCTTTTGTGGGGGAGACCTAAAGCCCCCATGCTTGGAAGTGGTTGTGTTTGCATGTGTGGGAGGCAGGGGAGAGTGGGGTCTGTGTGCAGTTGTGGTTCTGTTTTCACTACTTCTCTCCACTCCCCAGCTCGCCTCCCATCCGAGATATGATGCCATTGAGTAAATAGTACATGAGTCCCCTGTCTACCGTCAGGAACTGCTGGCTCCTCCCAGAATTGTCATAGCTCCAGGAAACTGAGGGTGGACCTGGTGCCATTCAGACCCAGGAGGGCTCGGGGCAGGGCCTCCCTCCCCTTAAGGCTTTCCATAGCAGCTCTGGATGTCCCGAAGAATGGTCCTGGAGAAAAACTATGCCATTTACCGTTTTTTGTGACTGAAAGGAATACATATTTACTGCAGAAATGTGGAAGATATAGACACATGTAAAGAAGAACACGTAAGACTAATTAGGCCGAAAACCAATCTATTAATTCAGGAAACAATGATTTAATTGAACACCTACTGTGTGCCAGGCTCTGTTCTTGGTGCTGGGGATGAAGCCCTCGTGGGGACTGCCCTCATGAAGCACATATTCTAGGAGAGGAGACAGTCGCTAGAGCGGGGGAAGGGGTTAAAGGCCGATAGAACAGGGCACCGTTTTTGATAGGTGACCAGGAAGAATGGAAGCAAGCTAGCTGGGTATCTGGAGAAGAGTGTTTCAGGCCGAAGGAACGTGTGTGGCAGGTGCCTGCCTGGCGTATTCAGGGACCTGAAGGAGACAGGGTGACTGGAGCAGGTGAGCAGGGGCGAGTGTGGGAGGGGATGAGGTAGGTGGCAGCCAGGCAAGGCTGTGAGGGACCCTGCAGGCCATGGGAAGACCTCAGGTTGTCAATGAGTGAAGCAGAAATCCAACGTGGGCTCTTGAACAGAAGAGGGACCTGACCGGCTTTCTGTTTTGAAATTTCATTCTGGACACTCGGGTGGACGGTAGACGGGCTGGGGCTGCGGGCTGGCGAGGGTGGAAGCTGGGAAACCAATTAGGTAATTGGAATAGTGTAGGAGAAAACGTCTTCCTTGACCTCTTAGGGTCCCTGGCTGGGTCTAAGAATTTAAGTGACATAAACGAGAAAAAACAAACCCCACAAATTTTATTAAATTTTTATATACATGAGGTACACGCGAGCCTTCCTGAGAATGAAGACCCAAAGAAGTGACCAGAGCAGGCAGCTTTTATACCTTTTAGACAAAGAAGTGATCCATTTGTGAAGGATGGACAGGACCGAGGGGTTTGCTCGGGGGGCAGTGAAGGGTGACGAGGTGTCAGGTTTATTTATACGGCTTTACCATCTCTGGTGATGCGGATGTCTTCCTCCTGGGCGGGGAGGGCACCTTTCGCTCGGGAGATTTATCTCCTGCTTTCAGGGAGATGAAGCGGGGGTCGGAGTGTCTTTCTTACGCTGGTTATTTCTTAAGTGCCTTTAATGAAACAAATCAATATGCCAGGTGGCCTGTTTGGGGATGACACATTCTGCTCCTACGACCAAGCTGGAAAAGTGGAGGGAGCTCCCTGGTTGAAGTGGTGGAGATGGAGGGGAGGCCGAGCCCCCCCCCATGGGCTTCTGCTCTTTCTTCTCAGTGGTCTCTGAGGGCCCACTGGGGAACCCCAAGGTGCCCCGGAGCACAGTTTGAAAACCAGTGGACTGGAGGGTCTCTGAGGGCCTTTCTGGCTCTGGGCTCCTGTGCTGTCACGATGCTACTTACCCGGCTGTTCAGAGCTGTGCGAGCAGGCCCAGGGTCCGTCATCCAGGCCTCTGAAAATGGCAACGCGGACACTGGACAGGGGTCAGGGGCAGGAAGGGGAGACACTTTGAAAATTAATTCAACTCCCACACATAGAATGTGGCCAGCCCTGTGTGGGGATTATAACGATGAGTAAAAGAAAGTGTTTGCTCCAAGGCTCTCATCGGCTGGGCTGGGAGCCAGGCAGTCACACTAATGACCAAAGTGCCCTGTGTAAGGGGTCTGTGGCCCCGTTGCCTGGCGTTTCTTCCATGTGGCCCTGGCCCAGTGGTTTCCAAATTGGCCTGGTCATGAGGTCACTCGGGGAATTTTAGGTGATGTAGACTCTTCCTGATGGCTCCTTCAGAATTCGAATTCCGTTGAGCTGGGTGGCACCTGGGAATCTGTATGTAAAAAGCTGTTGGGGGAAACTGAGGAGCTGCTGGATTGGGGAACCTTGGGACCCCCCTCGCCCAGTCTCCTCAGCCGCCTAACCCATGCTTAGGGTAACCACTTACTGTCTGAGCACATCTCTCCTGGGCTGAGCCATTGATCTGCAAAATCACTTCGTGGCCTGGAATATCCCCAGGAGACAACCAACACCGAGGAAAATACTTTTCTAGAGCACCACAGATGTCACTGAGGGAGACCCCGTACAGGGGGGAACGAGGGTGCGGTAAGGCATGCTGAACAGGTGGGACCCTAAAATTTATTCTAGAGCCTGAAAGAAGAGCAGGTATTTCCAAACAGAAAGAGAGAGAGAAGAAACGGGAAAGGAGAACGAATCTGTGTGTGTAAAGAGTGGTAATTTTTCTCTCAATTACTAGAAGAAAAAAAAAAATATCAACACCAGACCAAAAGCCACCAACTAAAAAGATTTCTGTGCGTCAGATGTCTTTTCCTGGAATCCGTGAACTTTATCCTTCAGCAGCCATTAATCTAATATGAAGCCACTTAACCTTCCTAATTGTTCTTTCATTGTCGGCTGGTTTTACATTAACCTTTCCATCTTTCTCTGAACGCAGCCAGACCTGAGCCAGGAGCTCGGCCCCCTTCTCTTCCTTTCCTTGCTGCATGTCCACCTTCCCACTCCCCTGAAACCTGCCCCCTTTTCATTCTTAATGTGCTGCCAAGGAGCTTTCTGGATGTGGTACCGTGTTTCCCCAAAAATAAGACCCAGCCGGACAATCAGCTCTAGTGTGTCTTTTGGAACAAAAATTAATATAAGGCCCACTCTTATTTTACTATAAGACCAGGTGTCATAAAATATTATAATACAATATAATATAATATAATACCAGGTCTTATATTAATTTTTGCTCCAAAGGACGCATTAGAGCTGATTGTCCAGCTAGGTCTTATTTTCGGGGAAGCACGGTATCTGTCTGACTCCTGGACCAGGGCCGGACGTTTCCTAAGGGACACATTTTACAAACCAGCCTGCAATGGTTCCTCTATTATTTCAGACGGAGGCTGCCGGTGGGAGGCCACAGCTACCGGCCTGTCAGAGCTAATCAGCCTCAGGCTGTTTCTGTGGCTATGGTATTCAAGCTTTGTTTTCCCTCTCTCCTGGGAACAACTTACTGAAATTGTTTCTTTGGAAAGGACAAAGCATCTGGCCCAGATGCTGAAGGAACATTTGGAAGCTGCCTGTCTGCCAGTCTTGGGTCCCCCGTTGTGCCTCGTGAGGGGTGAGGGCCAGGTGGGCTCTAAGCTAGCCTGCGGGTCTGTCTCCAAAGGGCCAACTCATAAGCACCCCTCTTGGGGCTGCCCACACAGCCTGAATTTGAATTCTGACCTCTCCTCCGAGCAGTGAGTCAGTTTTGGAGAAGGCCCTTGACTTTGGGGGTAATTGCTGAATAAATGTATGCAGTGAGCGCTGGGGGAGGTCTTTTGTCCCGTGGAAAGGCCACTGGGGCATTTCTCTTTTACAGTCAGGGAAGAGCTAGAAAGAAGCTTAACATTCACTATGCATAACCTCATTTCATGGGGAGCAGAGAGGCCTTGCCTCAAACTGGGGCTGCTGAATTGAGTCAGAAGCAGAAGGGGTGAAACTCCATGAGGGGGGGTTCTCCCAGTTTCCCCACACTTGTGCTGGGCAGGAGGAGGAAAATCAATATTGTCTTTCCAACAGGACACTGGGGTGGCAAGTCTCAGGCAAAGGGGTGGTAGAAGCTTCTTCAAGTTGTGTCCCGCCCAGAGGCCCTTCTCCCAGCCACCGCGGACCTAAGCCAGCTCTTCCATGGCCTTCCTGCCTGGGGTGCTCCAGGATTGGTATTTTGGGGGGCTTTTGTCTGGTGAGGACATCCCACCAGCACCTTCTCTGGCCTCAGGGACTCCGCTTCACTGAGACAGCCCTGAGGATGGGGAAAAGGTAAGCCCCTCACATATCCAGGTCTCTCTGAGGCTGGGCATGTGCCCACAGAGCGCCCCCACCCTGCCCCACACCAGAACTGCTTCTCTGGTTTCGCCTGCCTTCCAGGCACGGGGCCCCTTTCCATGAGCAGACAGTGTCCTGGGCTGCGTGTTGGGGCAGCCGCGCTCTGTGCGATGGGGCCCGTGGCATCCTCTCTGAGCAGCTCCGGCCTGCACACCCAGGGAGTCCCTGCAGCTATCTCTGGGATGTGGGGTCCAGCTCCAAGGTGGATCCCCATCTGGAGACACCCTGACTTCTGCCCTTTGTTTCCTGCATAGTTTACCCCCACCTCCAGGGGCTGGAGGACAGATTCCAGAAAAAGGAGATTGGGGCACCCAAACCAAAGCTGTCTCGTGGTTGGTCCTCCTGTGTGGTCCAATGCAGTCTGTTTGCCTACAACCATACAGCAAACGAGGGGTGTTCCCCAGCCCGGCACTCCCAGGCTCCAGAAGGCTCCCAACCCTTCTTGGAGCGTTTACAACGCTCATCGTTGTAAACTTAACCTTGTCCTAAAGAGCACTCTGGAGGAGATCCAGGTTCTCCCAGCCACAAGTAGCTGCCATTAGGTTGAGCAGTCATGCACAGTCCCTCACATGACAATGCAGGACAGGGTGTCTGGCCACGTTAAGTAAGAGGGTCACAGGCCCTGGAGGCAAACAGTTCCCTGGGTTGGTCCCAGGTGACAGGAAAATGAGACAAAAAGAATTTGAAGGGCCAGCCTGGTGGCTCAGGTGGTTGGAATGCTGTGCTCCTAACATGGAGGCCGCCGGTTCGATTCCCACATGGGCCAGTGAGCTGCGCCCTCTACAGTTAAGATTGTGAACAACAGCCCTCCCTGGAGCTGCAGTGCCTTGAGCAGCCAGAGGTTGGCGTGAGCTGCCGTGGGATGCTGCCACGGGCTGCCGTGTGCTGCCGTGTGCTGCCGTGTGCTCCCGAATTACTACCCACAAAAATAAAACTCTTCTAACTAACAAAACACTTTGTTTTTGTTTTTGTTTTTTTAATTCTTCTCTTATCATCAGAGGGTATTTTAGGCCACTGAAACTTTAGAGTTTTTTTTCCTTTCATTAGGTTGTCAAATGTTCCAAATGGTGTGCTGAGATGTCCAATTTGCCTATTACTCCAGGCTTATTGGCCCCCAAGAAGTAAAACACAGGGGGTTTACTTGGGCAGGCTTGGGGGCTGACTCCGTCGTCCCTCTGAGAGTCAGGTTGCAGCAGCATTTATCAAGGGCCTGTGGTCAGCAGAGCCCGACCCGGGCTCTGAGAGAGGATACAGCCACCTGGGCCAAGCCCAGTGAGAAATTTCGCATTCAAAGAAATTGAGTGCAGCCTCACTAGGACTGGGTGGGTTTTGATTGGCGAGAGGGTTAGCAGGCGTGGCTAAACACCCACAGGGGAGGTAAGCCCTAGACTGGATTTGGAGGCTGAAGAGAGAGGGTAGGAGAAGGTCTCCATATTTGGGCAGAGTGGCTAGTGGTGGGGGCTGTGGATAAGTGAAATCACAGAGAGAGGGAGAGAGAGAGAGAGAGAGAGAGAGAGAGAGAGAGAGAGAGAGAATTTGGGGAGGAAGGGGAGCAGAGGGACCAACTTGGCCTAAAGAAATCAAGTCACTGGTCTTGAAAAGATCACAAGCTGGATTCTGCAGCATACCCCCCCCCCCCTTCCGTGTGTGGCAGTCCTGCCTCTCTCAGGCACAGGCCTGCTCCCTGGGGTGGTCACCATTTCCATAGCAACCAATTGTTTTGTTACAGAGACATGATTCTGCCTCCAGGTGGGTTACGAACAGAGGGAACATATGAAACCACTAAGTGACAGAGATCTAGTTTTCTAGTAAGTGCCCCTGCTCATAAAGAAGAGAAAATGTACCAACCGGAAGATAAATGGCACAGGGATGAGCACGCGCTAAATTTTCCATGAGGCATCAGCTGTTCGCTGAAACAACAATAACCACCTAATAGGTTCACCAGGAATGACACAGGCGAGGACAGCCAGGATGGCTGTCAGGCTGCAGACTGAGAGCGATGGCAGGGCTGGGGATGCACACAGCCAGATTGGTGAGGCAGAAAGGAAATGCTTCAAATGTGTCATCTCGGGTTTGCACAAATTCTAGTGCTTTTCCTGCAAAAGCTGCCCTGCTGTGGTTGTGAGTCCAGTAGGACCTCACAGATGTGAGCTCGCGTCTGTCCAGGAGGACCCCTCAGCACTGGGAATTGGAAGTAAGGGGGCGGGGGAAGTAAGTCTAAATTACAAGGTATTTTAGGAGCAAAGCATATTGTTCCTCTGAAGGCCTGACTGAGGTGGTGCCTTTGTCAGAGACTCGGAGAATCTGGTCTAGTCTGAGTGTGTCACGCACACTGTATGACCCTGGGCAAGTCGCTTACCTGTCTTGGATGAGATGGTTGGGCTTAATTGCCTCCAGAGGCGATGCCTACACGAGTTCATGCTTCCAAGTTGTGTCTGGTGCAGAGGCCACTTCGAGTGACTAAACTGTAAATGTGAGATTGATGTGATGCCTTGAGTGTTTTCACAGAACACGGCCAAGACCATTTACTCATGTGCCATTCATTTCTGCTTTCAGTTAACCTTGATTGAGCACCTCGCACGTGGCCATCCCAGGGCCAGGCATCAGGAATCAAGGTAAGACATGGTGGTGACTTTGGGGCCCTCCCCACAGTGAGGGGGAGACAGGCAGGCTCACGCTCAGACCCACAGGCACAGGTTGGCATCCACGAGCACACGGGTCTGGGGAAGGGTGACCCTCGATGTGGCTGCAGAACTCTCTCCACACCAGGGCATGATTGGAAGGAAAAGCTGGAGGCAGCTGTGGAGGGGAGGAAAGCAAGCTGCATGCAGGGGTGGTGCTGAGGACGCCCCCCCATGACCCAGGACCTTGGGGTGGGGGCGGGGCAAGGGGGAGCAGCCATGCCCTGTCAGTGCTCTGACTTTATCGGTCTGACAGACCATTCTGAGAGAAAGGGCTGTAGGTTAAGGGGGGAAAGAAACCCGGCAGAATCCCAGGAGGGAAGAGGATAAGGTCTGAGGTGCATGCAGGCACATGTGTCACTCACTGCAGGAGATCCGAGGTGTTGCTGGTGGCCGGTGTGGTTAGGCCATCATCACAAAGTCTCTGAGGCGGAGCGGGGAGTGAGCACCCAGACTTGAGACAAGACTAAGGGAACAGGCAAGGGTGCGGAAAGCCTGGACCTCTCAGCAGTGCCTCCTGGACACGGGCAGGGTGCCCCCACCCCCAGGACTGGCACGTGGCCGCAGGCATGGAGTGTAGCCAATGGCAGTCTCATCTGAAATCTCCCAGGAAGGTGGGGAGAGGATTAGAGACAGGTGCACAGGTGACTTTTGGCCAGGGAGCCACAGTTAGGAACCCCCTGTCCCTGAGTTTGCTGTGCTTCTCTCCTTAAAAGAATCAGGGACTCCCATAGTCCCTCCTAAAAACTAACCATTCAGTATATGTTTACCAGCAACTCCTCGGCACCATTTGTTACGCTAAGCAGTCTCTGGACTCAAGGGAGGGGGAGGTATGGTCCATGCCCTTGAGGAGGTTAGAGCACAGCTAGCAGTTTACAGCCGCAAGTACAAGTTTATGTGAACTCAACGGTCCCCTGTGTGATACTCTGTGTGTGGGCTCCGCAAGCCGCACAAGCAGAGAGCATTAGAGGGGCAGGCGAGGAGGACACAGTAATCTCTGGAACTGCTTGCTCAGGAAATCTTCCTGGAGGAAAGTGGAATCTGCAAGGGTCCTGAAGGGTAAATAGATGGAGGCAAAGAGGTCAGAACAAAGCTGCGTCTGGGAGGCAGTGAGTGAAGGCTTCCAGAAGCATCCGGTCAGTAGCCATTATCACTTGTCTCAGAGAAAGGCTGGGCACCAGCATGGACCTTTCTGACACTTCACTGTCAACTGAGACCCAGGTTTGAATCCTGGGTCTGCCATTTAGGGACTGGCTGGGCCTGGCCAAACTCCTTCACTTCCGTGTGCCTGAATTTCCTCATCTGTCAAGTGGGAATAGTATAATAATGTTTATCTGAAAGGGCTGTGGGAAGGATGGAACTAAATGTGACAACCGGTACAGCACCAAGCATTTAGCAAGCCTCCAGGAATCCTGGTCCCTTCCTTGAAGAGGCTCCATTTGAGACCAAAGGGAATAAATATTCCAGAAGCCCTCTGAGTGCCCTTGCAGACGTAAACACACAGATTGATCAGCGGTGGGGTGGGGTGGGGGGGCATATGTTCCCTCCCAGCCTGTGGCGTGAGTTGACCAGGCACACTTGTTTCCGGATGTTTGACTTCTGGAATCTTCCCTGAACAATGCCATCTCTGTCTGGGCGCCACTGGCAAGCAGTCCCATGAGAGCCAGGTTCTTGTCACATGTCCTTTTCCTGGACTGAGTCACTACAGAATTGGGCTGTAGTCATAACCTTCACCAGCTAAGGGAGGTGAAAGTGGATTGGAATGAACTCAACAAGTACAATTTGGTGCCTCATGTTCCCTTCCATCAACATTTTGCCCCAGGCCTTAACCTTGCAACTCAAAAAAGGTAGGGTCGCATAATGAATGAGATAAACTGGGTGACCCCCTTGTAATCCACAAACAAAGAGCCTTTCAGTAGGCCCCGGTCCAGAGTCTTATCTACTACAATCATACCTAGCCAGTTACAGACTGGAGGGAGAATGGGTGATCCAATGACACTTAGACCCAAGAGAAAATGGGAAAAGCCATTTTGGTACTTTCACAAGGTGACAAAAAGGGTGACTGTGAGTGGAGAAGGGAAATCTAAATAACTGATAGAAAAACATATAGAATTTAAACTTTGAAGATTGATTGCTTGTCTTGATTCTTTGGTTGGGTAAGCGTAAAGTAATTTTATGATGGCAAACATAACCACACACATCTAGGTATAACTTCTGTGACTTCATATTTCCCCAAACTTGATGTGACCTTGGGAATCGTTGGTGTCTTTGACTTGGGCAGCTAGAGTGGAGGGGCAGAAAAATGGTAGACCAAGAACTGGGACAGTCTGAGTGCCACCCTCCAGTCTGGCCGTGTTACCTTGGGCAAGCCTCCTTCTCTGGGACTGAGGTTCCTCAACTGAAAAATGAATGGTTTGTCTAGACAATTTCAAGTTTCCTTTCAATGCCCCCCTATAAGCGTTGACTTTCATAATTGCTCACACTATGAGTCTGATAAAAAGAGGGGAGATGACAGCAACCCTTACCAGCCCCACTGCATCACCACATGCAGCCCCTCAAACACGGGCCCAGAAGAGGCTCCTCTTGTGGAAGCTCTGCACCTACACTGGTGTATTCAAATGGAGCCCCAATGGTTGCTCCCAGGGTGACGTACACGGTCGCCCCAGCTTTCTGGTTCCAGCAGGCTTACAGGCCATCCCATGACCTGTTCGGACTCACAGCCAGTCCGTGACCCTCCTCCATGGAACACTAGCTCAACTCTGCAGATCAGGTCTACAAAGACGGACTGTGGCACTGACGTGGCAGGGACTAGTGCTGGGTGCTGTAAGGGGAGCAGAGATGAGCAAGCAGGCATGGCCCCAGCCCCACAGACGCTTCCTTCTACTCTAGTAGGACTTACAAGAAGCATGAAGTCCTATGATGATACTTCAGAGGCTGACAGCAGTTCTGGCTGGGGCAAGGCTTCATGGGAGGAAGCTTCCGACCTGAGAGCTGGGTGGGATTCAGACGGGCTGAGGCAGGAAGGGCGTGCGGACAGAGGGAAGAGGGGGAGCCAGCATAGAGGCAGCGGAGCACAGGTGGTCTCAGGAGTGGCAAGCAGCCCTTCCCTGCTGGATCTTCAGGTTGTGAGGGAGCTGAGCTTAGAAACTCAGGCAAAGGCCGATTCCTAGAAGGTCTTCAGAGGTCTCAGGCATCGGCACTTTGGGACCTGAGGAGCCACGCATACCCTTGAGCAGGGATGGGTCATGGTGGGACTTGTACCTTAGGAAGAGTAATGTGTCAGCAGGAGGGCTTGGAGGACAGCAAGAGTGGAGGCAGAAAGAATAATGAGAGAATTATTACAATAACCCGATCGGTGGTCATGGAGGTCTGGACTTCATTGGGGAGACCAGGGACACTTTCCAGAAAGGAGGGGCACTTCGCAAAGGTGCTGTGGGGGCCATGGAGGGGGGGCTGTGCACCAGATGGGATATGGGCGTTGAAGTCACACGGAGGCTGGAGAGAATGTTGCTGAGGAAATCCAGTCACTTGCTCAGCCTAGACTCACTTAGCCCCTTATTCTGGGGGTCCGGGTGGAGGTGTCATCCAGAAGTGACCTGAGGTCAAGACGTGAGAAGGCTGAGGGGAAATGGCTACGGTGGTAGACACTGTGGGTCATCCCCCACTATCTGCTCTTCCTTTCTTAGAAATAGAACTCCTAATTTGCATCTAGACACATGCCTCCTACCCCCCCTCTGAATAAAGACACTTTCCACCTTTCTGGCATCTAGGCATGGTCCCCTGACCACATCTGGCAGTCGATTTGTGACCAGAAGTGTCAGACTTTTGGAAAGTATAGTTGTTCTTGCTGGTTGGAAAGCAGTACGATTTAAGCGGATTCAGGTTTTGTAGTTAAAATCAGATTTGAGTCCTGCCCTTCTGATCGGACACACCGGACAGCTTACCTGGCCCAGAACCCACCTACAGGGGTTACTTCTGCAGGTGTCCGCTGTTTACGTCCTTAATGCTTTTAGATTCAGGGTGCTACCTTATCCCTTTATTTCTGTGTTGTAGGAGATAGTTTGTTCTATGTACTAACTGCCGAGGATAAGTACAAATCAATAGCCTAAAGTGAGGCAACGTCAAAGGTTAGCTGCTGGAAGGATGGAGGACCCAAGCCTCACCTCCCAACCCTGTGAGGAGGTTAAACCTAGGTTAACTCTAGGTTAAACTGGCTTTTGTAGGGAGATGGTGAGATGGGTTCCATGTCTGCTGAAGCTGCAGTCGTAATCAATAGCTGATCACATTGAACCTGTATCAGCCCGTGCTTTGTGCCTGGCAACGTGTTAAGCATTTAAACGCATCATCTCACAACTGCTATCCATGTAGCTCCTGCGATTGCCCCCACGTGCACATAGGGGAACTAGGAGCTAAAGAGATGAAGCCCTTTGCGCATTGTCACACCGTTAGCAACTAGAGGAGCTGTCACTTGAATCAAGTGTTTTTGATGCCAGGGCCCTTAAGTATCATTCCGTTAGCTGTTGTTAGGGAGTGAAAATATTTTCTTCCCCACAAACTCCCTCTTATAAGAACGTATCTATTCTCTATGACATTGAGTCCACGCTGAAAGGTTTGTTTGAGCAAATCCCTACTAACAGGCTGATACTTTCCCTTTCCCCGGTGACAGTGTTTGAAGTTTGCTAGGGGCTTTGCAGGGGTGTGCGGACAAATCCACTGAAGGGCGGTGGGGACAGGGAGAGCTCTAGTTTTAGCATTTGCCCATTTCCGCGGTATAAATGCCCCCACTGTGATAGTTTTCAAGTAGCTATAGTGCAGCTTGCAGAATTGCTCAATATTTAGTCATTGACTCTGGTACAGCAGCTCCAGCACACTCACCCCTGGGGGCCAGAGGATTGGACCGTTGCTAAAAGAGAACCCATGCTAGCTGGGAATTCTAGGAACCCATGGCTGGACTGAGAGAGTACAGGCGCTGCAGATCTTCCTGTGCTCGTACAGGTATACCACTGAGGGAGTGTCCAGACATTTCTCCCTAGAGGTCTGGCCTGGGACATCTGGGAGGCTGTGCTATGGCCTGAGAGCTCAGTCGCCCAGGGGCTCACCAGGCACCCTCCCTCCAAGGCTTAGGTTCACCGCCTGAAAACCGCCCCTGCGGCCAGCAGGTGGCAGCACCCTCGCGTTCAACGCTCCGTGCCTAAGCCAAATGGGGAGGCTTTGTTCTGCGCCAGAGGCTGTGTCACGAAGAGAAAGGCCCAGAGGGGCAAGCTAATCAGCCTGTCCTTAGCTGACCTTGGCCGACAGAGCCGTGGACAGGCTCCCACAGCTTGGTATCATGAGAGCCACCTTAGCCAACAACAGAGATGGGTCAGTCTCCACCCCGCTGCTTGCCCATCCTCAGGGTTTAGGCCTAGTGGGGGTGGCATGGAAGCAGGCACCGGGCTCCTTTGAAGAAGGGAGCTGAGTGCCAAGAATGGTGTTTCCTGTCCTAAAGGGGACACTTGATTGCTGCCTGCCGCTACCCACCAGCCACACTGCTGCCACTGACCTTGATTGTTGGCTACTGGATGGTCAACTCCTACTAGGGTGACCAACAGTTTGCCTGGGGACTGTCCTGGTTTCAGCACTGAAAGTCCTGTGTCCTGGGAACCCCTCTCCCCGCGTCCCAGGCACATATGACAGTTTGCCACCTTAACTCCTGGTCCCAGTTCTTGCAGAGTGCCTGCCTGGCACACAGTAGGCACTTTTGTGTTGGTTGCTGCTGCAGGTGGCCCTACAAGGAGAAGGGCCCAAGCAGGAGTCAGATGGGACTCCAAGGGACCAAATCCCTCAGACAGGATTTCATTTCATTTCATTTTAAAACCTGTCCCTTTGCTTTTTATCAGAGGTAAGGGCTGGAATGTGTGAGGGGGAAACGTCAGGCTCCCCTTGTTCTCCCCTCTCGCTTTCCATCTTTGACCTCCCTCTCCTTCTGTCCCACACCCCACCTGCCACAGCACGTCCTGCCCGAGGGCCAGGGCCCTCCCAGAGTCCAGGGGCCGAGAACTCTGTGTTCCAGGGGAGGGTGGGGCCGCTTGCGGGGAGGGTGGCAGGGGTGAGGAGGGCAGGCCAGGGGAGGGGTGAAACAGGTCAGAGGCTCTTCAGCCACCTAGAAATGGAGGAACAGGAAGAATGTTGTCCACAGGAGCGCGAGGTGCCCTGGAGCTCTCAGCTGTCCCCTCAGCTCCAAGCAGGGACCAGTGCGTCCCTTCTCCTGTAACTCAAGCCCCCCTGTGAGGAGGCTTATCCGCTGCGGCCCTGTTGAATCTTCTAGATGGTTCCCTTCCACTCCAGCTGCCTAGCTCAGGGGAGTTGAGCTCAGCAATCACTGACCTGCACTAGGGCTTCAATCAGAGCAGAAAGCTTTGTTTAAACCAACGTAAGAAATTTGCAAATGATTCTTCCCTGCTCTGGACATGGGGATAAACAGCAAACCTCGCACTGTAGCCCCCAGGTTCTGTACCAACTGGTCCTTATTGACTGTCCCAAACTTATCTCATGCTGCTTTTCCCAGCACTCAAACTGGAGAGCAGGCCTAGGTGTGGCAGGGTGTTAGCTCTTTTCCTGTCATCTGGTTAGGAACGCGTTATTGATGCTTAGAAATACACATTTCTGGTGCGCTTTGTGTCTCAGATTTTCTGCATAAGCCATCACTCCTCCTGTCAAAATCTATCGTGCTCAGCGGGTTCATATTTACATTCCACTAGTGACAGATTAATGCGGGCATAGCCCCGTTCTAGATAAAAATTGACCATGTAGGTGAAATCCTGCTGACTCCGGTCTCCAGCCAACACTTGCCATTGCTGGAGCCTGCATGAACCCCACGGTCTCAACAGAAACTTGTCGGACTTGCCGGTTGTTACTAATAGGTGTAATCGTTCACCTTAAAGAACAAAGGCTGTTTTCAGCCACCAGGTAATGGTAAATGCTTGATTGGAGCTTATTGAAGAAACACT
The DNA here is from genome assembly GCF_036562045.2 of Rhinolophus sinicus. NCBI lineage: Eukaryota > Metazoa > Chordata > Mammalia > Chiroptera > Rhinolophidae > Rhinolophus > Rhinolophus sinicus. Next base: position 46,800,546 of record NC_133763.1, on the reverse strand, counting down.
GAGTTTGTGACATGGAGTTTGCCAGTAAACCCAAATCCTAGATAGAATGGACGGCAACTCTGGTTATTAAGACAGGATATTTCCAAATCACCAAAGCTTTGAGGGAAAGGTGAGAGTCTTTATTAATGTCAAAGAAGGGCCTGCCCCTCGTCTCCAGGGCTAAAGGAATCTTAACTTCCACAGAGGCCATAGCAGGTGACCCTCACTATAAGCTACAGGGACACCTGGAGGGCAGGCATGCACAGAGGCTGGTCCCAGCGGCTCACCAACCCGTCACTGAGCCATGAAAAGTGGAGTGCCTTGTGCATTTTTGAAGCAGCCACTTTCAGATCCAGGGGGTGGATCAATTGTTTGGGTTTAAATAGCATTTGTTCTTTTCGAAGAGCCTGGGTGTATGGCCACTTCCTTTCCGGGCTAGCTCCAGCCACATTCCCCAGGTCCTTCTCAGAGGAAGAAGCCAAGCTGCTGGGGACAGTCCCAGGTTCTGGGGCCTCAAGACAGTTTCAGGGATGTTGAGTCATGGTTGTTCTTTGCCCCCATCTATCGTCTAGAAGTGCAAACTTTCCAGGTTGCCATGGCAAGGAGTCCAAGGCTGGGTTGTGAGGGTGTGGATGGAAGGAGGGGAAAATGGAGGGAAAGGACCCATGGCACCTGTGTCTGGCTTTTTTCATTTTTTTTTCCCCTGGGCAGCTTTAATCCTGCTCTTTCATGTTTGTACCTGAAGAGCTCCCTGGACGGCTCACCTCAAGCACCACCCCACCCAGCGCGCCCTTTCACCTCCCCTGCCACTTGCAATTGCTTTTCGGTAAGCACCCCACCCTACCCAGAACACAGAGTTCCGCAGAGTTCCAGAAGGTGTGTGGGTGTGAAGGGAGCGGGGGATGGGCAGCTGGAGCTGGAAGTGAGGAAAGAGAGACTATTTTAATGTTTCTCCCTGACGTACCTGGTTCCCACCTGTTGTCAAGGAGCCAAGGTGGCAGGGTTTTCTAATGAAATGACATCGTGCTCAGCACCTATGGTGATCTTTCGTGATGCCCTTGAGCTGGTCCCTCGGGTTCAATGACACCAGCACCTGTCACTGGGGTGGAGCTAGGCCCAGGGGCTGGCAGTTCATGTTGGATGGGGTTTGATGGTCCAGCAAACAGCTAGAGGCTGCAGTGCGTGGTGGAAAGGTAAAAACTCCCTTCTGAGAATCAGAAACAATGTCGGGTTTTTAAACAATGGTTCTGGGAGTTCACCTTCCTTCTTAGAGGAGCCACAGCTGCCTGTTTCCGTGAAGCCATCCAGGCAGCAGTCCTAACACTTACTTATGGCGGGAAAGGAGGGGTGTCGAGGCTGTGCCATCTCCATTGACTGGAGATGCTGTGTCATCCTGCCTGTTCCCTGGGGTCCCCGCAGACGAAGGTCATCAGGCCAGGCAGCGTGCCCTGCAGGACCTCTTTAAGGAAACACAGTCTGTGGCTCAGACAGAATCCTGGGATATGCTGGTGAGCCGCTCCTGTAGGGGCCACCTGGGAATCAAGTCCCCTTCCCAAGGCTCTTAATGTGGACAGAGATTAAATAAGGAATTAGTTAACTTTAGGTATAAAAAGACAATCAGAAGTTTGCATCTGTATGATGCATTACTGTTCAGTAATAACAAAGAGCCAATTATCACCACATGCAACAACTTGGGTGGATCTCCAAGCAATTAAGCTGAGTGACAAAAGCCGGTCTCAAAAGGTTACATACTGTATGGTTTCGTTTACGTGACATTCTTGAAATGCCCGAATTATGGAGATGAACAGGTTAGTGGTCGCCAGGAGGTAGGAGTGGGTGGGGAGGGACTGGATGTGGCGATCAAGGGACAGCATCACGGTGCCTTGCGGTGACGGTGGCAGTTATACGTCTTGAATGCACTGGTGGCCGTACAGTGCTACACAGAAGATAAAATTGCATAGACCCACACACACACAGACACACACACACAAATGCTTGTAAAACTGGTGAAGTCTGACTTTGCTGTTGATTGCACTCGTGTGAATGTCCTGGTTCTAATTGTGGGGTGTAGCTAGGCAGGGTGTTACCATTGGAAAGGCTGGGGGAAGCGTGCGTGGGACTCCTCCATTTTGGGGGGATATAAAATAAACATAACGAAATTTATAATTTAGACTATTTTGATATAATTTATATAGTCGTGTAGCTTGGTGTCATTAAGTATATTCACATTCTGCCCACCTCCAGAACTTTTTCATCTTTCCATACAGAAACTCCATGCCCGTTAAGCAACTGCCCATCCCCCAGCGCCACAGCCCCTGCCAACCACCCTTCGACTTGGTGTCTCTGTGAGTTGCCTACTCCAGGTACCTCATGTAAGTGGAGTCAATGCTTCCTCCTTTGTGTCTGGCTTACTTCACTCAGCATAATGTGTGCAAGGCTCGTCCATGTTGTAGCCTGTATTTGAGTTCCCTTCCTTTTTTTTTTTTTTTTAAACATAACTTTTTTTTTTTTTTTTTTTAATTTTTATTGGGGAACAATGTGTTTCTCCAGGGCCCATCAGCTCCAAGTCAAGGCATTGTCCTTCCATCTAGCTGTGGAGGGCGCAGTTCACTGGCCCATGTGGGAATTGATCCGGCAACCCTGTTGTTCAGAGCTCGTGCTCTAACCAACTGAGTCATCCGGCCACCCCCGAGTTCGCTTCCTTTTCAAGGATGAATAATATTCTATTTTATGTGTGTGCCGCGTTTTGTTTATGCATTCGTTTATAAGTGGACAGTCGGGTTGCCTCCACCTTTTGGCTATTTTGATCCTTGTGTGTGTGTTTTGTTTTTTTTTTCTTTGCATCTTTCTTTGAATTTATAATTTTCTCAGAATATAGACAGACCTCGTTTTATTGTGCTTCACTTTATTGCACTTCTCAGATGTTGTGTCTACCAGCAAAAAGATGACGACTCGCTTTATTGTTCTATTTGGGGTGGTCTGGAACTAAACCCGCAATATCTCGGAGGAATCCCTGTAAAATGTTAAAAAACATAATCAGGAAGAAAATTTATGAATTAGCTAATTCCTTCCTCTGCTGAGCCTGTCAACCAGTGTCTGTTGTTGAGCTTTGGACCGTTTTCGAGTCACAGAGGTCAGGTGACCTTTATGGGGAAGATAGACCCCCCCCCCAACTGTCCCCGCTGCTGTTGGGGAAGCAACTATAATGTGTGAAGGTCCACAGACTGGCTCATGGGGTTCTGTAAACTGGAGTCACCCTGCCGGTGACATTGTTTACAGGTGTAGGTCAAGAAACAGGAAAGAAAATTCAAAGCCTTGTTGACACTGACAGGGGATTTCAATACAGGCAATGGCATTGGCGTAGGGCTAAAATTATGCAGAATATGAAATCATTATGGCACCACCTGATATAAATGATTGGCAGGAGAAGCGAAAGCTTCGTTTGCATTGTAAATGGCGGTTTGGCCACCATCCCTTGGTCCATCTGTGTGTTGGTCTGTGTTTGTCTTAAGGACCCAGAGTATGTTTCTGTACAGAGTGGATCGCGCTTCTTGCACGGGCATCTGGATGGCTTGGAGAGGGCACCATGAGCGAGGGGACCCAGCGGGCATGGTCCCCTGGGAAGCTGCATCGGGGGTGGAGCTGAGGGAGGAAAAAGAGCGTTGCACTCTGGAAGGACAAAGCGGAGGTTCAGCACACAGCTGACGCCATAGTCGCCTTCCCACACCTGTTTCTGGAAGGCTTCACATTGTGGAGGGGTGCTGACAGAGGAGACACAGCCCCAGCTGCTGAAACGCTATCAGCGGAACACAGGGTTTATTTTTATATTTTTTAAATGAAGGTCTTAGGTGCTCAGCGAACTGCCTGACACTGGATACAAAATTTCTCTTTGTGCGTGTTTTTCTGGGGAGAAAGCCCATGCCTTTCCTCCATTTTTAGGGGCCTGTGACCCTCAATAACATAACAGATGACCTCCAGTAACATAATATAGGCAGGACCTTAGGCTAATATCTGCTCCCCGCAATCCTCTCCTTAGGAACTGCCTCGACCCAACTTCCCCACACTTTCTCTCTGTCCTTCCCTTTCTCTCTGTTCCTTTTTCTTCTCATTTCCTTCTCTGGCTTTGCATCCTCTCTTCCCTTCCTCACCTTTCCTCTTACCCCCTCCTGTGCTCGCTTCCATATCACTTTCCTGCCCGCCTCTCCTATGATATTGTTTGACATTTAATCATTACAACCACAGCTAAAAATTCCACTGCGCTTCATTAATCCAGAGGAAAGTACCATGTCAGCTGTTGAGTGCTGTAGGGTACACTCATATATTCTTCCCAGGGTCCAGAATAGTGGAAATTTCTCAGTTTCCATTCGTCACCAAACAGGAGGCCCTTATGGAAGGGCACAGTGAGCCTGGTAGGGGATGGGTGAGGGGGGCGGGAATGTGGGTGGGCATTCGTCACCCATCACAGACCCTGACAGACCTGGGGCTATTCAAGGACTCGAGTTGTAGAGGCTGAGTTGTAAAATTCTATTCGGGCTGCCAAAACCAGAACAGCGTGACTTTAATAAGGTTAGAGTTTGGCATTTTTACAGCTTCTATTACGATAAGGTTCTTAGTCACAGGATGGGGAAAGAGCTAGAGAGGGTCAGCCTGAACTTAGCTGGTCAGTCCTCGGGGTAGGGTCAGGCCTGGCCTCTTGCCTGGCTCCCGAGGGCGTCCTTTTTCGTGCTGTGGGTCCAGCTTTCCAGCGACACGTTCTGCCTGGCACATTGGAAAGCCTGCTCAGCCACATCTGGACTCTGGGACTAATAGGGGAAGTGAATCCAGGCAGCGATTTCCAGAGACAGGCTGACGTGTGAGAGAGAAGCAAACGCCCTATTCCCAGCCAAAGGTGTCCTCTGAGCTTGGTCTGCCATCATCAGCCGTCACCCGTAGTAGCAGCAGGGGAGAATGGTCCCAAAGTGCTGCTGGGTTTCGAGGCCTTCGTGAACGTCCTCTGGCCTGGAATACTCTATTGTCCATCAGCATCTGTCCATCCTCCAAATGTCCCCTCCCCTGGGAGGCCTTCCGTAACGTCATCCTCCCGTCCTGACCCCACAAGGAGTTCCTCCATTCCCACCTCACTCACAGAGTGGAGGCCGTCCTTCGAAAGCAGCACCGGTCCCCCGTGTAATGAGTTCATTATCACGCGCCTTCAGCACCACAAGACGGTGGAGCCTGCGGGGGGGGGGGGGGGCATAAATGTGGAAGGAAGGAAGGATTTAGCAGGAGGTACATCCCTTCCACTGGGAAGACGGCTTAACGGCCATGTCGTCTATGCACGAATCACCTTTGCTCACGACGAGTAGTCAAAAGTACAGTTTCTCTAAAAGGTATTAATTTCTCGAAGGTGGAATTTGTGCCAGTCTATGTATCCACAGCATCTGCCGTCGTATGTCCATTAGTGTACGTTTCAAATGCATCAGATGGTCTTCTCTGTGTCCATTATGTCATCACACTGAATCATTTACAAAGTGGAGTCCTCAGGTCGAACAAGTCAAATCAACAGCATCGATCAGGCAGCTCTCCTGTGTCAGAGCTGGCACGAGGCCCTGCAGAGAAGCAGAGATGAGAAGGCCCTGCCCGCAAGGAGAAAATAAGAGCCGGCGATGTCCTCAAGTGTTAGGGCATAGACGGCCTTCTTTGTGTGCCAGCTGTGAGCTGCTGTGTGCAAACTCACGATAAAGGCACAGCACATTCCTTTGAGAAGCTGTGGTCCCTCTGGGGGGCTGAGCCATTCATGGGTGGATGGACACCCAAACACACCTGAGTATGTCCTAGGTGACAGAGCCCCCCCTTTGACTGCAGCCCCAGCAGCATGGCATACGGAGCCCCCAAGGTTCCCCTAGTTTGTGAAAGCAGGGGAGAGGAATACTGCGGAGGGAAGGGGGTAACCAGCGGGAAGGAAGACCTACTGTGGCCCTAATGCTTGGAGGCTGATGGACTCCAAGTGCCGCTTTGGTTTCGTTGCAGAGCCGGAGTTGTTCTGATGGGCCCAAGATGGATGTGAACTATCAGGGCCGCTGTGGAGTGGAGCTGGCTCTCCTGCTGGGCTCTGGGGGCCCCCTCTCAGGGTTCCTTAGGGGAGAGGTGCCCGGGCCTGGGCTGGACCTCCTGGGGCTACTTTGGACCAGAATGAACCCTACTTCTGGCATATTCTCACCTCAGGAGCAAGTCAGAACTATGCTTAGTTGTATAGCAGGGAAGAGGACTGATGGGTGATATCTCGCAGGGTGGCCGGGTCTAATCATGGGGACACATCACCCACTCCTCAGCTCACACACAACCTCAGCCCTTTGGTCCACGGCATGTAAGTTTGTGATGCGATGGCCAGAGAGCAATTGGAGCCTGGGACACAGGTGACAGCTGGCAGCTGCCCTCCCACGGTGCTCTGATCCGCTTTCTCACCTGGGAAACTCAAGGTGTTAGAGGGCAGCCTAAGCCACCAGCGGGGTCTTGGCTTTCCTGAGGGGCCAGGAGGGGCTGGGGATTGTCTCCTGTGTTTTCCCAGGAGCCTGGACAATGGAGGAAATTAAAAAGGGTCCAAGAAGGCCCCGCTCCAATGGGGAGAAGCCTGAGGCTGATATTGCAAATGCACTCTCTTGATCGAAGCCCTCCCTGCCGGGGGGAACGAGACCCCCTGGGAAAGGCCATTCCTGGCCCCCAGGTTCCCTCAGCTGGCCTGGAGAAGCAATTCTTTGCCCTTGGCCACTCCTTGCTCATGAATGAGGCACGTGGAGGCAACGCGGGCAGACGCAATAGCTACTTCCCTACCCACAGTCCCAGCTGTTCTGCGGGAGGCCCCGGGTTCTTATCCAAAGTACACTCGTTCTTATTTATGAGCTGCGTCAGGCGCCATTGGCTGCCTACCTTTGGCCCCTCAAGGCCAGCTTCGTGTTCTTTGTTCCCTAAAGTCTCACCAGGGTGAAATATTAACCAGTGGTGGGACAAAAGGGCCGGGAGACCGAAGGCAGGGCTGGTGAAGAAGGATACCTGGAGGGGGTGTTGTTCCCTTACTTGGAATTTTCCAGTTCTCTGAACCTCACATGACCAGGCAGTGTTTTCTTCAAGCCACACAACGAAGATGGTTGCCAGGGTGGCGAGTTCTAAATAACTGCATGGTGGGTGACCACAGCTGTTTATAGCACCGTGGTCACTGGGGATACTTGTCTCAGGGAGGCAGGGGTGGTGGAATGACTAGCCCTGAGAGCCAGGATCCCCAGGGCCTGGCCATGGCCCTGCTTCCAGAGCAGCCTGGGGAATCCTTGAGGAAACCACTAGATGTCTCAGGGCTTCTGTGTCCCCGCTTATAAAAGGAGGGGCTTGATGAGAGCACAAAGGTCCTTTCCGGCCTGGACATTTTCTGGTTTAGATGCTGAGCCCCATTAACTCCATTTATAGCCGATTGCCACTGTGTTTGGCACCTCTGAGAAGGTATGAGGGCCTGCCCTCTGCTGCCTTTGCTTCTCTCTCCTTTCTGTCCGTCTGCCTCACTGCTTCTTGGCCGTATCCCCTTTACCTCACTTCCTTTGTCTTTATCTCAGGGCTGAGGATCTCTCCTTTGAAGCTAGCACACGAGTTAATCACATGTCTTTTGAGTCCATTGGACCTGTGTTCAGCACTTTCTAGCTCTGCCATTTCCCAGCTATGTGACCTTGGCCAAATCGTTTGGTTTCTTTGGGTATCAGTTTCCTCATCTATATTGGGTGTTTTTTGTTTTTCTGGGGGTTTTTTGGTAAGAATTATACCCAGTGCCTCATATACAAAGTTTCCATGAATGTAAGCCACTGTATGGTTATAACTTTGAACTTGACACACCCAGAACTAATCCCCCTTCCCAAAGACTTCTTCTGTCTCTGCTTTTGTTAACAGGGGCACTCTCCTTCTAATGACTGGGCCTTTGGGCTGGATGTCACCTTGACTTTGCACTTGTTCTCTGTAAGAAGCCTCCCTTACAGTCCCCTGGGGGCAGAAGGCCTGCAGGTCCAGGCCCAAGCAAGGGCTCGGCCTTCTGTGGAGATGGGGGTACTTACTATCTTTGGGAATTGCTGGAAGTTTTACACATCCAGGCACTTTTGGGGGGTGGGTGGGAGGGATAAGATGGAATCACAGTTATTGGCCAGGATTCCCTGAAAGTGGGTGTGGACCTCATTGACTGGAGTCAAGTGGACCGGGCTATACTTTCTTGGATTTGCTACTGACTTCCTTGCTGCCCAGAATGCACCCTGGTACAGACTCAAATTCCCTGGGCACCGCAGGTTGTCACGGAGATCGTTCAGAGCAACACTGGCTTGAAACAAGTAAGGGAGGTGGGTACTTCCACAGAGCCCATATCATACTTAGAAAAAGATTTTTTAATTGCTTCCTCTGGGGGTTGTAGCTCTGTGGGTACGTAGTGAAATGTGAACTGGCTTCTGGTACCCCCTTGGCCGGGAGACTTTGTGCAGGGCCCACCCTGCCCAGCTTTAAGTGGAGACCCTGGCTCTCACCCATTGGATTCCGAGTTCCATGAGGGCATGTCTGTGTCTCTCCCATCAGTGAAGCCTCAGTGCCTAGCGGAAGGCCTGGCCCAGTGGAGACGCTCGCTAAACAGTGGTGAGTGTTGAATGAATGAAGAAGAAGTGACTTCTAGCTAAGCATGCTTGGCGTAACTGGTGCCCAAGGCCTCTGATGCCAACAGAGTGGGGTACTTAAGAGCCCATGCTTTGCAGTCAGATGAAACTGAGTGTGGCTTTTGCCGTACATCTTCACAGATGCCTGTTCTTCACTTCTCGGAGTCTCACTTTCTCCATCTTTGATATAGGGGTCCGGGGATGCCGGCCCCACTGGTGATGTGGTGGTGTTCTCTGAGGTGACGTATGTAGGTCAAAGCGCCTAGATCAATGATTGGCAAAAGCCGTGTTGTCATGCTGTGCCCTGGAGAGCACTGAGGATGGGCGTTCCCCTGGCCACCCACCCCCAAGGCTTTAAGGTGGGCACACCAGGGGGTCTTTCCAGTTACTTTCAGTGGGGACCTCAGATATGGATTGAGGTGGCTTTTGGTCGCAGTGATTTGTTTGCTCCTGGCACCGACCCCCACACACACTTACTGGGGCCTCAAAACCCATTAGGCACTCAAGCATCCCGTATTTCAATTTCCCAGAAAAGGCACAACTTCTGTGGGTTGGACTACAGATAGCTTCTACAACTTACTGTACCCCCAGTGGCTCTTTGGCTTGGTTTTGGAGATCTGCCACTATCATTTAGCTGATCTCATGCTATCCACAAAGGCAAGAAAACAATGTCCTCTCTGCAGGACTCTGCCCTCCTGCAAGCTCAGGGACCACAAAGGCTTCATGCTGGAGTCGAAAAGGAGTGTCCCCGGCTTCTGAGGATGTTCAGTCACGAAATCCAAGGCAAACCTCTACTCACTGGTGTTGCGCCTGTGTTCAGAAGGGCACAGCAGTCTCCCTGAGAGACAGCCGCGGGGCGTTTCATCCTTCAGCAGTGTTGCAAGGAGAAGTCTGTATCAGGCTCTCCAGTGGAACTGGAGAACTGAATCAACCCAGACTCGAGGGGAAAAAGTGGGAGAGGATTTTCTATCAGTGGTTGCATATGTCCGTGGGGACCTAAAGAGGATCTTGCATTTTTTAAGCCTAATAGTTTGCTCCTTAGCGATAGCAATATTGGCCCAAGGGGAGAGTTCGTGGAATAATGCAATGAACACAGGACTGAGAATAAAAAATAACTTAGGTTTAGATCTCTGTTTTGTCCCTGATTGGTTACGCGATTGATTGATGTGACTTCATGTCAGTGTCTCTGTTTCCCCACCCGTCATGGGAGAGCAGCACAGAGACGTGTGCGAATCATCAGAAATCGTGGATTTGAGATTGTGCCCAGCACATGGTGGGTGGGAAGCCATGAGACATGGGCCGATCTGACCCCTGCGGTCAGCCAGGGCAGACAGCCCACATTCTCCCTCTTCCACTGCTTTGCGGGGCTGCGAGGACACTTTTGAGGGAGGGAAACAGAAAACAGATCTGTCGAGGATTTGGAGTCTTTTTCCATGGAGGGAGCGGTCTTGATGACTCAGTCAGGGAGTCTTCCTTTCCTGCCCAGATGACAAGATTTCATGACAGGCGTTCAAAAGCTTCTTCTGTTATAGAGCAAGTCCGTTGTGCGTAGAAGGGCGCGGGGAGGCAGATAGAGTGGATTACAAAGAACACACAGCCCATGTGTGGAGGTGGGGCTGAGGTGCTGTCAAGGTGAAAGAGAGCTCGGAGAAAAGCATCTGTGGGAGCAACAGCAGGACACTCAGCCTGCTGGAGGGGTGGGAAAGGCGCTGGAAAGGCAGACACCAGGAAAGCAGGGCGGCGAGCCTTACAGACTGGCAGGCAAGCCCAGGTGACGGCCGATGGCCAGCTCCTGCACAGGGAGTATGAGTGGCCCCTGAAACGCACGTGCTGGGAGACAGACCCCACGGGGCCTCTGGCGGTGGGAGGAGGCACAAGACTTAAGGGGGAGCAAAAAAAAAAGCCTCAGTGATCAAAATAATTGACATCCTAATGTATTTTTTTAATAGACTTTATTTTTTAGAGCAGTTTTGTGTTCACAGCAAAACTGAGCAGAAGGTACAGAGATTTTTCCATATACCCCTGCCTCACACACGCACAGCCTTCCCCATTATCAATGTCCCCACCTGAGTGGCTCATTTGTTACAGTTGATGAACTTACATTGACACATCACTGTCATCCAAGATCCACAGTTTATATTACGGTTCACACTAGGTGTTATATACTCTATGAGTTTTGACAAATGTATAATGACATGTATCCATCATTATAAAAGCAAATAGAATTCACCTCTCACTGCCCTAAAAATCTTCTGTGCTCTGTCTACCCATCTCTCCCTCTTCCCTAACCCCTGGCAACCACTTATCTTTCGCTGTCTCCATGGTTTTGCCTTTCCCAGAATGCCATATAGTTAGAATCATCAAGTATGTAGCCTTTTCCAATTAGCTTCTTTCACTTCATATTCATTTAAGTTTCCTTCATGTCTTTTCACGGCTTCATAGCTCATTTCTTTTTAGTGCTGAATACTTTTCCACTGGATGGACCACAGTTCGTTTATCCATTCATTTACTTGGTACCAACGACATCTTGGTACTTTGATTGAGTCCAGGTTTTGCCAGTGAATCAAGCTGCTGTCAACACTTGTGTAAAGGTTTTTGTGTGGACATAAGTTTTCAACTCCTTTGGGTAAATACCAAGGAGAGCAACTGCTGCATTAATGCAGCATTTAAAAAAGCAAAATCAATGTGAATCTATGAAGAACAAGCTAAACACAATGTAACTAAAGGCAGAATCTGACCCTGCATTTGTTTAACTGGGCCCCCTCACCCCCCTCTAATCCAGCCCTGTTGGGTTTTCCTACTCAATCTGTCTTTCTACCCATCGTATCTCCAAAATGATTTAGTCTTCACTGGGGTGGAATAGCACCATTAGTGATTCCAATATCAAGAGAACTCTCTGATACTTTTCCCATTAGAGAAGGTTAAACATGCACAGCATGTACCCACGTTTCATGCCTGGTGAGGGGGCAGTGTGAGACCCTCAGCCATATGTGTGCTGGGTAGAGGAGGGGCGCTGTACGTAAACGGGGGGGTAGGGGTGCCGCCTGATTTTATACATTGAAATATGGGCATGTGCCCAGTTGTTTGCAAATGGTTTCCTTTGTAGATATGTTCACCTTCCTACCTCCTATCAACCAGATATTGGTTAGAGGCATTCATTCATTTGTGCGCTCAGCAAACATTTACCAAGCTTCTATTATGTGGTAGGCATTTACTTGGTACAAGGACTACAGAGATAAATTGCATGGGCCCTGACCTGGAAGTGCCCACGGCTTGAGGGGGGAGACACGTGAGGGACAGTGAGGGTAGGAAAGACCGTGGTAGAGGATGGTGCAGCTCACAGAGGTGAAATATCTAACACGCCCCCAATACAGTGAGGGGTCGTCGTGTGGGCACTGGAATTTGGCTAATGGAGGAGGGGAGGAAAATATTGCAGGCAGAGGGAACTATAAGTGCAAAGCAGTGACTCCTCCTGGCCTCAGTGTACCAAGGGGTAGGAGGGCCTGGCCCTCAGCATGCACCCTGTAGGCACTCCAAATACATCCACGGTCCATGCAAGGAGAAGCGCCTACTCTGTAAGTGCAGCTTCTTGACAGGGAGGCCTGCGTCTGGCTGGCGGGCTGCCCCTTGTAAGTGCTGGCATAACCCCCTGCCCTTCCCTCTCACTGCATTGCTCACACTGCCTGTCCTGGCAGGGCCCTTGTGTGCACCCCCTCCCCCCACGACTCTGTGTAATGATGCCGGGGAAGTCAGTCTTGTCCACTGTTGTGGCCCCAATGCCCAGTCCAGTGTGTGGTTCACAGTAAGTGCTCAATAAAATCCCTTTATTCCATGAATGGATGAATGAATAAATGGATGGATGGATGGATGGATAAATGGATGGATGGATGGATGGATGGATGGATGGATGGATGGATGGATGGATGGATGGATAAATGGATGGATGGATGGATGGATGGATGGATGGATGGATGGATGGATAAATGGATGGATAAATGGATGGATAAATGGATGGATGGATGGATGGAAGAGCAACAAGTCTAAGAACTCACAAGTCACTTAGCACCTGGATTCTCTTATATTCCTTTTATATTCTTTTAATATTATCTAACGTGTGGACTTTGGAGATAGCCAGTGTCCAATAAATACTTTCAATTAATTGTGATCCATTGACTAGTAGTAGCTTGGGAAAACTAGACCCATGGCCTAGGCCTTATCTGAGAACTGGTAGCCTTCTCTTCTTTCCTCTTCTGCCAGTGGGGTCCATATGGCAAATCATTACTTGTGGGCTGGACCCTGGAGGTTAGCAGGTGTATTCTTTACAATGTGACACATTGGCCCTGTCTTTTATGTTTAGCTTTCAAAATAAAATGTAGAGGAATTAAGAACTATTATACAATTGTGGACAACACCAATGCAATGATTAAAGGGTCGGTTAGAAATGCTACTTGAACATTCCCTACCTATTTCAAATAGCTATGCTGAGTAACAGATTCCTTCTGTTACATGAAACAAACATATTATTTATTAATGAGTAATGTTCAAAGACTAGAGGTTTGATAATACAACAGCCTGGAAAAGCGTGACCTAAAGCAGAGGTGGTGAAAGAATCCATCGTTTTGAGTCAGGGGCACTCTGTTTACTTTGTATCCATCCCTGGATCCGTTACTTAGTCTCTCTGAGCCTTTCCTCATCTGTACAGTGGATGGCTGGCTTACTCACTTCATCAGCGCTGCTGTGCAGACCCAATGAAAACACAGAAGTGAAGGTATTTTGTGACCCACGACATGCTGTACAAACACAAAGAATTATTATTAACGGAAGTTATAGTCTTACATCAAAAGAGATATGAATAGCATTCATCGAGGATGCAAAATTGCTAGATTTTTAGGAACATGGGGATAGCAATGAAATTAGCCCTCCACAACCCCCTACCCCTCAGCCTGGAACCTGAAGAGCAGGGAAATGGGAAAGCCTTCTAGAAGTTAAACTGGCAGAATCTGTCTCTAACAGATAATGCTTGGCCATCTGCGATCATAAACCAAGACAATGTGAGCCATTGACTGACAGGTTGGGAATACCCAATCTCTGAGCAAGGTGACCTGGGTGCAATCTCAGGAAGATAAGCCTGAATGTGATGGCAAATGAGAAAGCAGGACCCTCACAGCTTGTATTCCACTTGGCCATACCACCTGTTATGTGCCACTGTGCTACCAAATGTGGTCTACAGGGAGCCCACATCAGAATTATGTAGGGGTGGTGTATGTGTGGATGTGGGTTGTTAAAATGCACATTCTGGGGCCCCAGAACCAGGCATCAGAATCTCTGGCAATGAGTTCAGGGAGTCTGCACTTTTAAGACATCCCCTAGGTTCCACAACAACTACTTTTTAGAGTCTGTTTGATGACCGTCCACTTAGAGGCATCTCCTTGAATGAATAAATAGATGGATTCCCAGGCAAAAGCAACCTGGGAAAGATTTCAGGAGGAGAAATAAATGATTTCGGGAAAATAGGACTTGTTTATACAGGAACACTAAATATATAGGATTGACTATATAAAAAACATGACTACAGTTTATAAATATTTGAAAGGAACTAATTTAAATGGTGGAATCTCGATGTTTTATTCAGGTAGCAGAAGGCCTAAGTAGGAGTAATGGAAGGACGTAAGCAAAGAGAACTCGGGCCAGACATCAAGGAAAACATCCTGACAGTGTGAAAAAAAAAATGTTATAGAATCATTTCACACTGTTAAGTCAACCAAAATATCAGTCCATTCAGTGGAAAAAAACATTTGGGCAGCATTTGAAAAAAACAACCAATGGAGTGGTTAAATTCTTTCTCTCTCGTTTTTTTTCCAACGGTTGTTTTGATGTCTGATGCTTTGTTATCCTAAGTCACCGGAATCAAGATTCTTAATAAATGAAAATGTAGCTCATGAAAAATGTTTAGGACAGGAAGTGCCTACTGGTTCTGGCTGAGGTCTAAGATGAGGAGATGCAGAGAGTTAGCATAAAACTGCTTTGAACATCATTATCTGGCCTTGGACCCCATCCTGGAATTGGTGTCAGCACCAAAGAAAGTGACATTTATTGAGAACTGACTATGTGCCAGGGCCTGTCTTATTTAATCTGCTTTGTCAGGCAGGTGTCACACCCATGTGAAATGAGGAAAGTCAGGCTTGAAGAAGCTCTGTGAGGAATTCCTGTATTTGTCTCATGTCAGACCCTGCCATTGTCCACAAAATCTTGATGTTTTGATTGCTACTGAAATCAGAGTTAATGGGGCAGTTAGTGGAAGGGGATGCTATTTGGGCAATCTTTCGAGCCCAGAGGAGGTCTCGGAACCAAGAGCAATAGTGATGGAAACGTACGCTTCCCTCTACTATTTCCCCATCTCTTTCCTTCTCCTCCTCATCTTTCTCTTCTTCCTCTACCACCAACCTCATTCCCACCATCTCTACCACCACCACCATCATTACTTGTTTATGAAAAAAACTTGAATAGTATGTATTTAATATTCATGAACAGTACCTGCCACCACTCTCAAACCAGAACACAGAGCAATGTTGTGTGCTAGGCAGTTCTCCCTTTCCTATCAGCCACACTTTGGGATCGTGAAGTAGACCAGTTACCCCAACATAGAAACAAAAACAGAACCATACTTCCTTCCTCCAACCTTTGCAAAAGAACAGCCGTGTACTCAACCAGGTATCAAATTGCTAAGGCTTTGGAATCCCTTTAAAATGAAACCAGATATGAAACAGGTATGAAGGGAGCTGAGCTTTCGTCATGCACCCTGGGGGCAGCCCCCGAAGCTACAGACCACCGGTTAAAAGAAAGGAGCGTCTTGTAAGCCCCAGACATCCCGGTGCCAATTTGTGCCTCTCTTCACCTCTGGCCCTGAGCTGGGAGCTCAGTCACATGGCCTAAGAGGACGCCTCAGAACCTGCCTCACATGTAAACACATGATGCAAATAGTTGTGCCGTGAAGGCTATAGCTCCACCAGGAAATCTCAGACTCAAGAACCCTCTGACATAAACAAGGAAAAGGCTGGGTCTCAGTCAGAAGGCTTGTTTTTGGAAGCTGAACACTGATGTTGGCAGCAATGGTTCTCCATAGCTCCCTAATTGCATCCTCCCTGGGAGGCCTAGGAGGCTTTCTTGAGGCCCCTGGGGCTTGGAACTACCTAGGTAAGAGCTCTGTGCAAATAAGCCCCCTTGGGCCTGCAGATGGGTAAACAGCTCTCTACTGACATTCAGACACAAACTTAGCATTCAAACCACCAGGTTCCGGATCCCTGAGTACAGGAGAGGGGCTGGCCTGTACTTGTGCCTGAAGAATGGGGCCCAGACGGGAGGGGGTGGGTCCGGGGAGGGGGGGCTGTTTCCAGGATTTTCACTGATCTCAGTGGGCCTGAGGGCAGGTGCTAGGAAGAGGGATGTCCCTGGGGGAGAAGGATGTGGAACCAATTCTGAGAACACTCAGAATGGAAGGGCTGAGATTGCTCCAGGAAAGACAAGTTTTGCTGACCAAGTAAAAGGAAAGTGAAAGGGAAAGAGATTAGAGCGAGACAGAGAAAATGAAAGAGGGTAAGGTTCAGTAAAGAGCTGAGTAGGTCAGTCAAGTAGTTTTCAAAGAACTTGTCGCAAGGGGCAAGGAGTGAAGGTTCTTCGTCTGCCTGGCCCAACGTTACAATACAAAATTAAGTGGAATGAGGGACTAATCCCAAAGAGCTAGGGTGTCGTGATCAATAAAAAATGAGTGAAGTGGAAGCTGAAGTCTGACTGGGAAAGCATATGCCGAAGACATTGCCATCACATGTCTCCACATGTGGACATTTTAGACAACTAACCCAAGTCAGTGGAGGGAGACAGATTTTAAATATGATTGATGGAAATGTCTCTCTTCTGTGGCCTGTGTCAGCTTTATGTCTCGACTTCCCATTCTTGGCATGGTTGATGGGACACTTGCTTCTGCGTCTTCCCCCCAAGTCTTCCTGCCTCCAATCCTGCAAAAAAATGTCCCTTGCCTTCAATTCTGCAAACAGTACGTAACACTGAGTCATGTCCTCCCCATAGCATGCTTGCCCTCAGAGGGATGGATTCTTCCTTCTTCTTCCTACCTGAGTGGGACCCCCACTAGGACCCCTTGTATTGCTGAAAGCAATGCTGACTTCTAAGTCTCGCCCTCCAAAAGATCTTTTTTTTTTTTTTCAGCGTGGCAGCCTGCCTGCCCCTCATTTTATTTTCTCTTTTCACCAGTCCAGCCTGTAAGGCAAAAGGAGCAATAGACCTTCCTGGTTCTGTTAAAAAATGGGGAAGGGTGTGTATAAGGATAGAATGGGACATGAGAGAAGCGGGTCCAGAATCCATGGTTATCATGTCACTTTCTTCTGGCCACCCAAAGGGATTGTGTATTTTCTGACTTAAGAATGTTACAGTTATCTGTCATTGAAAGCAAACAAAGGCACGTCAGTGAGGTTGACAGTAACGTGAGTTTCAAAACTTCAAAGTCCGTTTTTCCACTGACTTCCTCACAAGACCATAGCATGTTCCCACAGGACAAGGAAATCCCCCAATAATAGGAGAGGGAAATTCTTCAGGTGAAGAGGCTAGGAAGAGGCCAGTTCTGTGGCAAACAGGCTAATCTGTCATTCTAGCAGGTTTATGCCTGCCTGGAATCCATTGATGGGGTGCAGGATGTGAACAATGACTAGAGCACAGCATGTGGGGTTCAGCAGGTTTGGGCCCCAGCTCTGCTTCTAACAGGTCATGTAACACTAGGTAAACTGTTAAATTCTCTGAGCCTCACTTTCCATACCCATGAAAAGACAATAACGCTCCCTGTTGAGTAGGGTTGTTATGAGGCTTCCATGAAGTCAGATTGCAAAGTACGTGGTATATAGTAGGCACTCATCAAGGGTGCTTGTTCATACCTAACAGCTCTTTCCTTTAGAGATAAGAACTGACTCCTACTGAAGGCCTACTGTGTGCTGCCCACTGGCTACAGGCCCTCTACATATCAATAACGGCTAGTATTTATTCATTCATCTTTTGGTATCCAGAGGGGATTGGTTCCAAGACCCCACAGATACCAAAATCCAAGGACGCTCAAGTTCCTTCGTTGGCCCCCAATATCTGCGGGCTCTGCATCTGTGGATGTGGAAGGTCGACTGTCCTGAGTACATGTGCATAAAATGTGACAGTTAGGTGCTTGATGACTTCAGTAATGATACAGCAATCCCTTTTCCCAGTAAGTGTCACCCTCCCCATTCCACAGATGAAAGAATGGAGGCCCAGAGTCTCACACAACAGACACCCTCGCAGCACTGCAGCCAGTCCAGGATTGCCCTCTGCTGCCCACCCTGCTGCTGTCACAGGTCATGGGAGCTACTTGCATATCTTGGATTTAGGGTTGCCAGATGTTGCAAATAAAAATACAGGGTGCCCAGTTACATTTGAATTTTAGATAAAGAACAAATAAAAATTGAGTATAAGTATGTCCCATGCAGTATTTGGGACATACTTAGACTGAAAAAGGTAATTTGTTGCCCTGTGTTTCATCTGGAAACTTTCCTTAGATTCCACTTACGGCGTTCTCCTTATTCTGTTAGGAGTGACTGCACCCAGGAAGTCCTCTCCCCCTTCCTGACAAGGGGTGCCCCCCACCACCCCAAGTCCTGCTTGCCCTGCACACTCTCTAACTTGGAACCATTTGGAATGACCATATGCGCATTTTCCTTAAAAATGAGACTCCATGCATTTATTTCTGCTGAGACCTGTAAATATTTTATTCGTTGCTGCTATTCAATTAAAACCCTCAATTATACCATGCTTGGACTGGCAAATGTTAGCAGTGTTCGCTATTAAAACAGTTCCAGTTCCCTTTTGATTAGATATTTAACTTAATTGGCTGCTAGTCAGTAGTTTCAGAATATGTGTTCTCAGCTTGATGAGCATGGCAAAGGGACCATTTGTGGATAACATAGTTCACTGGTTGTTTCCAGTGAGGCCTTTGCTCTTGCTGTCTGTTCTTAACGCCGTGAATGTGGCCTCTGCAGCCAGTTTGCTATCCACCCTGGTAAGAAGCTGTTCTGATAAGTCCTGTTCTATGTTGAAAATGCCTGTAGAAATACTGAAGATGGGAGGGCAGAGGATAAAGCAGGGCCAGGAATTCAAGAAATGTGAGGCCAAGTGTAGAGCAGTCAGATTTGAACTTGACAATGTTGGAGCAGGTGCCTTGGCTGCTTTGGGGAGGTGGGGTCCTGGGGAGGAGGGTCAGGCTGGCCCTTTGGTGGTGTCTGGGGAGTGGATATGGGGAGTTTCAGCCCAGGTTGCTCCATCGTTGGGACCCTCTGGTCCCAGATACTCCCACTTGCCCTCTTCTCTGGAAATAAAAAAAAAGAGAAAGGGATTCCTGCATCCAAACACCCAGCAAACACTCTCCTTAAGTAGAGCAGATCCTTTGCATTTATGAAGCTCATCTCCCCCCACATCTTGGTACATTCTCAAAACTACACAGACGCAGCACATAATTGCTGTCAGGTCTCCTGTTCCCTGTACAATTTCCTCCTACCTCAGGGCAACACCTTTTCAGCTTTCACACAGTGTTCTACACAGATATCTGCAGAGATTCACAAACGGCTCGTTCTGAGGCGTTTGCAGAGCTTTTGGTGGACTTGTTCATGGCACAGATGTGAGTCGCTGCCAACTTGATGTTCTCCTCAACTTGTTGCTGGCTCCTATTTTGAGGCATGGATCACGATCTTTTTTGAAAATCTCTTTGCTTTTCCTCATTGGTACCGGCAGTTGTCATTCTCATGACGTCCATTTTTTTTTTTCTTTTTCTTTTTTTATAGAGAAACGTGAATTTTTGTCACTCATAAGAGGCTCTGTGAACAACGGCAAATAGAGGAGAACAAGGCTGTGAAGTGAGGCAGGTAGCAAGCAGCTGGCTTGGCTCCCTCACCGGTGTCCCTGTATGTACTAGCTCCTGAATAGCATATGTGACTCAGAGCTGTGCCTCAGCAAAATTAGAAATTGCTATCTGTTCTAGATCTTTAAACAAACGAGCTCATATAAGATATAGGAATGCCAGCGATCACGTTCTTGGAATTCCTTTGTGTAGTTCTGTATCCCCGACTTGAGTAGAACTGGCAGTTTACCAGATGCCCTCTTTATCACGGTCCAGTGTGACAGAGTGAAAAGGGAGATGGGTTGTGGCTGTGGGGAGGTCATAATACTAATTCTTGTACCACTGGCCAAGCACCTGTTATATGACGAGTGCTTTCCGTTCGACTTTGCATGGTGATTAGGGCTCAACTTCCTGGGTTTGAATCCTGACTCTGCAACTTACCAACTGGTTGACCTTGGGAAATTTACTTAATCTCTCTGTGACCCAATGTGCTCCTCTACAAACTAAGCATATCCACAGTGTCTGCCTCATAGAGTTGTTATGAGAATGAAAAGCGCTAATATTTGTCAAGTGCTTAAAACAGAGCTTGGCACATAGTAAGCACTAAGTGTCTGGAATATATATATAGTAGCTCTGAGTTACTTTTGGCCCTCTCCGCCAGCAGGCCACAGTCAGAGGTTTAGTTAGGGACTGAGAAGCCAGCTTGGATCTTGCAGTCAGTGATCGTTAGTAACGATGGAGGAAGGGCTTGGCTGGAGCTTATGTATTCATGTGGACAATCAGTGGAACCTGGGCCAGGGCAGCCACCCAGAGGCTAACTGGTCAGATTGCCTGGGTCTGTTTGGGCCTAGATGTTCCTGAGTCCCTGAAATGTGACCACTTGTCCTGAGGAAAGGGGAGACACAGGCAGAGCTGGAGGGTGGCTGCTGAGGATCGAAGAGGCCAAAGGGAGACTTTCTCCTGAGAGGGGCCTGGAAGGGAAGGGAGGTTACATGCAGAGGCAAGGGAGGGGCACAAAAGGGTGACATCACTGGCACGGGGAGTTTTCCATGCTGTCAGAGCTAGGAGTCCACATTAGCCCTGATCTTAGAGCCTCTTGGGGTCTGAAGGTCCAGGACTCTGCTCTGGGGATGGGTCAGGAAGCCCATCTCTTTACACACGGCCTCTGCAGGGGCTGGTGGTCCCCCTGTACCCTGTAGGGTGGGCACCCACTGTTCTAGCACCTCTCCTACAAAAGATCCAAGAGCTGATTCCTGCCTCCCTTTTCTGGAGAGGGGCATCGGGGAGAGGTGAGCTGTAGGGGTCGCGAGGGGCTGGAGTGGGGACGACTGGAGGTCAAGCTGAGATCTTTTCAGAAGCCCCAAAGGCTGGAACTTGGGGATTTGCCACATTGAAGAAGCCAGAAGCAGGTAACAGATCCTGGGCACAAAGTCAGGAATTTGAGAACCAGGAGATGAGCGCAAACACCAAGTGGGCTGAGAGTCACGAAGCAGTTCGTTCTTCCTGGCCGGCGTGGTTCACGGACGGGTCAGCGGAGCTTTTGGCAGACAGCCTCAAGGCATCGATCGCCTGAGATCAATACCTCAGCTCTCACGCTGCACTCTTCTGTCCCCGCGGCCCAGCCTTGAAAGGAACAGGTGTTATTCCCTGGGCTTTCAAGCTCAACTGTAACTACTCAAATCCTCCAGCCAGGCCTGTCTCTCCCAAGGCTCTTGCGCCTGAAGGAAGGGGGGCTTTCAATGCCCTTCTCCCTCCCTCGGTTGTGGCCACAATCACATTTGTCAGCCATGTTCCAGAGCAGGGATGGTGTCTTCAGACCCTTTCTTGTCAGTGGCAAGCCTAGCTTATGGATGCCTCTTGGGCAGTGGGCAAAGCACCGCAAGCACCTCTGCAATGAGCTGGAGTTAGGAGGCAGAGTAGGACCGGCCGGAAGGTGGGGTCCACTGGTTGTCTTTTCTTCACAGCCTCAGACCGATTGCAAGGGCCTGAGCGCAGGCAGGCACTACGGGCCGTCTGAGTGAAGGTGGGCTGATCAGAGCAAGGGGCCAGACTGCTCATAACAATGTTGTTTTTTTTTAACAATGGAGCGTGACCCTAATAATTTAAAAACATTGGCATTGGCCTGAAAATTATAGGACCAGTGACATGGGGTGGGCCTAAAATGGGTCTTCCGAGTTTTCCAAGTGGGAGACATATTTTGGAGTGACTTGCCCTGTTCTGATGGAGCTCACCAGAGCCCTTCTGTGCAGCATGGGAATTTGCTGCTCCCTGATGTGGCCCTGTGCTTTGCAAACCTTAAAAATTAGCGCCTCAGGTTGTCGCAGGCTGGCGGGGACAGAGGTCCCTGCTGGGGATACCCCAGAGCCATCTGCACCCCCGGGAGGTGTAGACTCTGGTCATGGAACTGTTCTTTATCCTCCCAAGGGCACGGAGGGTGACCTCCAAGGGCTGCCATGGCGTCAGTCTGTTCCTGAGAAGGGATGAGATGACAGACGGTTGGGATTCCACTGGCCCTGCCCCAGCTGTGCCCTGAATGCCATCAGCTCAAGTGTCCAAGCAGTGATGACAGGAGCCCGGCAAATGACAGGCAGCTGGAAGGCATTGTTGTGGAAAGAGTCGCAGATGGCCACACGGTCCAGCCTGCTGGGTTGTTCTCTTCACATAGTTTCCACAGAGGTGAGGTTTGTGCTATAAATAAGCTAAGTCCTGGGCAGCCGCTGTCCAGTTTACTGGCTTTGTTTGTGAGTGTGAACATACAGCCTAAGAGGAATGGCAGCATCTCCCTGAGAAGGGCTGAGGCCCTTCTGGCCCTGGCGTCTCCCCTCCTCCCTTGGGCATGTAGGGCATGCGTGGTACAGCTACCAGCCTTACCCTTTCTCCTCAGTCACATATTATCGTTTCAGTTATTAATATTGCTTTACCATCTCCCGACTCAGAGCTAGATCGTAAAGCCCTGCTAACCCCAGGCAGCCTTGGGTCGGTGGGGATTAGACGCTCTCCTGCACCCTGGGTGTCCCCACGTCAGGGTCCTTGTGTGTGACCCTGTGTTGCTCTCTCCGCAGGGGGCAGTCACGGGGCCACACTTCTGGGCAGTGGATGAGGAAGCAGAAGATGGGAGGAGAGGCTGGTATGAGAGAAACCTGAACTGCAGCCCCTGAGGAAGAGAAGTTCACAGTATCTAACGAAATGACATATGCACTGACCCTTTGGTCCAATAATCCCACTTACAGGGCTCTACCCCAAAGATAGGGTGGCACAAATATAAAAAGAAGATAATCGAGGCCATTTGTTGAATCACTATTTAGAGAGTAAAAGACTGAAAAGTAATCAAATGTCCATCGACAGGGAAATGATTAAATAAACTATGTTATATGCACATAAGGGAGTATTATGTCGCTGTAAAAAGGAATAAGGAACAATTCTATATACTGCTACGCAGTAATCTCCAGGATATAATGTTAACACAAGTTGGGAAAAAGAAGTGTAGCATTTTATCTTTTATCTAAGAAAGGGGGGAATATGAATATTTATACATATTTTCTAACGTTTTTAAGGGAAGCATAAGTCACAATATAGAGAAAAAGATTACTAATGGAGGAGAGAGTGGGCAGAAAAGACAGGATGACGCACCAGAGGTGGATTGACCGAAAAAGTAATCAAGTTTTAGCTCCAGGACCCCTTACAAGGAGAGACCTTTTTTCAAGTCCCTAAAAGAAGCTCTAGCTATGCTATATTCTTTCTCTTAAAGAGGCATGAAAACATGATTCCCTCTTTAGGGGGCTTCTGTTGTGCCTCACTTGCGGGAGATGTCCAAAAAAGTGCTTGTGGAATGGAGATACAGAACAGGATGGGCTGACGACACATCAGCACACCGTGGTTTCACTCTTGGTCCTGAGAAACACAGAGAAACACGGAACAGCCCACTCCCTCTTCCCCCTGCCCTGCTTCAAATGGCGGAACACAGTCTCTTCTCTGGCAGCCCCGCTAACTGTTCCTTCTGAGAAATCACTGGGCTCTCCTCTCCTGTTTGTCTCTGAACAAGCACCCGTTTTGCCAGAACCGGTAAGGAAGACATCAACTAAAATGGGACCATGGCTTGCTTCAGCACGGTCTTCAGAATACAAATACTTAACGATGTTATCTGAGAAGACCAACCCTTTAATTTATGGTCATCAAAGCTCATACCCACTTCTCTTATTCATTCATGTACTCATTTATTTGATAACACTTATTTGGCACTTGTTACTTGCCAGGCACTAAGCCAGGTGTTGGGCACACAAAGTCCGTCCCCATTTAACTAGTGTAGTCTTTAGAAACCCTTTAAAAATTGGAGCAGCCCAATGGAAAAAAAAAAAAAAAAAATCTGTGAGTTATCAGCACAGGTCCTTTTTGCTGTGTGATCTTGGGCACGTTATGTAACCTCTCTGAGCTTCAGGTTCTCATTTACAAAATGGTGGTGTCAACAACTACTGCAAAGGGTTGTTATAAGGATCGATGCTGGCACATTTGTAAAGTGCTTATTAATGGGACATAGTACTTGCTCAGTTAGTTCATTTTTGTTCTCTTCTGAAGGACTCACAATTTGGCTGTGTGTGCTGGGAGTGGGGAGGGGAGGCATGGGTTAATTTTGGTGGCAGTGGGTAGGGGGTTGGAAAATCTGGAGCATGGAGAACTGTGTAAGGTGGAGGCCTCTTGGGCAGCCAGAGCAGTGTGTGGGTTTGGGGCAGAGCATGGAGGTAGGGCGAGAGGGCTGCCCAGGGTGTGTTTGTGTGTTGAGGTTGGATGGGAGGGCAAGAGGCTGAAGACAACCTTAGGCATTTTGCTCAAGACCAGGCTGTGTCTTGTGTGGAATAAACACGGACTATTGGTTTAGACTAAAATAACCAGCCTCTGGTACTCTGGCTCTCTGTTGTTCTTTGTTTTCCCATCACTTCAGAACGTGTTTCTGTTTGAATGAGTGTGTGGGTATGAGATAAAAACTGGATCTAAAATACTACACAGTGATTAGTGGAGCGGCCATGTACGCATGGATCTAGATGTCCCTTTGGGGCCGGCCACGGTGGAGGGCTGCCTTCCAAGCCAGCTCTAGGCATTGGACAGTCCACAGTGGGCCTCTCTGTGACATCCTGCAGAACGGATGAAGAGGGCCGAAGTGTGCAGGGACGAAAGAACTTGGCTCTGGTGCTGGACTCAGCTGGGGCCATTCTAAGGAGGGAGGGCAGGCGCAGAAGAAGGACAGTGAGAGAACCTGCTGGCTTCCCCCGGGGCACAACCCTGCCTCGCCCGTTTCCACAGGAATGGTTTCTCAGGGAGGGTCATCCTGGACTTGTTCCTTAACCACCATCTCAACCTCCGCCCGCCCCCTGCACACCTTCCCACACAAAGGCTCTCATTGTCTGGACCCCGTAACTTTGAATCTTGGCTTGAGCCTCTTATCCCTCTCTGTCTGGACCTGGCTTTCGAGCCAGACCTGCCAATTTTATTCTAACTACATTAGAGACTCACCCCTCTGGAGTTTCCAGCCCCAAATCAGGCCTCCCTATTTTCATGTCCAGCCTGGGCCCCAGAGAGACCTGGCAGGGGCCTAGACTCTGGCCCCATGTGGGCAGGCAGACTAGACATCTACACTTGGCTTCTGTTTCTGCTGCCTGACTTCCCTTTCCTTCCCCACCTCTTCTGAAGCCCTTTCCCTCCCTCTGTCCTCTCCTTCCTTTCCTTTCTGTCCCGCTCCTCGCCTTCAGTATCAATTGCCCTGTTTGCCCACCCTGAGCCCTAGCAAGCTGCCAAATAAAGCGAGTGCAGGCCTGGACTGAGACAGGGCTCCTTCCAGGAGGGGTCCCTTGGGCAGTCCGGTCTGCGAGGTCAGCAGGATGGTGCCTCACGGCAAAGCTCCCTGTGGAATCTCAGAAACCTGCTACTAAGAGAGACGGTCTCGATGGAAAAGATGCTTCTCTGGCCTGGAGTAGGTTATGGGGCCTCCACGTCTACACAGCCGGATTCATTCCTCTCCACTCCTAGCTGGGAGAACCCACTTCTCTCTCCTTTTCCATTCCTCCCCCGACCCCCAACCGCTATAATCACACCAGAGGGAGGGACCTGAATTCAGCTCATCTCACAGCAATTGGGAAAGACAGACGCAGGTGCAGGTCTGCGGTAGTCTGCAGGCTGCCCTCGGTGAGTTTCCAGAAGCAGCTCCCTCCCAAGCTTACGTGCTGGGTGGACCACACAGGCAACATTTATACAATACACGGGCTCAAGTCTCAAGCGAAGGCAACAGAAACAAGAGGAGTCATGTTACTTTACAGTGTAAGACGTAGAGCAGGGTGCCCAAACATTTTTCAACGTTTTTCACCAAGGGCCTTATGCGGTAAAATACACAAACAGCCGGGCCACGCACTCGAGGTGAAGTACGTATTGCCTCACCTGGTTTATTTAAGTAAACTAAATATATTTTTGGAATTTACTGCCGGCCAATTAACAATGGATTGCGGGCCGCAGTTGGCCCACGGGCCGCAGTTTGGACACCCCTGACTTAGAGAGTGGGAGTTCCCACCCCATCAACTATTCACCTGCTTGAAAAGTGGACGGTCGGGGGTGCAGTTTTCCAGCAGGACAAGCAGGGTTTCTGAGATGAGGGTTAGGTTTTGAGCACGCACAGTAACTGCTCCATCCATGTGGCTGCTGGAATAATAATTGCTAATATATTATTGCCTGCGGTCCATGTAGCATTGGGCTGTGGCATCTGTAAAGCTTTGGTTTTTCTCCACTGTCCCTCTGGCAAGGGTCCTAGGAAGAGAGTGAGGAAGGGAGAGAATCTAGGATTCTGTCCTTTATGGCCTGGGAGAGTCCTACCGGTTCAGAATTAGCCATCGTCCCACCCTTGTTTTCAGAAGCAACACTAGCCCTGAGGAAGATTTAGCTCTGGGTCCAAATCCGGCTTCTGCCCCTAACTCTACGATTCTGGGGAAATTATTTTTCTCTCTGACTCTCCTTTTTTATCTGTGAAATTCCTATCTCATAGGAATGCATGAGGATGACATCACATAATCCTGTGAAGAAGTTAACACAGAGCTGGTCTGGCACAGCGCAAGTGTTCCATAAGTAGTTATTATAATTAGAATAATTGTCATTTTAGAGAGCTAGAAATCTTAAGAGATGAGGAATGGGACGGCCTGGTGGCTCAGGCGGTTAGAGCTGAAGGCTGCTGGTTCGATTCCCACATGGGCCAGTGGACTCTCAACCACAAGGTTGCCAGTTCAATTCCTCGACTCCCGCAAGGGATGGTGGGCTGCGCCCCCTGCTACTATCAACGGCAACTGGACATGGAGCTGAGCTGCACCCTCCACAACTAAGATTGAAAGGATAACAACTTGACTTGGGGAAAAAAAAAGTCCTGGAAGTGCACACTGTTCCCCAATAAAGTCCTGTTTCCCCTGCCCCAATAAAATCTTAAAAAAAAAAGAGATGAGGAATATACAATTCTAAAAAAAAAAAAAAAAAAAAAAAAAGGAGAGAAAAGAAAAGCAAGTGTCTTAATGTCTGCTAACCCTATTCTACATTTGTGGTCTTTGGTTTACAAATTCACTGTGTCTGAATCCTCCTCGCACTGACTTCTGTTTTCTGGGAAAGAATTTCACAGATGTTTAAGTCTCGGGCCTATTTGTCAGAGTAGATATTGATTTCTAGATATAATCATCTCCCATTTTAAAGATGAGAAAATTGAGACTCATAAAGGTGAAGTGATTTCTCTCAGGTGATGTGGAGAGCCAGGACCCCCGTCCAGGTCTTCCGTGCAAACCCGTCCTCCCTCTGTCACTGACAGTGCCACACAGCTGCTCCACTCACTCTGTCTCCCACCCACTCCCATGCTCCCGTGACGCAGAGCAGCCCCCAAGCTGAGGAGATCACGTCTTCCAAAGGCCCCACGTTGGTTACACTTTGCCATCAGACTAACACTTTGGGAACCTCAAAAGTGACAAGTCCCAGACACTATGGTTATGAAAAAAGTCCAGAGTCCCACTTGGATTTTATTGTATTAAGCCATCAAGCTAGTCCCTTTGTGCACCAGGGCAGCCATCAACTGCCAGGCACTCCTGTTTCCTACAAAATTCCTGATGCCACTGTATATTTCACTCCTTCATCTTTTGCCCTCTGGTCTCTCTCTTTCTCGCTATTCTATTTCATAGGCAGGGCAAAAGAAGCTCCCAAATGGACAAGATCCCCATCTAATAAATGGTGGAAAAGATGTGTCACAACAGGGCACAGAAGTGAACTGATTTTCCTGCTGGCTGAGACTCTTGCCTAAGATCCATTGGGGGTTATTAGCTGAGCCCATAAGGCGCTGACTTTGCAAAGTGCTGTGATATGTTGGGCTGTTGGCAATGCAGGAAAATCAATGCTTGGCCTGAATTCCGTGGAGAGAGGCAGAGCTGGGGCTGCTGGGAGGGGCCAGCCACCTGATTCTTGGGCCTGGCTTAGCTGCGGGCAGAGCCTCAAGTGGGCAGATGAGGTACAGATGTGGGGTGGGTCAGGAGGAGGCTGCTTTGCAGACTGTGTCTGCATTTGGCCATCGGTCATTGTCCACCAGATCCATCAGACTTTATGCACCAACATATTCTAGAATGTTTCCTTCTGTGCTGAGCAACCACTCCCCACTCTGAGCTCCCACAACCCTCCATCTGGAACACCTGTTTCATTCTTCCTGGAATTACAGTCAGCTTTTTAAGTATACTTCCACTGGCTTTTAAGTTTCGTGGGACTGGGGATTGTGTCTTAATCATCTGTGGCCTTTGAGCCTTGCACGAGTAAGTGCCTAGTATGCATTTGCTGAATAAATGAATTAATGAATCAATGACCAAGTCAATTGCTTAGTAACTATTTATGGACTCTGTCCTGTAATAGGGTTTGGGCAGGATAATCCCTTTTCTGGGCGGGCAGCTCCTTAGCAGAGTTACCTTCTAAAGAGACTGTCTTTCTTTGTTACTTGACTATCCCCTAAAGTAGTTGAAACTCGCAAGGGTAACTATGAACCTGATGGACACAAAGTGATTATGATTTCATAGGTGGGAGTAGGTGCTTAGGCGGGGGTTAAACTATAAGAGCCTCCTTTTCTTGTAATGCCCTACGTGGTTTTGAAAGTTTGGGGCATTGTTTGCATGTCGACAGCTCTGTCCCTGAACGACTGGCCATTCTCGTTGAGAATCAAAGCAAAGCCCAACTGGTCCCATGAGAGATGGTCAATGTGACTGTTTCTTCTGGACAGGCTGAAGCCTCAGACACCTCGCTCCCTGGTGTGTCTCCTTAGGTTGCATTCATTTTTGGAAGTTCTGTTCTTCTCCCACTTAGAAGAATCTGGTTTTCTTGGCTAAGACTCACAGGCCAAGAAATGAACCCCCGTATATGCTTGTCACGTTTAGCTCAAACCACACCCTGAATGGACTGATAAGGAGTCATATCCCTTAATTCACCTTTTACCTGGGTATGCTCCCTCTCTTTCCTAATGGACCTCGGGAGGATCAAAATAGAATCTAACGATACTTGTGTTTTATCAACGTCTGGGTCTTCACGTAAAGGACCATTTGCTAGAAAATTAGTTCTGAAGCGGAATGTTAAAATAACCAGCATGTATGGGTTTTGTCTTTTGACCTGCCGGCCACTGGTGAATGCTTTGCAGGCATCATCTTCGTTTAATCACGAAGCACAGGCATTTTAATTTCTATTCTGCAGATGAGGAAACTGAGTTGGTGGTACCTGACTTGTTACTTTTCCTGGAGTCGCATGGTGAATAAATGGCAGAGCCAGGACTCCTTCCCAAGCCTGTCACACACCAAGGCCTCTCATGTAGCCGCTGTGCTACCTCGGATTTCTGTGTCAGAGTCCGTGAGCATCTGAGGATGAATGTTTTTTTGCTTCCCCTGGTCCTTAAGGGACAAACAGGCCAAGTTCATAGGAACACATCTCAGTCCTCATTACCCTCTGATATTCTTATGCAATTGCAGTGCGAGTTCACTGGGGTTCCTGGGGCATGTGCTGTTTGTGCCCTGTCATGGTTAACTCAGAGGGAAGCTCAGAGCATCCTGTGCTGAGACTGTTTTAAAAATTAGGTGCTAGGGTTTCTCTTTGATTGTTTCTCTTTGAGGAGCTGAAGTCCCTTAGTCATGAATGGCCTCTCAAAACTCCCTTTCGCCGTTCAACCCCAGTGACACAACATGTGGACAGAGGTATGTGGGTTCTCCTGCCCATTCAGCTTTGCCTGACCCCCTAGAGGATACGTGTTTTCAGGGAATTTTACCAGTCTTCCCAAAGGGACAGCAGGCAGGGATGGGCCCTCCACTGAATAAGACGGAGCCTCAATTAAGCTTTGGGGAATAGCCCTTCCTAGATAGGGAAGGAGCCCTGTGACCTCAGGGATGTGCTTGTTGAAAACCAGTGAGGCAGGATGCTCCAGACGTGGAAATATAGCCCCCTGAAGGAGGTGAGGGGCCTTCCCGGTCCTGCTGTTCCTTCTGTCTTTGAGCGCTCTTGCCAGAAAGCCGCCTCACACACATCCCATCTCCCCAGCCCAGCCCCCAGCGCGGCCAGTGGTGTTTAAAATTCCTTTAGGATCTAAGGTTTGAAATGCAACTGTTCCTTGAAAAGGTGGTCTTCCATTCACCCTGCTACGCCTACGCCTCACATTTATGTGGAACTTTACAGTGTGTAAGTCACTGGTACCCGTGCTCCTGGTGAGTGCTCACGGCAGTCTGTGGAGTATGCCCTGTTCATATCTCCGTTTACATATAAGGAGAGCGAGGACAAGAGAGTAAGAGTGACTTTTCCAAGGACAGTAAGTGACGGAGATAGCACTGAGACCCGGATTTTACAGTCGCAAGCCCAGAGTTCTTCTCGTTACAGAGCTGCTTCTGACTTACCCAAATACATACACTCTAAGTGGCCTATAAATGACCATTAGCTCCAAAGCTGGGCTTGCTCGTAGGAAGAGAGGGCAACAGCCTTAGAAGCTGGGTACCTGCCAGTCTCCCGAAGGGATGCAGGCATGAGTGGAAGGGGCATCCTGGGAGAGGTCTGCTAGCTGGGTAACCCTGCCAAAGGCTGAGTCTGCTTTTGGCTCGTAAGTCGCCACCGGAACCCCTCCTAGTCCAAAAAACCTTTCCTCAAAAAAAAAAAAATGTTGTTGTTTTATGACTTGCCTGGAGCAGCAAAATGTTTTCTCCAGCTAAGCAATAATGGAAGATGGTGAGCAAATGCCAACTCGGTGATCCCACAGGAACCCTCTGGGCTGTGGTGTTTACACAGGATGAGATCAGAAGAGCGGCTACTGGCTCGGGTGCACTGAGCACCCAGAGAGAGCCACAGGGTGTTGGGGACACAGCCCGTCCTCCTCAGGCGCAAGAGGCCGGGGAAGAGGTTGGAGAGGGAGGTCATCCCAATTTCCTGCCCTGGTTGGTTCAAAGCAGACTAATAGCAGGGCATTGTGTAATCCCAATAGGAAGAAAAGTGAAAGGGGTAAATACCATTGCACCCACGCTCATGTTTTTTTTTTCTCCATTCATTCAGTCTCTACATTTGTTGAGCCCCAGGTGAACGCACCGGGAAGTTTCTGGTGATTCCCAGATCTTGTCCTCGGGTAACGCACAGTCCAGGTGAGAGACAGATATGTCAATAAAGGAATGATGGCTCAGAGTGTTAAACCCCAAAAAAGCAGATTGAATTAGGCAGAGTGGTGACAGGGACAGTGCAGGATTAGCTCTGAGGGAGGGTAGACACAAAGACTTCCTGGAGGAAGTATCCTGTGAGCTAAGCGGGTCCAACATACGAAAAATTGCACAAGACATTCGCATGCAGTTTGATGAGTTTTCATAAACTGGAATAAACCAGCTCAAGAAATGACTGGTACCCCAGAAGCCCCACTCCTGTCCCCTTCCAGTCACTAGCCCCCTCTTCCCCTGACCCCCAAGGGCTAACCACTCTTCCTGACTCCTAAAGCATAAATTAGTTTTGCCTATTTTGAACTTTTTATACATGGAACCATGCTACGTAAACTGCTTGGTGACTGGGGTGGAGCTAAAGGGTAACTAGGAGCTCATGGGGAAGGGGGGAAGGTGGAGAAGGGAACTGTGGGAAGAAGGGGTGGTGTGCTCAAAGCGGAGAGATGGAATTACATCACGTGTATGCAAACTGCCAGCTTTCACACACATGATGTAATTTGGGCAGGGATTATCCTGCCCAAACCCTGTTATAGGACAGAGTCCATAAATATTTACTAAGCAATTGCTAGAGCATGCCATTCAAGAGGGGGAAAGAGATATGAAATGATATTGGAGAGGAAGGCAGGGAGAGATAGATCATGGCGAACCTTCTCTACCATGTGAACAGGTTGGGACTTGAGCCTAGACACCCGTGATTCCCAAATCTGACTGACCATCAAAGTCACCTGGGCAACTTTTAAGGCAGATACATCTCAGGACCCACCATGAGAGACTTCAGTTTTTCAAAGTTTCTCCCAGGTGATTCTAAAAATTAGCCGAGTTTGGAACCCACTTTATAGAGAGAATAGTGAGCTGTCCACTGAAGCAAGGGAGTGGCGGGGTCTGCTGTAGATTTTGAAGGGTGACATCGGGAGTTTCATTAGGAGCCAGTGGCAGTAGGCAGGAGGTGCCCTAGCCCGATCTGGGACTATGCAAAGGGTTTTGAGGGGAAAGAACAAGCTAAGATAATTGGGAAGTAGAATTAACCAGATGCGTTGACCAGTGGACATGGAAAGTGATGGAGGGCCTAAGGAAAATACCCATTTCTGGCTTGTGTAGACACCACGGACATGAGCAAACCTTCGGGACAGAAAAAGAATTTTCATATTTCTGTTTGATTCACTCATCTGTAATAACTTCACCCCAATTTCTCTCCCTATCTTTGTTAAACCATTTATTCACTCAGCAAATGCTTTTTAAATGCCAGATGTATATCTGACACTGTTCCAAGCACTGAGTCATAGGTAAGAGACGGAATCTAAAGGATACAAAATATTGAGAATTCACTGTTAGTGTTTTAGAAAAAATATTTCTCCTTTTTTTTTTTTCCAGTTCACTAAATATATGCTAGGAATCGTCATATGTCAAGTTATATCCCACACGAGTATGTAAGAGTTGGTGATGGGGGGGAGAGAGGGAAGAGAGGGAGAAGAACCATGTAGTCATAGGTAATAATAATGATCTCAACCTGGTGTTAAGAACCTATAATACTGTCCTATTCCTCACAGCAACTCTGTATTTATTGTATTTATTATCTACGTTTGTACAGGAAATGGAACCTCACAGAAAATGAAGAATTCACCCCCAGGCACCTAGCAAATAAGTAATTAATGCTAAGCTTCAAACGGGCCCATGTGCCTGAGTGCAAACCAAAATTTAGGGAAATAGGTTCCCTCATTTTCACACGGAGGGACTGAGGCTGTGAGTGGTGTGTTTTCTGGCCGAAGGTTATATAGCAAAGCCCAGCTGAGTGGAAACAGGCCTTTACCTGTAGCCCTGGGTTGTGACCACACGTAACTCGGCCATTGGAGGAAGCTTAGCCGGTCCTTAGCGTGACCCGTGGTTCTGTAAACAGCCTGTGAATATTTTATAGCTGGGATTGGGCTGGAGGTCAGGTTTAGGATCTGGCTGAACTTGGGGTGTTGCTTTGCTGGAGAGTCCTCCACAGGCCAAGGACAGGCCACTTCGGGGCAGGAAAGCACGGCCTATCCTTTCCAGAACTTTTGCCCAGATGTACCCCAGGCTGTTAGGGACACAGCTTTGACCTCAGCTGCTGGATAACTCTCTCCTGTGTTGAGTTAGACTGGGGCAAATCTAGAAATGGAGTAAAAAATCAGCACAGAGTTCTCTAGCCACATGCCATCAGCAAAGTAAGAAGAGATATGCTTTGAGATGCGAGGACGGGGAAATCAAAGAGATGTCGAGATCCATCTTCCACGCAGAGGAATACAAGCATTTAGGCTGCCCCTGCCTCAGTTTGCACTTTCATGCAGCCCTCGGAGCCCTTCTGCTCAAAGAAGTACTTGGACATGTGGGACACAAAGTGTCCCGATAAAACTTACTACAGGGGTTGTTGGAACATGGGCTAAGGAGGAGATGAGTGACTGGATTCTCCAAAACCAGAGAATCAAGGTCAGGCCGGCTGGCAGGCACACAGAGCGAGTTTTCATAGTCAGTGCTGACATCCTGCTTTCAAAAGGGCCAGGACTCTTCGTCCAAACTTACAGGCTGGGGCCACCTTGCAGAGGAACAGGAAGGCATGACAGCCCTGCATGCTCCCTCCCAGGGTGCCCTTTCTGGCCTCTGCCCACTTCCGGGCAAGGTCTCCTGCTGGTCACCATCGCAGCAGGCCACTGAGGACACACTGACCCTCCTCCAACCCCCACTCCCAACTGTCCCCGGGAAAAATTATTTCTGTCAGTGCATCTGAACTGTTAGGATGTTTAAAGGGCACGTACCCTAAAGAAAAACCTAACAAAATGATTCGCAGACAAAAGGAAGGGAGTACAAATGTCTGCCTCGTCGGAACTGGACAAATCTGACATCGAGCCAGGGGGTGGGGGCTACTGTAACTTGCATTTTGATATGGTTGTTGTTGAGCAGTGACTTAGGAAAGCAATAGGGAGTGGAGGGAGGAAGGGAACCCTGCCAGGATCTGCTCTGTTGGCATCTTGTCTCCCTTCTCTGCACAACTCCGGCACCGAGGTAAGGTCAGCGGGGCTTGGCTGGCCCGGGGGCTGGGCCTGATACGGTGGCCCCGAGTACTGGAGGGTGGTTTTCACCTCACATTCGCAGGCTGCCCGTTGGCCAAATGGGCCTCATCCATGGGACTTGTATCTCTGGCTTTATAGCTGCTCTCCTAACACTTTCTGAAGGAAGCCCCGGGCTGCCCTTGACATGTCAGCTCAATTCTATCTGGACTGAAGTATGACCACCAAGGTGGGTTGGGGAGCACAGTCTGAATCTCATCTTGTACTTCACATCCTCTGGGCCTTCCGGGAGACCCAGAGTAGGACTGTGCCCCCAACTTCACCTTGACTTACATGGAGGTAGGGGCCAGAGGAATGGTTCCATCCTTCGTCTCCTTCTCCAGTTACGCCTCCCCTCCCTTTTCCTCCTCTTCCTCCTCCTTCCTCTTCCTTTTTTCTTCATCTTCACTATTATCATCATTATTATCAGAAGCATCTTTTTTATATCTTTCTGGTCATTGGAGGAAGAGGATATGCGGATGAAGGTCCTGGTGGGAGTTCATAGTCTAAGATGCATAATACTGAACAAGAAAGATACACAAAAGGAGAAATAACAAAATAAGCATCAAACTCTACATATACATCATTTAAAAAAATTCACTGATATCTGACATATCTTCATAATGTTTCAGCTCAAGTCCTTGAACTAGGTTAGGCCTCCTTATGATGGAGTCCCATAACACTTTGAACTTCTTCAATAAGATGTATTGTCCTTTTAAGTAATGTCCTATTCAGCTGTGTTTCTTGCTTGCTAGACTCTAAGTGAGCTCTTAGGGAACAGGGCGAGTGTTTATCATACTCACCATTATTACCCCGGCACACAGAAAGTATCTGGCACCCGGAAAGTATCTGGCATCCAGCAGGAGCAGCTCAACAGGTATGTGTTGAATGAGTACATGAACAGCAGATATTAAGGTGAGCAGTCCCCCAAAAGCCTATTGCAGGCAACATGATTGGACAGCTGTGTGGACTCATTAGGGAAGACGTGTCTTGACAGCAGCAAGTTGCAGTGATATGGCGCCAAAGGGGGGTAATGTACTCATTTAACGAATTCCCGCATTTAAGCACACATTTCTTGGGTGCAGTGGGGGATACAGAGATGAGGAGGAAACGGCCAGACCCTCTAGCTTGCAGACTCGTTGGGAAAACAAACTTGTAAAATGATAAAATGAAACGTACGTATGTAGATATATATGTATGTATGTATACACACGCACACACACGTATGTATATGGTGGAATGGGTATATAAATTAGGGTAGAACACTGAGGAAGTCTTCCAGAGGAGGTGCTGCTTGGTGGTCTTTGAGATGAGTCTTGAAGGATGAATGATTCTTTGACCAGAATGGGAGTCATTTCAGCCTGAAGAAAAGTTTCAGACACATGCAAGGAGCATGGTGTAGGTAACAAACCAAAAGTAGTTCTGTTTGACTGGAATACAAGAAATGTCCAGATCTGAGAACGGAAGAAGAATCTGGGTTTGGACTGCCCCAAAGTAGAGCCAGAGACGAGGACTTGGGTGTATGTGAATTATTTGGGAGGTGACCTCACGAAGCAAAAGTAAGGGAGGGGAGAAAGTAGGGCAGAGAAGGGAGAAGAGCCAATGAAGCATCGCTCATGAGCTACTTGCTCCTGTGGGCTCCATCTTGCTGGGGACCCTCTGAGAAACTCTGTAGAATGTCCCACCAGAGGACAGGGAGGCTGGAGCATTTACCCAAGGATGCCTGTTCTCCCGTGCTGGAGGGATACCTGGAGGGTATTAATTGCCTGAACGTTCGGATTGCTTCTACGTGTGTTGAGTGGCCTTCCACAGCTTTGGAGGAAGCAGAGAGCACGGTGTGGGGGATTCTGACGTCATGCAAGAAACTGTCCAGAATTCAGAAAGAGAGAAGAAAGAGAATGGGTGCGAGGATAAATCAATAATGAAGTAATGGCTGAGAATTTTCAGGACTGATGAAAAAAATAAGTGAAATGACGGAGATAATTAACGGTTGGACTGGAGATAAAGAATGTGAAGGACAGTCACAAGTGCTAAGTGGCTCAGGGCCAGCTTGCATGGAAGAGTGGGAAAGGGATGGTGTGCCTGCTGTGCTAAGTGATTCTAAAATGTGGTTGGTGACAAGGCATCCAGTTCCAGGGTCTCATAAACAGAACTTCAGTGAGAACAGAGGTGCAAAAGGAAAGCTCTTTGGGGGCAGGAAAGTATGAATGTCATTGAACATAATCAAGCCCACACGTATAAATGATGTGGCTTGTGTCTTTGGGAGTCCAGTGGCAGTCTGAGGAACCCCAGAACTAGCAGAAGGAGGATGGAAACCCCCTAGGCCTCCCCAGAAGCCAGGAGCAGAGGGAGCTGGTGCTAAAGCAATACTGCCAAGCGTATGGATTTTCTTGAGAGACGTTCTCATTCCTTAGTTGTTCTCTCTCTTGGCCCCTGTCTCCTAGTTCTTCCAAACATCTAACCTGGACCAAATTCCTGTTGGACTTCATTTCTCTTTGTTGTCTGTCCGGGTTGTAAATTGATGTGATAGATGAATAACCCTCAGGCGTTAACAGATCATGGTCATTGCTGTAGAGAAAATTCGATAAAACAGGTTCTGAATGCAGCTCTACTGCCTACCTCTATGCAGTCTTTGGGAAGGTCTCTTCACCTTTTTGATGTTTGGCTTCTCAGTGTGTATTCACTCCTCCTCATAGCTCAAAAGCACTTATGCCTCCCCAAGCTATTTTTGGGGGGAGGCTGGAAAGCTCTTGTGAGCAAAAGAAATGAATCTCTAATGCAGCATTTCAGCCATGAGTGGGGAATAGCTTGAATTGTATAGCACACCTCTTCACAAGGTCAGTTTTAGGGGCAAGAATATTACTAATTTCATCAGCTCTTCCCCTGTTTGTGTAATTAGGACAAGGTCAGGCATTTATCTCCAGGAAGGGAACTAGTAAACCTTTATAGAAGCAACACAAGCAGACGGTGCAGCTTGCAAACTTGATCACACTGTGCGTGTGTGGGTGT
This sequence comes from Rhinolophus sinicus, assembly GCF_036562045.2. NCBI lineage: Eukaryota > Metazoa > Chordata > Mammalia > Chiroptera > Rhinolophidae > Rhinolophus > Rhinolophus sinicus. Next base: position 46,763,216 of record NC_133763.1, on the reverse strand, counting down.
GGGTGTATAATTTTTTTTAAATAAATTTTATTGGGGAATATTGGGGGACAGTGTGTTTCTCCAGGGTCCATCAGCTCCAAGTCGTTGTCCTTCAATCTAGTTGTGGAGGGTGCAGCTCAGCTCCATTTCCAGTCGCCGTTTTCAATCTTTAGTTGCAGGGGGAGCAGCCCACCATCCCATGTGGGAATTGAACTGGCAACCTTGTTGTTGAGAGCTCGCGCTCTAACCAGCTGAGCCATCCAGCTGCCCCTCCAGCAGCTCAGTGGCAGCTCAGCAGCAGCTCATTGTCTTCAATCTAGTTGCAGAGGGCACAGCTCACTGGCCCATGTGGGAATCGAACCGGCAACCATGTTGTTCAGAGCTCGCGCTCTAACCAACTGAGCCACCTGGCCACCCCCACACTGTATATATTAACTGTCTGAGCATAATTTGCTCTTTTATTCATAAGTATTTTATTGTGTATTTCCTAAGAAAAAGGACTTCCTATTACATAGCATAAAATGTATTAATTTATATGTAATAATAATGTATTATAATGCATATATCAAAATCTATAGCCCATGCATTCAGTCTTTATAATTTGCCAAGAATATGCTTTTTAGCCATTTTTGTGGTGGGGGGATGGGTCTAGATGCCTATCCCGGAGGCCACATTTTATTTGGTTGTCGTGTCTCTTTAGTCTCCATGATTTTGGAGCAATTCTCCAGCATCTCTTTGTCTTAGTGCCTCAACCATCGTATGCTTTGAACATAGTTGTACAACTATTTTAAAATGCATGTAAACACTATTGTGATCAATAAAATAAAATAAATAATTTAAAATTAGCTTTATGCTTTTAGGCATTTTTCAGTATAAAAGGCATTTATACATGAAAATATTAGAAATCGGTGAGATAATATCCGGCACATTAAGCAGCTGCTTAGTACTTGGCAACTACTGGTACTAGTAGTAATAGCAGCACAAACAATGACAGTAATAGTAGTCGCAGTGGTATTAGTAGTAACGGTGGTGGTGGTGGTGGTGGTGGTAGCAATAGCGGCAGAAGTAGTGATAGAGGGTCATAATGGTAGTGCAGGAGTAATACTAGTGGTGGTAGTAGCAGCACAGCAGTAGTACTAATACTCATCGTGGCAGGAGTAGTAACAATAGTAGTAATAGTAGCAGAAGGTAGTAGTAGTTGTCATCGTCACCGTAGTGTGGCACACACATTGCTTTGTTGGAGCCCAGTGGTCTGTGAGGGGCAAAGGGCAGAGGTCTTAAACCCGTTTTGCAGTGAGGACGTGAAGGGTTACGTAGGGTGCCACGTTTCCCAAGATCTTGCAGTTGGAAGTTGTCAAACTTATCTGTAGAGCCCAGGTCTTCCAACTCTGAAAGCCTGGCCTGGAGAGGCCGGGGAGGGCGCTGTCTCAGCCACAGTAAAATACCACGGACCAGGTGCCTTAAGCAACACACACTTCTTTCTCTCAGTGCTGGAGGTGGGAAGTCCAAGGTCAGCGCACCTGCAACAGATTCCGCGTCTGGAGAGAGTTCTCTCCCTACCTTGTAGACGGTCTCCTTCTTCCCGTGTCCTCAAGTGTCCTCCTCTTCTTGCCAGGACCCTAATCCCATCACAGGACCCTCACCCTCATGACCTCATCTAACCCTAATCACCACCCAAAGGTGCCACCGCCAAATACCATCACAGTGGCGGGGGCGGATGGGGGGTAGGGCTTCGACATATGAACTGGGGGGGACACGCAATCACTGAGTCCATAGCAGCAGCCATGTTCGTCTTTGAGGATGTATTTTACATCCAGGGAGAGTGGCACCTCACCGGTCACTGGTCCCTCCGTGGTCCCACAGTGTGGTTCACAGAACAGGTGACACCCTGGGGTGCGTCCTGTCCCCTGCATGTGGCTTGGCCAAGCCAACCCATTTGCTTTGGAAGGCAGTCAGGCAGGGGTGGCGGTCACCTTAGTGAAAGTGAAGTCTGTCCATGAGGCTCCCCTCCCCCGCCGGCTTCTCTGGGCGGTGGTCCAGGCCCTGAGGTAGGGGCTGCTGTGACAGCCAGATTCCTGGGGCACATTAGCTCTCGTTCCAGAAACGACACTGCTCTGGGTGCAGGACCCCGGGGTCCAAGTGATGACTCCATTGCTGACTCCATCACCCCCTTCTAGTAAAACATGGGGGCTGGACCTTCTCTTGGATCCATCCATTCTGAGGGTCCCACTCTGGACATCCTGAGGCCTGTAGCAATGTGGGGACCTCTGTGAGCAGCCCAAGGGCAGGGCTGGGGTTGGCCACCAGCTCTTTGCACAAGACAACAAAGAGAAGGCACGGCCTGGGCAAAGAGGGGGTAGCAGAGGGAATGCCTTGTCATCTGATCCATCGCTAATTAATCCTTTGAAAATGCCCTCTGGGGACATGTCCGTGAAGGACGTCACCGAGGTGGGGGAAGAATGCAGCCTGTTGTCGGGGCCCCGGACACAAAGGCCTATCTGTGCACACGTGGGCACTCCCGATCCGGGCTGGATCAGCTGCTCTTGTTTCCTCCTTCACCATCACAATACAACTACACAGTCACAGTGTGCCCTTCTACCCCCGCCCCAGGAGAGCTGGGCAATGGGATTTCTGCCCACTGGATGCCCGCTGAGCACAGCCAGTAATACCAGCCTCCCGGCCCACTTGGCTCCTGGAGAGTCTAGGGTTTCAATAGCCTGTTTCTCCCTGCCCTCATTTACTGCCCTCTCTCGTCTTCCCTTTCTCTCACCCGCCCCGGCACACGTGTGAGTGGCAGATCCAGGGTGATCTGGACCCAGCTGACCACCAGGGAGCCAAGCCTGGAAGCTTGAGAGATGACCAGCTGGGCAGCAGCCAGCCGTGGTGCAGGGTCACTCTGCAAACACTTTCCTCGGGCGGTGGAGCGGCAGCTGCCCTGGCCCACCACCCTGAGCCCTAGGAAACCGGGCAAGGGACGTTCTCTCCGGGATGGAGCACCTGCCAGTGGCCCCAGCAAGGAGCCGGCATCAGTCAGGGAGCCTGGGATGTGAGTTTGGACTCTGACAGTCTGGCTGCAGCAGTATAGGCAGGGCCTTAACCGCTGTGTCTCGGTTTCCTCATTTATGTAAAATGAGGATCGGAGTTCTTGCATCACGGGGCTGTTGAGAGCATCCCGTGGGCCCTGGTAGAGGGCCATTTCTAATAGGGGGAGACAAGCAATAAATAAGGGGAGTCTAATGTATGTTAGAAGCCGGTAAGGCCTACAGGAGAAGAGCTGAGCAGGAATTAAGAGGAATCGGAAGGTACATGTTGGGGGGGAAGGTTTGCATTTTTAACAAGCTTATGAGGAAAGGCCCAGTGACAAGATGACATTTATGCAAAGGCTTGAAGGAGCTGAAGAAGGAAGCTGACTCCTGGGGGAAGAACGTTCCAGGCAGAGGGGACAGCGAAGCAAAGTCGTGAGGTGGAGGTACGCCTGGTGACTGCAGAACAGGAGGCACAGTACGCTGGGGAGGGAGAATGAGGGTGAGTGTGACAGATGAGGGGAAAGGGGGCCAGATCGTGTGGGGCCTTTTGTGGGTTTGCTAGGGTTGTGGTAACAAAGTTGCACAAGCCGAGGGGCTTAAACAGCAGACATGTATTGAGTTCTGGAGGCCAGAAGTCTGAGATCAAGGTGACGCCTGAGGGTATTCGGGAAGGATGTTCCAGGGCCCTCTCTCACTGTCTGGTAACTCCAGTCTTTATACAGCATTCTCCCTGCTCATGTGTCGGTGTTCAAATTGCCCCTTTTTCGTAGGGCGTCCCCTACTGACCTCATGTTAGTTTCATTCCTTCTATAAGGACTCTGTCTCCAGATATGGCCACATTGGAAGTTACTGGGGGTTAGGGCTGCAACATAGCTTTTTCGAGGGACACAGTTTTACCCCATAACTGCTTCATAGGCCACTGTAAGGATGGCCTACGGTGTGTTTTTTCTCTGAGTGATACAGTTGCCATTTGAGGGTCTGGAGCCAGGAAGGCAGGACATGCGTTTAAAGGGATGACCAGTCTCCCCAGAGATTCTTTTTCTCTCTGGTCTATGGGGTTGGAGGCCTGATGTCCGTCCTGAGATATTGACTCTCCCAACAGGTTTCTTCTGCTAATTACTCTGTGGGAAGGTGAGCTGTGGGGCCCCTTCCTTTGATCACTTACGTGCATTGATTGCCAGGATCCTTGGGCTCGGCGTCCATGACCTTCCCCACCTATCACCTGCCTTCCTTTCATCTACTAGCGCTAGCTACTCAGGCCTTGGAGATTTCTTATCCTTGCTCACCTGCAGCACTCCGGATGGTCAGCCCCACTCCTTTCAGCCGTGAGCACCTGGGGACATTCATGCCTTATCTCTGCCCTCCTGAGTGAGATGGGAGCCATTTGAGGGTCTGGAGGCCATTTTCGGCCTTTGGGTTCATTCCAGCCGAGTATTTTGGCCCTGCCCTCAGCTACCCCAGCTCCCTCATTCTCTGGATGGATATTTATAGAAGGATCACCTCTAAATACCAAGCCGGTTGTTATAAAAACCAATGATACTCAGTGCCAATGATGGCACTGAAAACCTGGTCTCCTTGCGGCCGGCCATGGTAGATAGACATTGTTGTAATTCTTTAGAAACGTAATTTGGCAATATGTGTACAGTGTAAAGAGATCTAAGGCTGTTTAAACCCTTTGATTTGGGGAATCTCACTTTTGGGAATACAGCTAAAGAAGATAAACCTAAATAGGAACACACTTCATAGAAAAGAAAGTGTACATGACCGAAATTTATAACATGGAAGAACTGGAAATAATAACAATGACTAGTAGTCATTAAGTGCTTATGTTTCTACTAGGCATCATTAAATTCTTTATTATTTGATGTCGTGGTCACCACATGGCTGTAAGATAGAAGCAGCTGTTATGTGGTAAGGACTGCAGTGAACTCCATCTAACTTTTGGAATTTCCTGCAGGCACCCACCTAGTAGTCAGTGGGGAGAATGCTGCACCCTAGTGGGAACGCTGGCCTGGGGGCTGCCCTACAGCGAGGTTCATTTCCTTCATGACCATTTCCTGTCCTTCCCCCTCTTCAATAATTAGAATGAGACCGGCTACGTGCCACAGCTTAGCGACCTAGTGACGCGAATCATTACTAAGCCAGCGCTCCCCCTCCCTCATTGTCAGCTTGGGTTTATGAATCTGATAGGACTTTACATGAGTCGGCTTAATTTTGTTAATTGAAGAAATGAGGGGAGGAGGCCACATCGTTTTCGATCTAGCTCCTCATTTAAACCTTCAAGATCTGCCTCCTGATTTCTTTCCTTTAGGATAGTAACTCTCTCCCCAAGTATTTTCTACTACGGGTCCCACGATACGTGCTCTAAGTCTTCACGCCACACGTTGGTTATCTTAGACAAGCAGGGCAGTGCTAAGAGACGCTCGAGGGTGGGATAATTGTGCTAAAACTCATCCACTACCACCTTTTTCTCTTCTTTTTAAATTACTCAAGAACTCCTCCTGATAAAGCTACAGGTGGAGCTTTTATCAGCTATCTCTCAGCTCCAGAGCATAATCTGGGTTGGTTCGTTGGCAAACTGCCTCAGTTTCCTCACTTGGAAATAGAGTGAGCATTCCAACTTCACAGCACTGCTGGGAAGATGATGGAGACTTAGGGGCCAGTACCTCCCACAATGCAGAGATGGCCCTCGGTACGCACTCACTCATTTAAGCCGGCGCCATCATTCATTCATTCAGGCTTTGTGCAGAGCGGTGGATGCTGTCCTGAGCCCTCCCCACCCCATGGGGAGCTACTGGTGATTGTGGCAGTCCCAGCAGCGAGGCAGAGCCCAGGTTTGATTGAGCACCTGACTTTCCTATCAGGAAAGGCGGGCTCCTTCACGTGGCAGTCTGCTGCAGCGGGCTGCCTTCTGCCAGGAGGGGGGAAGATGAGGGAGCGACGCCCTAGCTGGAGATGAAGGCAGGCACAGAGAAGAAAGTATTGTCCTGTCCTGGTGGAGGGAACACCTTGGCCTGCATAAGGCCACAGTGTGACTTCTGGCTCTGGGTTAGTCAAGCCTTTTAACCTTTGGTTTGGGGGGTGAGGGGGGTAGGGGTGGGAAAGTGATCTTTATTGAGTATATGTACTTATTATAGAAGGCAAGGAGTGTCTTACACTTCAAAATGACAGTCCCTTGACAAGTCAGGAGCGATTACTGCCCATAGAGACTCAGAACATGCTAAAATCACAATCTCTTCAGTATTTATGTGTTTTTTTCTTTTCTTTTTTTTTTAAAGGAGCTGGTTAAAAAAGAGCGAGAGGGAGAGAAAGAGAGAGAGAGAAGAAAAATAAGGACAAAAGAAAGTAAGAAGGAGTGGGTTGTTTCCAAAAGGAAGATGCTGTTGTACTCATATAGGTAAATTCTCTTCCGGTGGTACCCCCTCCGCTCCCCTGCTCTTGCCACTGTCACCCCTGACTTGTCACTCTTGTCCTAGGCATCCGGCTGTCCTTGAAGGGGTTGGACGGATGAAGCAGAATCCCTAGGGCTGGTGTCCTAAGGGAGTGCCAGAACCATGCATTCATTCGACAGAAACTTTTGGAGGGAGGCACGCTTCTTTGTGTTGGAGAATCCCTATCTGTGAACAAGACAGCTCTCGTGGTGCTTCCCTTCTCGTGGAGAGAGGCTGGCACCAAACACATGGCAAGGAGGACACGTTCCGAGAGTCGGAGGCGCTGTGAGGAGGAGAAAATGAGGCTTTGATGGATTAAATAACACGCCCAAGTTCATGCATTAACAATAGAGGACAAAGGCAGGACTCAGTGCCATGCTTATCTGGCACCAAAACTTCACGCTCCTGACTCTGTGCAACACAAGCTCTCCTGCATAGTAGTCCTTTCATCACAGCTGAAGGAGGATGAGGCCGTACCTTTGCATTGCATTTTATATTCTTCCAGGCTATTTCCAGCACGTCACCTCATTTCACCTTGGGGCATCATTATTTCCAGCCTCTCCTCCGAGGCCTGCCACGAACGCAAAGGAAAATGGCAGGAGCAGATCCTGTAGCAACGGAGCCAATTAAGCGTCTTGCAAATATAGAGCAGTTAAATCCCATGACATGAAGGACCAAGAAAAGCCTTGAGTTGGCCATGACTAGAGCAGAACTTTGCGGGCCGGAATTTAAATAGGAGAAGACCTTTCCTTTCTCCTCCCATGACCTCCAGAAATTAGTTCTGGGCAGGCTCCTCAGTGTTGAAAGAATGTACCAATGAGGAGCTCCTGTGTTCTCAGGTTCCTTGGGAACAGGAAGGAATGGCAGCCACGCTCCACCTTCTGGCATCTCCAGGGTTGTAGCTCCCACTTAGTAGGACTGCATGTATTCCTAGAAGCGTCCAGTCTTAGCCATAAGGTCAGCACTCGACTGTTTACAATGTACGTGGACACACCTGGTCTTGTCTAACGCTCACATGAACCCCATTGGGTAGGTTCTGATATGCTTCTTAGTTATACAGATGGGGACACGGAGGGCCAGAGAAGGCATCTGACTCTGTTTCTGTGGGGTTTGCAGACGAGCTGGCCCATGAGACTTGGGATGCCACATCTCCCCCTCCACCATGCTATGCAGCCACCGGAAGGACACTTACTTTTGCGATGGTTTTGGAAGGAACTCTTTATAAATTGCTTTACATACGTCCATGCTTTTTGAAGCAGAGGATGTGAGGGGTGGGGAGTGTGTGGTGTGATGTAACGGTTTCTTGATGAATAAAGGTACCTTTGTGAACATATTTTTTCTGACCTGCCCAATTTATCCTTTTTTTTTTTTTTTTTTTACTCTGCCTTTTGATACCACTGGGCCAGTCCATTGCATTCCTTATCTTCTCTTTGTATTTTGAAGCTCCCAGACAGAAGTCAAGCTTAGTACAAACTTGTAGGCAACTCAGTAGGAGGGTAAGTTGCTACCACCCTTCAGAGGGGCCATTAGGCAATGAGTCGAAGAAGCTTTGAAAATGTTTATAATGTTTGATCCTGCCATTCCCTTTCTAGGGACGTATCAGAAGAAGACAGTCAGGAGTGTGCATGAGTGTTTCTGTACAAGATTATTTTCATGAAGCTATTTATAAACTTGAAAATCGAAAGCAGTGTTTAATATAAGGGGCAATTGGGCATTGATTAAATAAACTACCACATGATAGAATGTTATCCAATTGAAATTGCAAAAAATTATGTAATTGCATTACGCTGTACTCATGTTAGGTTAAGTAGGTTGTAAAACAGCATGTACATTATGATAATTTCGAAAAAAGGAATAAACACGGGGATAAATAACAGGAGAACATACACCAACATTTTTTAGGAGTTACGTCTGGGGATGAGTTATGGATGGTTTTTGTTTCGTTCTGTGTGATTTTCTTATTTTCTATGTTGAACAAATACTGCTTTTAAAACGAAACGCTAAAGTACGATTTAGCATGAAATATTGGCTGTATGTTAAATAAGCCACAGAGGATCTGTGTCGGGCCAGGCGGTAAGGGTATGACATTAGCCACGACCACGACTTCATGAGGCAGACAAAATGATTCTGCTGACTTCGGTATTGGGGGCTGTGTCTGTGTTCTGAAGGTTTCAGGTAAGGTTTCCAGGTGGGAATTCCCGCCCGTTCTCAGGAATTTTTTTTTTTTTGCTTTCCCATTCCCAAATCCTGAGAAAAGTTGGTCGGGAAATCGGGAAAATTGGCTCCTTGAACCCAGTAATACCCACAATAGGAAATAAACGTACTACTCACAATGTATCTCTTAGACGTTTTTCCTATTTATCGCTAGGGTTTCCGGGCGGGAATTCCCGCCCATTCTCAGGAATGTTTTTCGCTTTTCTGTTCCTGAATCCTTAGAAAAGTTGGCCAGGAAATCGGGAAAATCAGCTCCTTGAACCCAGGTAGTTGGTAGTATTGGCCATCACTTTGTGGAAACGATTCATCGTGGAGAAAACAGTTTATATCTCAGGATTCGGGAAGGGGAAAGCGAAAAAAATTCCTGACAACAGGCAGGAATTCCTGCCTGGAAACCCTAGTTTCAGGAAAGCTGTTATGGAAGAAAAAATAGTCTCCTCCATAAGCATTTCAGTCTTACTGGGGAGAAAAGTCCCCATCAAAGTATGAGAGAACACTGAGCAGAACGATGCAAGTACCTGTGTGAATCCAGCAGTGACCAGGAGATAAGGTGCTGCCTGAGGGCAGCTGGGCCTAAAAGAGCGGCTAGAAAGCCAAGGGGAGGAGGAAAAGGGAGGGCAGACCCCGGCCCGGGTGGGAAGAGGCCTTTCCTTCTGCTCCTCCCCTAGATTTCCAAGCCACCTGCTGTAACCCCATACACCTGTGTCCTCGGGCACAGCCTGTGTTGCCAGACCATCTGTGAGGGGCCTGACCCAGGTGGGCCGGCGGGTGTGCTGTCAGGGTGCCTCGCTGGAGAGCACGGCCCTGCCTCACACAAGCTGGGGGGGCCTGTCCCCCTGCCCTTCATGAATCTGGGTCACAGCTGCCAAAGCAGTTTGCTTTGTTCTTGTGCTGTCACTCAGCAGCCCAGTGCCAGCTGAGGCAGGAGCGTGGATGGTGCAAGAGGCTGAGGCGTCATCATGGCATGTGACGTCAGGGTAAGAACCCCAAGTCCCTGCGTGGCCCTGGTCACTGATGATGCCTGTGCGTTATAGGCAGCAGCTCATTGGACTGCCAAGCACACATCGGGATGCAGGGGCCCCAAGCTACCATCGCATACCCCTCATACACACCCCATCCAGACCCTTGGACTCCTGAGCTTCCCTTAAATTGGTGGGTCAGTGTAAGGGAGCCCCTCTCCCCTCCTGCCCCCGCCCACAGCCCAGCTCCGAGGTGAAGTCCTGTGAAGCCCCATCTGGGCGGATGGGCCCCAGCACCTTCATCTCCTGCCATGAGTCAGCGTATTGTGGGCCTCCACTGCCCCTAGAATCTGCTGAGTCAGGACAAGCTTCTGCTTCGTGGGGGCCTTGGGGGAGTGCACACGCGAGCTGACAGACCCCGGGCTTACCTCAGCGTCAGTAGCCCAAGAAGAGAACTGTGACAAGCTTTCACTGCCAATAGCAGCTGTCCATGTTGGTGGATTTTGTAGCAACCCCCAAAATATCTTCTAAGAAAATGGGATGCTTTGATTCATTCATTCAGCCAGTCAGTCCTTCAGTTACTCAACACATATTCATTCAAGAGATATTTATTCACGTTAGTTGCTAGGAGAAATGAGGAAGAATCAGAAAAGCCCCAGCAATTCCACACCTTGGTATACTTGTATAACCGATATAATTGAAAACATACGTCCATACAAAAGATGACACATGAGTGTTCACAGCAGCATTATTCATCATAGCAAAAAGAGGTAACAACCCAGTGTCGAATGGGTAAACAAAATTTGGTCTAGCCATACTGGAATATTATTTGGCCATAAAAAAGGATTGAGGTGCTGATAATGCTATAGCTTTAAAGAAGCTTGAAGGCATTACGCTAAGTGAATGAACCCAGACACTCAAGGTCTCATTGCATAATTCCACTTATGTGAGATTCTGGAATAAGCAAACCTCCACAGGTTCTATAGACAGAAAGTAGATTAGTGGTTGCCTGGGGTGAGAAGATGGTAGGAAGAGCTGGGGCGATGGCTAAGGGCAGCAGGATTTTTTTTTTGCGGGGGGGGGGTGGTGATAAAAAATGTTCTAAATTTAATTATGGTGCAGGGGCGTGTGGGGTTCTATCTCTGTGAATCCAACTCCAGATTGGGAGGCCGGGCTCTGCCCTTATTTGTTCTCTTTGGTGGGCCAGGGTGTGCCTGACCCTAGCAGGCTTGCCGTGGCCACGAGACTACAACAAAGCCTTAGTTTCTGCAGATGAAAGGCTAAAGCATGAGGTCAGCCCACATGCAGGGCAAAGATTCCTCTAATTGCTAGAAAGCCAGGCTGCAGAAGGCATTTGCTCCTTCCTCTGCAGGGCCCTTGAAGTAGGGTACCAGCGGCATAGACAGATGGTGTGACCTGATAGGACATCCATCTGCTCCACAGCTACCGTGTCCTGCAGGACACCTGGGCTGTCCAATGCAATCTAGCCCCAGCCTCTCTTTTTCTGGTACTGTCATCCCAGGCAACTCACCCCTTTCTCCAAACATCTCTGCGTCTTCGGGCCTTCATCCCTTTGTTCACACTCTTTCCTCTGCCCTGATGCTCTTTCTTCATCGTTCCCTGTGAAAATCCCACTCCTCCTTCAAGATCTGGACCAAAGGCACCTCCCTCCACCTACCATGCGTTCCTATGCTATCTGCTTTCCTGCCGCTGTCCAGCATCAGAATGAGCGTCCCCCTCCTCTGCAACTCCCAGCCCACCCCATTACCATGTGTGTGTCTGGGTGACAACACCACCCATCTGCCTATTGTGGACATTTCTGGATGGTGATCTCCCTGAGGGCAGGGCTTTTATATGACGCCAATATATATCCTCCCTGGTGCCCAGTGCAATGCCTCACACACAATTATGTCCTCCAGAAATGTCAGCTGAGTTACGGGATGATATTTTTCTAGTCAGCTGAGCTGTATTCGGGGAACAGATTTCACAGAGGGAACCTATTGGCAGAATTTTCAGTCCCCTTAGCCCAATTGTTCACTCGGGGCTGCATTCAGTGGTCACTTCTGCATCTCTGTATCTCTCTGTGCCTTCCCTCAAATCAGCTAGTCCATTGCTACCTGCCAGCAGCCTCTGCAGAGCATCCTGGGAGCAGGGTCTGTGTACCACTGAGAATGCTCTAAGCACTGGAGAGGGAGTTGCTGAAGCTGAGAGATTTTCAGTTCATTATGTTCTGTTCAGTTAAGCCATCAGTGATATTTCTTCTTTAGACCTTTATGCTTTTCTGCCAAACATAAAAATATTCCAACCATTTGCATTCATACTGGTGAGCTGCAGGGAAACACGATGAATCTTTTAACAGAAGACTGGTGTGTTTTTCCCCTCTGTGAGATTTTTAAAGGTCTGTTGTCCTTCTGCCCAGCATTTTATGTGTCGGTGGCCAATTTGTTTTCCAGAGGAGCACATCTCCAGATTTATAACGAAAGGCAAGCAAAGTGGGACTTCATGGCCTTGGCTGGATACCAAATGAGAGCTAATATTTTGCAGCAGGAAAGATGAAATAACAAATCCCTGAGTTGCAATTTCGGTTTCTCCTTCTGTTCCAAAACAATTGTTCAAATAACAAACTCCTGTCTTCATCACAATGATTAGTTAATAAAAGTGTGCCCGTATTTCAAAAGTATATTTTTGTTTTTTCGGTCTCAAATGTCATTCTGGGATTGGCAAATACTTTGGGGTTGTTACCTTTGATTAAGGCAGAGGATTCTGGTTAAACGAATTAACAATTCATTGAACCTAATGAACTGGAAGAGCAGACCGAAATCTGGTTGACTAATTGTTATTCTTTCTTGTGGAAATGAGCTGTCATCTAATCTTTAGCCAGTGCACAGAAATGATGAGTACATGTATTTAGTAGGATGGAGTTATTTATGCTTGAAACTCTGTATTTGATACTTACTTCATGACTTTCAGACTGTGAAATCAGGAATGTCATTGTAACATAAGCCCTGAACCATTCTGCCATCTCATTTGCTTCTAAGAGCAAATGAGGGTCTTAAAGGATTTAATTTCTTCTGCCAGGATATAAGCTTTATACAGCCCTAGAGATTCCTTCTCATGTCCCCAACCCCTTGCCTCTCATGGTCTTTATTCTTGGTTGCTCAGATCCCTTATACTGTGGAAACTCTACCTTGCACACATATGTGCTCTCTCTCTCTCTCTCTCTCTCTCTCTCTCTCTCTCTCTCTCTCCTATCTACACACAGAGGCTTTCCTGCTTGTCTCTCTCTTAACTAAGTTCCTCTCGGAGGTTGTTCCTTCTTTGTGGACTCTGTTCTCTGCTTCAGTCTTCAAGGTGCTAATAGATTCATTTCTTTCTCATCCTCCCAAGTGACATATTTCTTCAAATCTAAGAGGTCACTGATTGCAAGATCTTCCATCAGTTTGTGTGCCATTAAGGAAAAACAATTATAATGGCCAGAATCCTGAGATTTAAAGTGATGTCCTGATTTTAAAGATGTTGCAAGATGACACTATGTGAGCCTTAGAATCAGTGAGACGTGGCATTTGAATTTTGAAGGGAGCTTTGTTGAATATGACATCTTCTTGTATCTGCAGAAAGAGTGTGAGAGAGCTCTCTGGTATCCTTTTATAAAGGACACCAATCTCATTCATGAGGGCTTCACCATGGTGACCTAATTATGTCCCAAAGGCCTCACCTCCTAATATCTTCATATTGGGGGTTGCAATTTCAACATATAAATATGGGGAGGGGAGCACACACAAGCCTTCAGTCTATAACAAGGACCAATGTTAATTCATGAGAATGAATTTGTACCAGAAGTTGTACCAGATGCTTCCTGCTAAGACCTCCCTCTCCTATAAGTAGCCCCTTGGGATAACTTAGGAAGTGGAATTGCCTTGTATGTAAGTTTCCTATACGCTGAACAAATTACTGCAAATGTAGTAGCTTAAAACAATACACATTTATTATTTTATAGTTTTGTAATCTAGAAATCCAACACTGGTCTCACTGAGCTAAATTCAGGGTTGCACCCTATTCTGGATGCTCCAGGGAGAATCTGTTTCCTTTCCCAGTCTTTGGAAGCCACCTGTATTCCTTGGCTTGTGGCCCCTCCCTCCATCTTTAAAGTCAGCAATTGTAAGTCAAGTACTTTTCACTTTGCATCTCTCTGATTCTCTTCCATAGTCATATCTCACTCTCACTTTCTTCTTCTGCCTCCCTCTTCTGCTTTTCAGGATTCTTGTGATTACTTTGAGCTCATTAGGATAACCCAGTATAATCTTCCTATTTTCACATTGTCTAATTATCAACCTTAATTCCATCTGTCATCTTAGTTTTCCTTTGCCATGTAATTAACATAGTCACAGGTTCTGGGTATTAGGACATAGGTATCATTGGGGGCCATTATTCTGTCTGCAACACCTAGAAACAGGTGTCATAGTACGATAGGTATTCCAAAGATCAGAAAAGTGACACACACACAAAAGCCATAACGCCATAAATTAGCTTATTTTGAGTTACCACTTATCCCCATATTGCTGCTAGATAATATTTATTAAACAGGGACCTAGAGAGTAGCAAGTGAGTATTCCATGTGAGAGTAGAGTTACAGATTGGATTTCCCCAGATGATGGAGATTGCCCTGCAGGACATTTATTAGGGAGTAGTACTCTTGGGATCAACACAAGGGAACGGAAGTGAGGAAGTTGGTCTGAGCAAGGAGAGCAATTGGGCTGCAAGGCAGTCTCAACAAAGGCCTTATGTGATCCCCCAGGGAGCTTTGAAGCTGGGGTGAGGGGACCATACCTTTATAACTATGTTGACCAGAATATGAGCAGGCCTCCTGCTTTGCAGAGGAACTCCCTGGAGAGGACTGACAGCCTAGGACTATTACCCAGGTACCCACAGCAGCTGGAGCATAAGTCCATCAGTTCTGGAGGGGAATCTGGGCAGCAGCGCATCACAATGCCCAGTACAATTGGACTAAGAACTCTAGTGTGGGGTGGTTGTCAGTGAATTGGAGGAGACTCTCCAAGACTTGGGCATAGGGAGGATCCCAGAGCAGGTAAGGTGTGTAGGAAGAAATGCATGGCTCTGCCCAGCCAAGCAAAGAGTTGACTCAGAAGGGCTGTTTCTCCTTGTCCCCCTGTACCACCATCACTGCAAAACTCTTAAGCTCCCTGCCCCCTGGGAGACAGCTTACCTGCCGATTATTTCCAACTCATCACTGGAAATGACAGCTAGAACAAGTGGTGGTGTCATTGGCCTGAAGATTCTAGACAGCAAGCAGGTTTACACAAAATAAGCAAGAAGCGGGCCTGGCCTTGGGCTTAACATCTTACCCCAGAATCCCATACACCGACAGCAGAGTCAATTCAGAAATATTTATGAGCCTTGTTGGCTGTTACACATAGTGACTGTTGCAGGGGACATTATCCCACGATCACATGCCATTACTCTTTCTTGCTTTGTCATCTGTAGAAGGAAGGATATGATTGTCGTTTGTAGGTTCATGTATTGTTCACTTCCCCCGAAGTGAACTGTCTCCCCCTGCCTTGTGACCCTTGGGCTCCCTTGGAACTCTGGGTAGGGGCTGGGAGTCAAGACTAGTCATAAGTAGAATAGGAGGACGACTGCTCAAAGTTACCAGGAAAAAACCCTCCTATTTCTAAGGAACTTCCCTCTGGTTCTTTCTGATGCCTGAAGGCCCACCATTAGGGCACAACTCTTGCAATTACAAGCTGTGATGCTGATTTAAATGTAGACACGCTCAGAAAGGGTAACTATAGCTCATTGGAAGTACACATTAGAAGTTTTCCTGAAAGAAAATTCTGGGATGTAAAAAATAGTGTTCCAAGTACCAAAACCCTGCACATGGCTTCTGGGGAAAGCCATTTGGTAATGATACCAAAATCCCTTACAAACGTTCACACCCGTTGACCTAGTAATTCTACTCCTGTGCATGTAACAGAAGAAAATTGGTCCAAATATTGAGAGGACGTTGTACATAAGAATGTTTATCATGGAATCATTTATAACGGTGTAACTTTGGAAGCCACTTGAAGGTGAAACATTTGGAAAATCTCAGGTAAATACGAGCATATCCACCCAATAAAAAAATATCCTGTCATTAAAAATTATAGTTAGGAAGCGTCTGTAATAATAACACGATGAAAATATGTATGTGATAAAAGTGAAAACAACCCCGGGTATGTGCATTTTATCACAGCGATGTGACATGAAATCCCCATCCACGAAACAGAACGAGGCCCAATATATGCAAATTGCAACCTTGATTTGCTTGGTGGGAGAATTACAGAAGCTCTTACAATCATTTTATTGGTCTCAGTATTTTCAACATGTGTGATGGCTCTGTACCGCTTCTGTGATGTACTGTGGTGTTCAACATGGTGCATGAAAGGCTGTGGACGCACTAGTGGGAGATTCTCTGTGGAGTGGCAGCGGCAGGCGTCCTCACGAGGGATCCCAGGGCCGGAAGCAGGGACCGCACCGCGCTCTGGGAGGGACGAACCATTGCTCTCCCTGCTGGCTGAGGGCTAGAAGGGTTTGGAGGCGTGGGCCGACTTCCCGTGGCTCCAGCCCTTGCGCCCTCCATGAAGCTCGGGGTCTGAGGCTGGACCCTCCGTAGCCGTAGCGTGGAGCCTAACCGCGTGCCCCTAGTGCTGCAGAAGCTGCACAATCGCACCAACCTGGGCGACTCAGCAGCATCCGCAGAGCCTGAGGACCTTGGCTTCCTCACCTGCAAAATGGGTTCCCACCTCGTGGGCCGTGTGAGGACCGGACGCGGTAATGCTTGTGCAGTAAAAGTAAGAAAGGGCGTATCACAGTGCCCAGTCCCAGTATGGGCAGCCAGCCCAAAGAGGAGTTGCCAGTGGAACCCCTGTCAGGGACACTAAGCTGGCAACACTCCTGGCACTGGGCAGGGGACCCTGTGGGCTCTCCAAAGAGACCCCAAATCCCTTTAATCTGGAATAAGGATGATGCTTCAGGGCTGTTAAAACTATTAAATGAGATTACAAGTGAAGGGGTTAGCACGGTGGCTGATGCTAAAATCAATCGTTTTCTCGGCTGCCACTGACTGCCCTTTCCTGCTGTATGTCTGCAACAGCCTCCTGGTGGTTTTCCTCGGTTGTCAGCTGGAGTTAGTAGTGCGCTGTGACAACTGAGTGAGAAAATAGACGTCAAGAACCTGCATTTTAGTGGTTACTAGAGGGTAAGGGGGAGGGGAGTGGTAGAAAAGGGAATAGGGGATCAAATACTATATAGGGTGATAGAAGGAGAGCCGACTCTGGGTGGTGAACACACAATGCACTAGATAAATGATGTATTATAGAAATGTACACTTGAAACATATAATTTTGCTATAGTGTCATCCCAATAAAATTAATTAAAAAAAAAAAAAGAACCTGCATTTAATTAGTAGCAATTCTTTCTTCACTCCCGTGATCTACAAGCTGCACCATAGGAAACACACACCCTTAGCTCCGGCTTCTTATGAGGGCAGGTGGGCAGAGACAAGATGCTGCGGGAGTAGAGAGCCAGAGGGGAGCCAGCCGTGCCCAGGCACCCCCACAGCCTCGACAGGACTTTACAGGGCCCTGCAGTGTATCTGCCCTCTGCCCTGCCTGCTGCTGCCCTTGCTGCATCCAGCAGTTCCCACACTTGGTCTCTGTGGCCAAGAACACAAGTACGGCTGGACCTGGCTGAGCAAAGCAAGGGCCCCATACACCAACAGCGGGATGGCTACAAGCCAGCAGGTGAAGGTCCTGTAGCCTCAGGTGAGTGAGGCGCTCCAGGTTAGCTTGTTGGAGATACCGTATTTCCCTGAAGATAAGACCTAGCCAGACCATCAGCTCTAATGCGTTTTTTGGAACAAAAATTAATATAAGACCCGGTATTATATTATATTAATTATATTACATTAATTATATTAAAGACCTGGTCTTATATTATAGTAAAATAAGACCAGTTCTCATTAATTTTTGCTCCAAAAGACGCATTAGAGCTGATTGTCCGGCTAGGTCTTATTTTCGGGGAAACATGGTAACCCACTCAGGGGCCTGCCTCAGTCAATCCCTCCTTCTCTCTTCAGTAAATCAGACTTTATAAGGTACTAAAGAAAAGAAAACTGACATGTTCCATTGTGCAAATGAAAGGTGTTTGACCTGCATGTAAAGTGAGCTGTAGTCCCAGCTATATTTGTAGAGCCCTCTTTCTTTACATCCATTGTACTCAGTGCTCTGTACTCTCACTGTATCTGCACAAAGCCCCTCACAATGTTCTGTCCATTTTACATGTTGGAAAACTAAGACTCGGAGATTGAGAGACCTGCTGAAGGTCACAGCTAGAAAGCAGCAGAGCAAGAATGAGCATGTGGGCTAGTCTTGACTCTCGGTCGTATACTCTTAACAACCACCCTACTCTAAGTAGAGACCTGTACTTTCTGCTTTAAATAAAATGCGTTCTGTATCTTAATGTTCAGGGCCTCCAATGAAGCATTTCGCAGAACATGTTTTCTAAGTTCTCCTCTGCCCCCCGAACCCAGGCTTCCTTCATTGACCTTTTATTCATTGCAAGCACGTAATCAATGCATGCTGAATTTGTGAGCTCAGCACCACGCTTAGCGGGCTTTGGTTAGGGAAGTCAGCTGCAAGCCACCTGCTGCCCGGCCACACCCTCAGAGCTAAATCTAGGGGTGCAAGGAAGGACCCTTGGCTCTGCAGTTGCAGTGGCACCGTGATATGATATAACCTTTTTGGGTTGCACCTTGGTGGACTTTCCACCCACCTGTCCTAATGAATGCACTTCCCGTTTCCCCACAAGTTATTGGGACAAACTGTCCTATGTTTTCACCTTTTATGTGGGTCCAGATGTCAGATTTAATTAAAAAAAAAAAAATTCTGTAGCAGACGTGTGGCTGTGAGTCAGGGATGTGTATGTGTGTGCTTGTCTGTGTGTGAAGCCAGTCTCTCAGCACCAGCTAAAAATGTGAAGCAGCCGGTCTGCCGGGAATTGAGGACACCATATGCTTGCATTTCTAGGTCTTCCTAAGAGTTACATAACTGCCCCCAAAGCCAGGGGGCAGCAGCAGGGCCAGCCGTGGGAGATGTTTCCCAAGAGAAATGCTGAGGAAGGACTGACCTTGAGAAGACAGGGAGTTGGCCAGGCCATGGAATGTTCTCAGCCTTGGGGCTTAAAACAAAAACTGTATTCAGAGGGTGAGTGCTCTGTTGAGAACAAACCCTGTCTGTCTCCCTGCTTTGTCTTGGGGGCTTATCAAGGTGAGCCCTTACCCGGTGGGGCACTGGATATTGAATTTAGAGCTAGGCGCAGCTGCCAGACCAGGCCCTGGCAATCCTCCTGGCCATCTCTAATTAGCAGGCTTCAGGGCCCATGGTGTGTGGCGGGCCAGGCAGAGGTGAGATAAAGCTCCAGCCTCATCTATTCACAGACTAAGGCTGCACAAAGGCACTGCTGGGGGAGGAGAGCCATGGGAGGAGACACAGCCAATCAACAAAGGCTTATCAAAGGCTCACTCTGTGGTCATCCTTGGGGGAGGGAGTTATCTGATTGGCTCCTTCCCGCTGAGGGCCTGGGAGAAAATACTCTCCCTGCCCCCTATCTTACTTGACTCAAGCTGCTTCTTCCAGGCCTCAGTTCAGAGGTCTGAGACCGAGAGCAGCGTTTTCAAACGGTGGGTCATGACCCGTTAGTAGTTTGTGAAATCAAGTTAGTGGGTCACAACCAGCATTAAAAAAAAAAAAAAGAAAAAAGAAGGATAGAATAGATTATTCGACCACATTAGACATAATAAAGGTCCATGGTTGTTTCAGTTATATGTATGAAATTATTCTTGCTGGTGATGGTAGTAAAAGAAACTGAAAAGCTCTGGCTTAGAGGCTATATCTATCTATATCCTTCTCACTACAAGCATCTGAAACCCACAAAGCACCATGCTTGGAAGGGATGGACTGCAAGTATCCATGGTGACATGGATGAACCTTAAAAACAAAGTGTTTTGTTAAAAAAAAAAAAAGAAAAAAGGAAAAAAAGAATCTACTTGGTGATTATGAGTTTTTTAAAGATCATTTTCTATTGGAGGTACTGAAATACTGAAGTATTTCTGGGTGAAATGATACGATGTCTGGAATTCGTCTTAAAATACTCTTGAAAGAAAAAAACGTGAGCGTGGAGGACGGAGAATAAATGAAACAAAATTGGCAAAATGTTGGTAATTGTTCAAACCAGTGATGGCTACATGGGGCTTTGTTATATTACATCTACTTTTGTGTACCTTAGAGATGTTTCATACTAGAAGTTTAAGACAGCACACATGGTACCTATAAAGCAGAAGAAAGGAATGAGAGTTGGATACGGTGAATACAAGGGAAGAGGAAATATTTGGTGTTCTATCAGGAAGGCTGGAGAACTGGATGCCCCCAGTGAAGACGGGAAGGGTAAGGACGAAGAGGGAAGGGGATAGGGGTGGGGAGCGTCCGTGTGCAGGCAACCAGTGGGGTCTGCACAGCGCCAACCTTTATTTTCTCAAGGAGCCTCCTTCCAATGCCCAAGGCTTGGTTAGGCTTCTCCTGGGCGTTTCTCCAGCACCGGGGGTTTTCCTGTTCCGGCACTTACTTCACAATATCTTAAACCTGCTCACTGCACCACCTTCCCCACCAGACTGTGAGTGACAGGGCCTATATGTCGTGCTTTGCTCACTAGTGTATCCCAAGGCCTGGTACTGGGCCCTCTGTAAAATCTGTGTAATGAAAAACAATAGCTTCATTTTAGTCACACAACAACTCTATGAATTAGGAAATAGAACTTTCCCCATTCGGTCAACAAGGAAACGGAGACTCAGACGGATTAAGCAACTTGCCCAAAGTCGCACAGCTAAAGCATGGCAGAGCCAGGATCCAGTCAGACCATCTGCCATCAGAACCAATATTCTCAGTCACTGTACCATCTTAAGGGAGGGATAGAGGCTGCTGGTGCTGAGAGGAGAAGCTCACACACTTTGAGAGCACGGCAGACACTCCCAAAAAGAGCTGAAGGTGATGATGATACCGGTGTGGTTGAGAAGGCAATAGCGTGACCAGAGAGGAGATGGGAAGCGAAGGAAAGGAGCTGGCTAAAGACAGTTGTGGGAAGCCAGCACACAATGGTGATGGAATCTAAGACATCTCTGAATTGTTGTGAGGATGAGAAGGTAGTCTGAGGCCCAACCCTCCCCGATGGTGTGTTTCTTTTCTTCTCAGTAGTTCTTCATCAGTTTTCAGCAGGGGGTGGCTTTGCCCTCCAGGGGACGTTTGGCAACCTCTGGGAGGAGAGGGGGTGACTTAATGACATCGAGTGTGTAAAGGCCAGGGTTGCCGCCATGCAGTTACAATACACAATGCACGACAGCCCCCACAACAAAGCATTATCCAAAACGGCAACAGCACTCAGGTTGTGAAACCCTGCTCTAGGCCTATCTATCACTCCTAACCTGTAGGATAGTTGGGACTATTTATTTACTCCTCTGCTTCCTCCAGTCCTCCTCTCTCAGCTTCCGGAAGCTCTTAAACACCGGGTATTGTCAAGAGGAGCCTGACTTCTGGCTGGGCCTAAGGAGCCTCACACTTGGTGCCATTTCCTTTAATGGTTCATTCCAGCCCAGGGCTGTTGCATCATGCTGCCTTCCCACCCTCTGAAACTTGGTCCTAATGGTGTGCTGGTTAATGTTTAACAACTGGCTCCTGGGAAAACAAGCTGTGGTTTGAAGCATTTGATGGTTTCCGAGGTGTAAATATTCCAACCTGGGCTGATTTCAAGATACGAGTGTGAGGTCAACTGGCTTGCACAATTCCAGAGAATTTAACAATGAAATGAGCTCGTAGGAGCCAGCTCTCACACACCACTTCTTAGTCTCACCTCCTAGTCTTCCGTAGCCTCTCTTAAGCCACACGGACACTTCCCTACCAAACCAACGGCTTCACGCAATGCAGGTTTATTTCTCATACTCCAGCACACGTGTTGTAATGGAGTAGCTCTCCCAGGGGTCGTCCTCTAGGCATCTTGGGACCTAGCTCCTTCTGTCTTGTGTTTACCTTCCTCTAGGGTGGTGGCTGTCAAACACCAGTGTGCGTAAGACTGAGCTGTAGAACTGGAACAGGCTTCCCTCCCCAGAGTTCTGATTCAGCAGGTCTAGGAGAGGGCCTGGAAATGTGCGTTTTCGTACAAGTTCCCAGCAGCTGCTGCTGCTGCTGCTTCTGCTGGAGGGGAGACACATGCCGAGAACCACTGCCCTAGAGCGATGGGTCTTAACCTTGGCTGCAGCTTAGAATCACCTGGACAGCTCTGACAATGCCTGATGGCTGGGTGTCCCTTCTGGAGATCCTGATTTTGTTGGTGGGAGGCAGCCTGGGCATGGAGATAGTTAAAACTCCCCAGGTGATTTTGATCTGCAGTCAAGGATGTGAACCCCTGCTTACGGCCTAATGAACGCTTCCTTCAGCCTTCCGGTGGCTGAGACAGAGAATGAGAACCTATGTGGAAGGGCTGGTGAGTCAGGCCAGGAAGCAGTCTGGCCATCAGCTTGTTTCGCATGCCGTCTCATGGCTGCGCCTCACAGGGGAGGCTGGAAGTGGGGTCCCGCCAGGTGCTCAGGAGCAAAGGGGGCTCGGTGTGTTGAGCGGCTGCCATACCTACCGACTAACTGTTACTTTGGGATGCGTACACTAGGATGGATGCCCACGTGTGTGGACCCACAAGTATTTCGGGAGGCTAGGTAAGTGTGTGGGGGTTCCTGGCTCTCAGGCGAGTATGTGGAGGTAAAACCACCAATGGCAGCATAGGGTGTTTTTATGTCCCCAGAGGGAGGCAGCTTGATGGGGTGTAAAGATCTAAGGCTTACGGGTCTGTGCCCCCTTCCTCAGCCACCACCTGTTTTCCGTCTCTGTAAAGGGGGAGTAATACCTTTCTTTCCTGCGTCATAGGGTTCGATGAAATGAACATAAAGCTGCACAGACGGTGCTATAAGCACATCGCACATGTTCAGTGAACAGCTCCCATTCCCTTAGACACTATGCCCTGTTGACACCAGAGATAAGAGCCCTGGAACAGGTGACCAGCAGAGACCCTGGGCTTCTCTCCCGGCTCACACGTGTGCAGTGAAATGCGGGCTTGGAGTGTTTTGCTGTTATGTAGGAGAGAATGCCCACACAGAAAGCTCTCTTCGTGGAGGATGAAACTACATTTCTGGGACAATATTTGGTTGGCAACAATGTCCGTCATTCTAGGAAAAATGTAAAACCTGGCAATCAGTTTTAAACGGAGCAGTTATTTCTGCTATGAAAAGATCCTTCGTGTTCGTGACCAACATCTTGAAACAGTTCTGCATTGCAACGCACAAATGAGCTGCACTGAGGCAGTCCCTTGTGCAGAAGGGAGGGCTGGGAAGGACGGGTAGCGCCCCTGCCATGGACGAGAAGTCATTAACGCAGAGCCTGCAGCAGGTACAGAGAGGGGACCCGTTCGGCACAGCCCTGCCACAGCCTGGAAGGGACAGCCTAACAGGAGTGGCAGCGCAGAGCTGGCCTGGGATTAGAGCTTCCATGCTTCCCAGTCGAGTGGCAGCTTGGTCACCCAGCAAGCAGCTCCTGGGGGCAAATCCATTTGAGTAATTGTTCAACAGCATGTGCTTCATTTCCAAGAAACTTTCCGTGATCTTCTGTTTTAACAACAACTCTAACCTTCCCTATTCTTTGTATGTTTTTGTTTGTTTGTTTAAAAATAAAAACACTGCCTTTCCCCAGTTCTCGGACCCTGTACCAGCTTTCTGCCACAACACCAACATTTCCCTACACTTGCTTATGTCCCAGGTCCAAAGTTGTAGGAGTCTGGACTCTGAAGTCAACAGTCTGGGTTCAAGGAAGACTTGCCTACCTCTGCCACTTATTAGCTGTGTGACTTCAGGCAAGTTACTCCACTTCTCTGAGCCTCAGTTTTTTCACTTGTCAAATGGTTGTAGTTCAGGACATTGCCAGGCACAGGTAGCTATTTCTGTTAGGTGGGAACACCGAGTAATGCTGTTCTAGATTTGCCTTCAGGGACCACTTGGAGCACGGTTATGGTAGAGAGGTGTGTATATATGTGTGTGTGGGGGGGGCGGTATAGGACTTGAGTTACCCTTTAATGAACCCTCAGGAAGAGCCAGGCGCCGCACCAAGCCCTTTCTACATTTGACTCCATTTAATCTTCATAGCACCCTCATATGGTAGGGGTGGTCATTGCCTCCATTTTGCAGACAGAAAGAGAAGTTTGGAGAAAGTAAGTTTCTTATCCAGGTAGCCCACCTAATAAGCTGAGGGAGCTGGCTTCCAAGCCACTGCTAAGACTGCCTCTCTCTCGGCACCCAAAGTGATGGGGTGTGCAGTGA
Source organism: Rhinolophus sinicus (assembly GCF_036562045.2). NCBI lineage: Eukaryota > Metazoa > Chordata > Mammalia > Chiroptera > Rhinolophidae > Rhinolophus > Rhinolophus sinicus. Next base: position 46,739,146 of record NC_133763.1, on the reverse strand, counting down.
CAACTAAGCCAGGTGAAGCTATGGGCTCAAATGCCATAACCAAACCTCAGCCCAGCCAGAAGGGGCTCTGTCCCCAGATCATCTAAAGCTCTGCACAGTGCAGATCTGCCCCCAGGGGGGTGGGGAACCAAACCCACCAGCTACAGCCTTGCCCTCCCTTCTTAACTACCCGAGGTCATAGCCAAGTCCCTTTGCCTCTTTGCCTGCCTGCCTGTCTGTCTTTCCTTCTTCCCTCCCTTCCTATTTATTTATTTTTGATACATTGAATGATTTTATTTTTTATTGAAGTATAATTGACATGACATTATACTAGTTTCAGTGTACAACATGATTCAATATTTGTATATATTGCAAAATGATCACCACGATAAGTGTAATAAACATCCATCACCATACATGGTTACAAATTTTTTTTTCTTGTGATGACAACTTTTAAGATCTAGTCTCTCAGCCACTTTCAAGTATGCAATACAGTACATTAACTACTTGTGAAGTCACCACGCTGTACCTTATTTCCCATAACTTATTTATTTTATAACTGGAAGTTTGTACCTTTTGACCCCCTTCACCCAGTTTGCTTAACCCTAACCCCCCTCCCTCGTCTCTAGCAAACACGAATCTGTTGTTCTCTGTATCTGTAAGCTGTTTTTTATTTGGTTGGTTTGTTTTGGATTCCACATATAAATGAGATTTTATGATACTTGTCTTTCCCTGTCTGACTTCACGTAGCACAATACCCTCAAGATCCTTCCATGTTGTTACAAATGGCAAGATTTCATTCTTTTATGGCTGAATAATATTCCTCTGTGTGAGAGAGAGAGAGAGAGGGTGGGGGGAGAGAGAGAGGGAGAGAGAAAAATATATGAATGGGCACTTAGGTTGTTTCCATATCTTGGCTATTGTAAATAATGATGCAATGAATGTAGGGGTGCCTATATTTTTTCAAGTTAGTGTTTTCATATTCTTTGGATAAATACCCACAAAAGGGATTGCTCGGTCATATGGTAGTTCTACTTTTAATTTTTTTGAGGAATCTCCATACTGTTTTCCACAGTGGCTGCACCGATTTACATTCCCACCAACAGTGCACGAGGGATCCTCACCAATACTTCCTTTTTGTCTTGTTGCTGACAGCCATACTAACAGGTGTGAGGTGATACCTCGTTGTGGTTTGGGTTTGCGTTTCCCTGCTGATTTGTGATGTTGAGCACCTTTTCATGGACCTGTTGCCCATCTGTGTGTCTTCTTTGGGAAAATGTCCAGATCTTCTATTTGGTATTTATATTTTCTAATTCTTTGTTGAAATTCTCACTGTATTCATCCATTCTTCTCCTGAATTTGATGAATAGCTGATGGCTATTATTTTGAATTCTGTATCAGGTAAATTACTTTATTTTATTAAGGACTTTCTCTGTGGTATTATTTGGAACATATTGCTTTGTTTCTTCATTTTCCTTGACTCTCTGTGTTGGTGTCTATGAATTAGATAAAACAGCCACCTCTCCCAGTCTTGAAAGAGTGGCCTTGTGGAAGACATGAACCGTACCTTTCAACCCTTCCCTAACTACTTGTTGTCTCTCAAACCTTTGTAATTGTCTAAGAAGCCTATTTTATTTTTGGTGGCTCCCGGTATTTGAGGATGTGCCAAGACCTATCAATATTCCAAAGGAAAGGACCTCTGTCAGCGACTAGATTCAGGCTGATTGGGAGCCAGAGCCTCAGGTAGCAGCTTTTAAAGTATGCAAATATGCATAGTTCTGTGGGACCACAAGTGTAAGTCCCACTGGCCACCAGAGCCAGGCAATCTGGAGGTGTCCCCTGGGCAGCAGTTGCAAAAATCAGGGTGCCAGGCAATTGCATAATTTCCTTTCTGGGAAAAACCAGTGACCTGGAGCAAGGCAGAGGGTGAGTGTAAAGATCGCATCTCCTTGCGTACATTCCCTGAGAGCACCTCTATAGGCGCCTAGATATGTGCCAAACCAGAAGTCTACCCCTCAGGGTGGTAGCCGGCCAAGAACGCTCTGTCCATTTGTTACAGTGGGATCCAGGAAGGCAAGCCCCTTAACCACCAAAGCCAGGTGATCAAGGGATGTCCCCTGGGCACCTGACATACAAACCAGGGCACTAGACGTGTGTAAATGCTCCCCTGCAGGAGATTCTGGTGCTCTGGAGCATGGCAGAGGGACAGAGTGAAGATGGCGCCCGCCTCCTGAGGTGTCTGGAAAGGATTACTGTAGGCTCTTAGATATGTGTTTAATTAGAAGCCTGTCCCTCTGGCCACAGCGATGAAGAGAAGCAAATAAATAGGCCTCCTTCACAGAAAGACTGGGCTCCTTGGACTGTTGCCTCTTGCTGTGCCCTGGGAGTGCTAGGCATTTAAGAACTTGTTCTCCCTTGGTTATCGTTCTGTGGGACCAGTAGGCTTAAGCCCTCCTGGCCACCAGAGAGAGCCAGTTGCTGTACAGGTGTGCCCTGGGCAGCAGCCAAAAAATGGGGTGCCAGAAGAAGGATACAAGCTCCTTTCTGGGAGCTACTGGCAAGCTGGAGCAAGTTAGAGGGAAAGTGCAAAGATGGTACCCACCAGCTAGAGTGAGAGGCATTGCAAGTGCAAAGATGGTGCTCACCAGCCTCCACCCCCAGAGAGCACCCCACCAGGTCTCTAGGTGTTTATTTAATGAGATGCCTGCCCTTTAGGCTGATGCTTTAAGATAAGCAAATAAGCCTCTTATATAAAGTCTGGGCACCTCGCAGACAGCTGCCTCTGCACTGGCCTCTGAGCTGAGTGAATCCGAGCACATTTAAGAGCTGTTTCTCAGTTCTTTGTAGGCTTATGGGTCTTGTGGACATGAACCCCATTCGTTTTCAAAGCTAGGTGTTTGGGGGGCTCACCTGTCAGGTGCAGGTCTTAAAAGTTGGGGTGCCTGATGTGGGGTTCAATCCCTTTGCTCCTCAGGGAGAAGCTCAGAGATGTGAGTCCTGACCTGATTGTGGGTCGCTGCGCTGGGGGTGGGGTTTATGGCGAGATTGTGTCTCAGATTTTCCTACCTGCTTCGATGTGGACTTTTCTCATGTGCCCCATATGTAGGAGTTGCTCGGCTAGCTTTTAGGTGTTTTTTTTTTGTGTGTGTGTTTTTTTCCCAGAGGACATTGTTCTATAGATAGCTACAGATTCAGTGTCTGTGGCAGGAGGTGAGTTCGGGATCTTCCTACGTCACCATTTTGAACGGGAACCCACTCTTCTCTTTAAATAGGGAGTATTGACCACTGTGCTAAGTGCCAACTTCTCTTTTTAAAGTACTGAGCTGAACACCAGGGATTAAATGGAAAAGGGTGGACAGGCTGCCAGACCTCATGGAGCTTTACAGGTTAGCAGGGGAAAAGGGGTATTAAATTAATGACATAATTGAGTATTAAATAGTTAGAATTGTGAAGTCTCTGAAGAAGTAGAGCACTAATCAACTATCTAGTGGATCCCAGCCTAGCTGGGGGGTGGAAAAGGTTTCTTGTGAAATCATCTGAGGCCCAGGACACGAATTAAAAAACTCTGGAACCCAGCAGGTCCAAGGACCTGTGCCCCTCTCGGTGTCTGTCTCTTTACCTTCTATCATAACTTGCCTGGTCTCCCACTTGGCATCCTATTCCATGAATATCCACTCTTAACACATTCTGCTTTCCACCGTCCAAGTCTTGAGAGAGAGGCTGAGGCCCTAACTCAGATTGCTGGCAGCTTTCCCTTGGGTGAAGTGTCAGCCCTGATTCAAAAAAAACAGAGACGCAAGGTGAGGGCAAAGTGTTAAAATATGGCTGCTTGGGCAGTAGAAACAAAGTCTGGGAATAAGCATCCATTCATGCAACGAGCAGATGGTGCCAGATGTTGGGAAGGGGATGGACCGGTTCGTTGTGCTCAGGAAGTCTCGTTCCCTGGTAAGGAAACACCCCAATAAACAGAGGCCTACATGCTACAGGGAGGTGTGCAAAAACAAGGGCCCACTGAGCCTTTCCCAAGGAGGAAGGGCCTGAATGGTATCCAGAAGGGTGAGTTGATTAGCCAGAATGCAGCTTGGGCCAAGGTGGGGATGTTGGAAGGGAGATGCCAAGGGGATCTGGTAGTATGGCGGGGGAAGCAAGCCGTGGATAGCACATGAGGACAGCAGTCTGAACGGCTGAGCAGAAATGGCTGTATGTGCTGGGGTGGAGGGTGAAGAGAGGCAAGCACGTAGTGGAGTTTGGAAGATGGCGTAGGGCAATGGTGCGCAGGTTTTGAGACGTGTCAGAATCACCTGGAAGGCTTATTAGAATAGATTGCTGGGTCCCACCCCGAGTTTCTGATTCGGTAGGTCTGACTTAGAATGTGCTTTTCTAAGAAGTTCCCAGGTGATGCTGACCTAGAGAAAACGCTTTGAGCCACTGGATTAGAGGAAGGCAGAAAATAAGATCTTCCAGGAGGCAGTTGTGGATCCCAGACGTGAAAGGGCAGCGGTGGCAGAGAAAAGGATTTATTGAGCACCAACCACGGTGCTAATGCCTTTACACATAATCTCACTTAATCCTTTTAACAACTCTGCAATATCATCCTTCTTCTAGAGTAAATAGAGCAGAGAATGAATTTGTGTGTCCCTGGCCAGTCAGTGACAGGCCACTATCTGTGTCTAGGCTGTTAAGACATGTTCTCAGCTACCGTGAGAATATTATATAAGACCTGGTATTATATTATAGTAAAATAAGACTGGGTCTTATATTAATTTTTGTTCCAAAAGATGCATTAGAGTTGATTGTCCAGCTAGTTCTTCTTTTTGGGGAAACAGGGTACCACACTGGAATCCCCCGATTGGTGACTGACTCAGTGGCAAGGTAAGGGTGAGAAGTCACACAACTTCCAGGTTTCTGACTTGGGCAACCAGGTGACAGATGTCATGGCCAAGCACATCTTGAGGGCCCTCAAACTGAGGCTTGTGTGTCATTGGGGTTGAGGCTGTAGTGTGCTGTGCTCTTATACAGATGTTCAGGAGACAACTGGATTTATGGGGCGGGGGCTCAAGAGACCACCAGAGCAGAGTTGGAAAGCATCATGTAGGGGATGTTGTGTTATGAAGGAAGCCCCAGGAGGAATATGAATCAGGCAGAGGGAAGAGGGTGGAGACCTCCCTGTGGAAACTAACAGCCCAGAAGCAGGTGAAAGAGAGGTGGAAGCTAAGGGGTGGGCAGAGATGATGGCAGAATGACAAGGCTTGTGATGGAGACCTAGGTGCTGCAGAGGTCCAGAAAGGACTGGGACGTGCCCACTGGATTTAACAATCAGGAGGTCAGTGGCGTCTTCAACAGAAAGTTTCGGTGGACTGGTGTTAATGGGAGCCCGGGGAGGAGGTGGAGAGAGATGATGGGGAGGTAAGCAAGTAAAGGGAAGAAGCGATGGTGACTTCTTAGACGCTTGTCTGTGAAAGGAAAGACAGTAAGAGCTAGCCAGAGGTGAGGAGCCAGCAAGGACACTGAAAATAACCGGCAAGAGCTCAGATATTGAAGTGGCCAAAGGGACACGTGGTCAAGTGTCTGGAAGGCTTCAGGGCAGCCAGGGTGGTTCCGTTGCGCATTTGTGAGGGTAGAAAGTGTCTGGGGTCCGTATCAGGGACCGTTTTTGTAATTGTTCTGGAGCAATTCTGAGCCGCTCCTGATGGGGCTCAAGTTTGAATTTGCGTGTGAAGAGATACAAGTGAGAGCCGGGGCACCCGCTCTTGCTGCTTTTGGAACGTTTGGAAACATCAGTCCATTGGGAGGCTCGGTTTGGGTACCAGCTTTCCCCATCACTTACCTGCTTTCTCTAGATGGAAAATTTTGCTACAGAACTTTTTATTCAAAGGATTGTCAAAGAGAAACAGGCAGAAATATTCTGGTGCAGAGGGTGGGAGGTTCAGCCTCCTCTTTTCTGGCGCTGCCCTCCCTCTGGATGTCCACGGAGGTCTAGGGCTGCTTAGGGCTGAGCCTGGCTAAGAACCTATCTGGGGTCATCTCCCAAGTCTACAGTCTCAGGCTGCTTCAAATTCTTTTAAGGCAGGGAATACCCATGACCCGAAGCACAGTATTGTGTTCACGTCAGCTCCTTCAGGGGTGCCAGAAAGAGCCACAGGGGAGTGTGTGTGTGTGGGGGGGCGCAGCAAACCTCTGACCAGACTCTGATAGTCGAAGCACATGAAGCACGTGACGGGGGCGGTGGTGGAGGCTCATCCCCATCATAACTGAGTCAGGGATGTCCACGGCGACCTCAGGGAGGACCCGATTACCACCCGTCTCAAAGCCCGCTAAGCCTGATTCTTAGTTCTGCAGTGTCACCCGTTTCCTCACGTTGGGCTAAACAAGTGGCCCTCTTTAAAGAGGACTTGTCTACACGTAGAGATCCTCCTGGAAGGAGGGAAGAACTAGTGGGTTAGACTGAGAAGTCACAGACATCCCCCCGTTCCTCTAGCTGGACAGGCGAGGGGACAGGGGCTGGCCAGTGTGTGGGAACCACCTGTTCCCCCGCCACCTGCACAGCTGAGGAGTGAGCAGCACTGCAGATCTGCCCGGTGGTCCCTCAGGAGGCACGAGCTCATTAAGCTTTTCGGAGGAAAACACCTGAACCCAGTCTAGGCATCCCCGGCAGCCCATGCCCACTGTTTGGTGCCAGAAGGTAAGGCCTATCTGCTTGGATCCAGGGCCCTGTGGGTGGCCCACAGTACTCGGGATGGCGTGCGGAGTGGGGCCTTTCAGGCAGACCCTTTGAAAGCAGAAGGTACTCTCCCACTTGACCTTGAAGTAAACAGATCTCTTTCACCTTTTTCTTAAGTGCCTTCTGGCACATAACCACTTTCTGAAACGGAGCTCTTTGATGCTAAATCAGGAACAAGTTGTATGGAAGGGAAGCACTCTGACACACACACATGCCCCGAGAGACCGTGGAGCACAGGTTTCTGTTATCTCAGACTAAATAACCTTGATTGTCTATAGACACTTGAGGCTCTTGTGGTGACCTGAGCAAGACAGCAGGCGGGGCTGTGACTAGGATGGGAAGAGAAGGGCCTCCGCTGCCCTTTACTGCACTGAGGGTCTGAAGATCCTTCTTGGGATGAGATTTCTGTTAAGAGGCAGATGCTAAGGCAGCGGGGGGAGGGGAGGTCTCAGCCACACTACCCAGGGGGAGCCACGGAAAGATGCGTCACTCAGACCAAGAGCTCGGAGAGAAAGTTCCTCTTAGTCAGTGGGTTGGAAGCTGCAGTTGACTCGGTATCACCTGGAGAGCTTATTAAAACCGACTGCTGGCTGGCTTCTGGTTCAGTGGCTCTGGCTTTGCCGTGCTAACAAGTTCCCAGGTGGTGCTGGTGGAGCTGCCAGCCCAGAGGCCCGCCAGGGCCAGACCTATTGGACCCAGACCTCGGGCACACAGAAGTGATAAGGGTACAAGACAAATTCCATTATAATAGCCATCTTTATTTGTAAAAATCCAGATATAAAATGTATTCTTTCAGTCTTTCCGAGGTTTCCTTTTTACAAAAACAAAAAGGCACATAAAAACCTTCCCCACTGTCATTCCCGCAGATGGATGTTTGTCAGGCAGCCCTCCCCCCACCCCCCCATATATTAGCTACATGCTTCATTCGGGGACGTCTGGCTTCCCCCACATGCTTCGGTGCTTTCATACCAGGGTAGAGTTCCGAATTCCAAGACTGAAGTACACAAAGAGGGGGCGGGTGAGGGGTGCAGAGTGTGGGGCACGATGCTCCGTGGCGTGCAGGACGGGGTCTAATAGTAGGTTTCCTTCTCCACCCAGCCTGCAGGCGGCAAAGAGAGACAAAGAAAGGCGACAGTCAGCCTTCCTTGCTCTTGTGTACAGAGGGAAAAAGTGAGCAGACCCGCCCTGAGGGGGACACCCCAATCCCGTGTGGGACCACAACTGTCTATTTAGTTCAATGATTTTAAGAACAGCATGTTAATTGGAAAGACAGTTTATAGATTTCTGACAAAGTCTCCACTGCATTGTACTTGGTCTGTGATTTGCTTGGTTCTAAAACCTTAACTGAGATTTGCTTCTGAGGATTGCAACTGGCATCGGTTTACAGGGGGCTGGCCCAGCGGCCTAAGCAGGAGGCAGCCCAGACACGTCACAGGAACCGTAACAGAAGCCCATAGCATTATAACCACGCTCTCCACCCAACTGAAACTGCCCGTCACTTACCTCCAGGGCTTCGTCTGATGATGAGTTTCCTGACTTCGTCATACACGAAGATAAGAAGAGAGTAGGGGAAGGCACAGAACCACCAGGTAGGTCTGGAAACAGAATCAGGTACCAATTTATACATGAACACAATTCAAAGGAAGAAAAGAGAGGCTGCATGTCACCATAGTGACAATGAGCTCATCAGCCTGAAAGGAGAAACCAAGTACATTCAGGGTAACCACTAAGCCATTAATACAGAACGCATGCAAATGCCTTAAAAACAAGACTGGCGTTGTGTGCCCAGGGCTTGGAGGCAGGAGTCAGACTGTAGACTTGATAAAGGAATCAATCCCCTACCCACCTTCAGTTTGCTTTGCATACGAGCTCGTTTGTAGGGTAAGTTTAGATTTTTTTTTGTGGACAATCCCAGGGCAACTGGACATTTTCTCTCTTCCCTTTTTAAAGTGTTTAAGAAGTTCCAATGCATGTCGAATGCTCTGGCATTTGAAATGACAAAACTACCAGACCCCGTTCATTCACCCCTTGAATTGGGTCTCTGACGATGCAATTTGGGACACTTGGCTGTGTGTGCTGAGTACCAGAAGTGGGCAATGAAAAAGCTGAGCCGTAACAGGGACCAAAGCCTTCGGGAGGCCAGGGGCTCTGCCACAGTTCCCAGCCTGGAGACAGGCAGGCGCCCTGGGCAGCCTTCCTGGGAGGGTCACACTTTCTTGCATACCAGCTTCCTACAGCCAACGTGTGAGGAAAGCTGTTCCCGGGCAGAACTCTGGCAGTCCCCTCCTCCTGTCCTGTGTGTCCTCCATAGCAGCTAAAATATGTCCTCACTTGACACAGGCACCAGGGTAACGGCACCACCTTCCAAAAGGGGTAGAACCTGCCCACAACAAACTCTCTAGTCCTAGCCAGGCGGCCAGGTGAGTTTTAAGGGTGAGTTTCCATTTCGGCCTTTTAGAGAGCTCTGGCAGCCTCTTGTTCAACAGTGGCCCAAGAGGCCAGCATTCCACCTGGACATGGCTTGTCCCTGTTATATGACATCTGTGCCGGGGCTACAAAGTCAAACAAGACATTGTGGTCCATGCCTTCAAGATAATCATCCTAGTGGGGACCAGAAACAACAAGTAACGCCACAGAGGAGGTGCAACTGCAAACCCCAGGAGGGCGACACTGTACGGGGACAGCCCCACCAAACACACGGGCGGGGAAGCGAGTGTGGAATTCACCTAACGTCAGCGTGGGTGGGAGACGGTAAGGCTAGAAAGGCAGGCTGGGACCCTAACGGGAGAGACCCGGGCTGCCCTTGTACACAGCCGACGCCTGTATGTACGCAGCAGGGCGTCAGTGAAGCCATCAAGGTTTGGGTTCCTTCAAGGATAAGAGGAGTGGAAGGAGCTGATGGCAACAGGCTAGTGGAGAGCTGTCCACATGGGTCTGAGCAAGGACGGGGAGGCTGATGTTTTCAAGCAAAAGCTCGTGTTGGATGGGTCCCACATTCTGTGACTCAGCACATTTTAATCAGGTTGTAGTGGCTTAACCTCCACCAGTTAGCAGATACCAAACAGACTCAGTATTTAAAAAAGCTACTGAAGAGTTCATGGCAAATCCTGTAGGTGGAAATTCAAGTTTACCAGAGTTACAGTCAGTGGCTGTGCTTAAGGCCAGTCTGGGTCTGACCAAAGTCTGGGCGCTGGCTTCCTCTGCTTGAGTGTAAAGCCAAAAGGACCTTAGATCTGCTGCTCTTCTTCCTTTGCGAGCAGAAGATGCAGAGGCCCACAAAGGTGGGGGGGTTTCCGAGGGGACACACAGTGACTAGGTAAGCAAATCAAGATTTGAATCTGGGTCTCCACACTCCAGGTTACCCCCAGTTGTCCTCTAAAGACAATTGGACTATGGCTGTAGAGAGGTGAGGACCCGAGTGCTCAACACAGGTAAGTAGTCAGCAATTACCAGGCACAGGAGCCTGTCTCCCTACCTTAGGCCAAATGCCAAGCACTGGAGACCCATTCAGTGTCGGATTTCCTGATGAGTCAGCCTTTCCCTAATTCCCCAACCAGAGGAATTCCTGCACACGCCACCCATAAGTTCTGTAAACAGCCACTGACTGATGCTATCACGAGAGGAAAGACCACACTTACTATTTCACACTTTTGGGGGCTGGAAGGGGATCAACTTACTTGAGGGGATACATCCTCAGGGCCACACCCATTCCGGGGCAGTAGGAAAGGAAAGCAGCAAGGGCCGTCTCCTCAAAGAGGCCAAATATTAAGATCTTGTTCCTAAAATCAAGGGGGGAAAATGCTTAACACAAGGCTAACAGAAGTTTATCTTCTCATGCTGTGTTAAATGGCAGACCCATGTCTTTATGGATTAGCTGTAGTTAGGAACGCGAGGTCAGGTGGAAAAACCCCGGAAGACCCCACTTTGCTTCCCCCATGTGCTCCAAACACGTTGGGATCCGACACTTCGCCATGTTGGGTGCTGGGCTTTTCGCACGGGGCTGAGAAACCCCCAGCCCCCGTGACTGTCTGCCCTTTACTTACTTCATGCCCTGCTGGAAGACCGAGTTCCTCCTGGTCTTACAGATGACCAGGTCAGCCCACTGCACCACCACGATACTGACAAAGAAGGCCGTGTGGCAGGTGAACTCCACAATCTTCCTCTGTTCGTACGTCTGAAATGCACAAGGCAGACAGCTGAGCCTGGCTCCACGCCTGGTGGCTGGTGGCCACCTGCCCTGGGTGCTAGGAGCTGGTCAGGCCCTCACTCACCCACTGCTGCCCATAGCTGTCCTCCACGTCGTTGATCCAGCGGTCATCCCAGTCCACTCGGATGCCCAGCAGGTGAATGGGGAGGAAGCCGTTCTCAGCCAGAATCACAAAGTAAGTGAAGAAACCCCCCAGGGCCTGGATCATACCTGACGGTGGGAAAAACTACTCAGGGCTTGAGCCCGACGCCCAGGCATCAGCCCCACACCCTTCACCTGGCCAGGGCAGCAGGCCTGCAAGGGCCCAAGCGAGGTCTCTGTCACTAGGCTGGTCGCCGTGACCGGCAGGATGGAGGACCCAGGGCCACGGCCCTCGCCCAGGGCTCTCTCCACTGAGTCACTTTTTAAGAGCCAGGACAGGGAGACTGGTTCCAACGCTAACCCTAACCCTAACCCTATCCTGGTTCCAACCCTAACTCTAACCTAACCCTAACCCTAACCCTATCCTCCTATTACTTAACCACCTGCTTCATTCAGGACATGACCCTTGGGGAGAAAAATCTGCTTCCCCACTTACTCTCTCAAGTTTTCACCCATTGCCGCTTTGCCAGCCACTGTGGGAAGAACGGCTTTGGCACTTTCAGGGTCCTTACCCCCGGCACCCAATCCAACCACACTACCCTAAATGCCTCAGGACAAAATCTCATCCTACATTCGGGACCTGGGCCTTCCTTCTCTGCTCAAAACGAGGTCTCCCTGGCCGCCAGCCAATTACTCTGTTGTCGGCAACTGTCACATTCATCCTTGCCACAGTTCCATAAGGTGCTAATCTGTTCCGTTCCCCCCAAGTGTTCACGGCCCAATAATCCGTAAGTGGCTCCTGGAGGCGTCACCGGGCTGCCCTGGTGGAGGATTTGGGATCCAAGAGCATTTTCGTTGCCTACCGCTTAGAGTACCTGTTAGCTGGTCATGCTCCACGGATGGAACAGAAATCAAGCCCTAGGGGGTGGATGGGGGTGCAGGTCACCATTTGGGGGTGACCTCGTTTTTTCAACGCCTTCCTCCTCTCTATGCAGATTAGTGCCCGATACTCATGCATCCCCATGGAAAGCATGCATTTCCCTGGTACTGTGCCTGGCGTTCCCACAGGCTGAGTGAGGAGGGCACGCTCGGTTCTCAGGCAGAGTGACTGACGCTCCGTCTAAAGAACCGTAGTTCCCACGAAAAAGTAAGTGGGCAGCCAGCAAAAGATTGCTTCTCCCAGGAAAAAGACTCTTAAGAAATCTCCAGTGTCGCGCTAGGTCACGGAGGGGAAAGACACCCTAGGTGTGGAGTCTCAGAAAGCTGCGGCAGACACCGCCACTCCAGATCTGAATCTGCCCGCTTCCTGCTTACCAATCTGTCCATAGGCCATGCTGATCAGCCGTTCGTTCACCAGTTTGTCCGTCTTGGGGTTTCGGGGCTGTCTCTTCATGATGTCACTCTCAGCTTGCTCATACGCCAGGGAGATCGCAGGAACCTGGGGAGGACGCGCGAGAACGCGTTACCACAAACAGGGAAGGTGACACTGGGAACCTGTTATAAAATCCTTGCCCTCCCCTTTAGAAATCTGTTTCTCACACCGTGAGACATCGTAAGTCACGTTAAAAAGCCACAGCAAAAATTGTACAAAAGGGAAGATTGATATCTGATGAGTAGTGTTGGCAGTTGCCTTGTAAGAATGACATTGATTCTTTGATGCTGGACATCACTACTGAACAGGTTTCTTTTCCTAGGGCAGTCCCGTGGACCCCGGGGGGCAGTGGTGAGCCCTGACGTCACCCCGTAACGCTAGGATGTGTGGACCGGTGACAGTCACTTACCATGTCTGTGCCCAAGTCAATGCAGAGGATGGTGACAGTCCCCAGCGGTAGTGGAATGTTGGCGATAATAAATATCAGGAAGGGGGTAATCTCGGGAATGTTACTGGTCAGGGTGTAGGCAATGGATTTCTTCAAGTTATCAAAGATCAGACGACCTAGGAAAGCAAGATGTTTTCACTGTACGGCGGAAAGCGGCAGGCCAGACGCTGCACGTGCCCCACGAGCCTGCAGACGTGGCTCTACTGACTGGCTGCCTCAGGATCCGTTTCTGCTGACACTGGATGTAGCGCTCTCACCTTCCTCTACTCCAGTCACAATGGAGGCAAAGTTGTCATCCAAGAGAATCATGTCAGCAGCTTGCTTAGACACGTCGGAGCCGGCAATTCCCATGGCAACCCCAATGTCCGCCTTCTTCAAAGCCGGGGAGTCATTTACACCGTCGCCAGTTACAGCTACGATAGCACCCTGCCAGGAGGGAAAGAAAGGGGTGTGGGTTAAAGAATTCAGAGCGTCTGGAGATGGAAATAAGTGAGGTGCCTGCCCCCATTCACCTCTCCTCATGACAGACATTGCTCCTTTCCCACAGGCTGTAGGGAGTCTCAGAACCCACACAGCTGCCACCAAACAAGAGAACTGAGGAGTGACAGCAAACGTACGACCCCATGAAGGAGGGGCGACTCGAAGTCCTGACTTTGGCGAGTGGCACTCCGGAAAACCCCCACCTCTCTTACGCAACCTCCCACCCCAGGTATTTTCAAGGTGTGGGACGAGAGTCTCCTGGCTCTTCACCTGGCCAGCGTGGATGCCAGGAGCTGGGGATGGCTATTCCAGGCCAGCGCTGAGGCTCAGACGTGGAGCCACAGTGAAGACCTGTACTGTTAAGTGTGTGTCTCCACCAAACCATGATCACGTCACGTTTCTCTCTGCGCCCGGTGCTTCTTCCTGGCACACACAGCCTACTGGCCTGAGAAGAGCTGGGTCGCGTTTCCCAACACCGCTGCTTTGTTTTCTGTTTTGTGCTGCAACGGTGACCTCTGAGGCCAGTGGCGCCCCAGGCGAGTCCGGCCCTGACTGCGCACTGACCTGTCTCTGGCAGCCCTCCACGATGATGAGCTTCTGCTGAGGAGAGGTCCTGGCAAACACGATCTCCGTGTGGTACTTCAAAATGTCATCCAGCTGCTCGGAGGTCATGTCCTTCAGGTCGCTTCCATGGACCACGCAGGCCTTGGCGTCTCTAAGATCAGGACCGGGAAACAAAGGCCCCCCATCAGGTCACCGGCGTGACGCTCATCCCCAAGGGGGTGCTGCTATACGATGCAGGACACGGCGTGAACAACGCAAAGCCAGGGGCAATGTCCCCCAGGATGGAAAAGCTGGTCTCTATCCAGTTACTTTACAGGTTATATCGCATTTTCACGTGTTGGCTCATTCAAGACTCACAAGCACCTGTGGGACAGGCCCGTCTGCCATCTTCCTTTCCCCGTCTTTTATGAAAGACATGTTGAAACGATATGACCAAGTTTTAGACAGTAGGAGAGCTGATGAAACACCAAACTCTCTCCTAAACCCCATGTAAGGGGGAGGGCCCTAAACCTTCACAAAACATGCCCCCCCCCAAAAAAAAAAAAATCTATCTCCATCATCTATTCTATTTTGTCAAAATGTTCCCTTTTTGGCCTGAACCTTTTTGGCTTGTGTTTTCCCCATTTCACTTCATTACTGTGGACCTGGAAATGGACAAGGCGCTAGGAGTACCACCCCGTGGTGAGCAGCATGAAACCAGAAGCTAGACTGCTACGTGGATGGCGGGATTACAACTCAGCTTCCCAGCTCTGCAATGTGGGACTCACGCCGACCTTATGGCCTTTCCGTATCTAGTGCTCAGGGCAGTGAAGCATCAGCTAAGCAGTGCTTATGAGAAAATGCTACAGTTGATTTCTGGCACTGGAGGGACAGTCCCTTATAGAGAGCGAGCCTAGAAGCAAACCATTATCGAACCAGGCTGAAGACTGCTGACCAGCACCAAGGGCACATTCAAGGCAGACTGTGCTCCGAGCGTCCTGCCGTACCTGGGGTTCACCTGGCTCACGGGGATGTTGAGGCGAGCGGCAATGTCTTCCACAGTCTCATTGCCCTCTGAGATGATGCCCACACCCTTGGCGATGGCTTTGGCGGTGATGGGATGGTCTCCGGTGACCATGATGACCTATAACAAGAAACAGGAAAATTGACTGAATGCGGCTGCTCAGCAAACATCCCCTAACATGTCTTATGTAAGTCCTCAAGCATCAGTAAATCTGAAGGAGGATTCAGCCTGGAAAGTCAAAAGAAAAGGAATGTACATGTGAACCTGACAAACATTCACGAGCCAAAAATACAAACGTGTTCACAGAAAGAAAACAAAGCCAATACCCAGATTTTTATCGCGTACACGACCACAGAGGACACACAATTATCTGTTTTTTCCTTTTACACAGTCATATGAAAATACTCAAGTTTACCAAAACACGATAAAAATCTAATGCAGGTGGAATTGTAGGGTGAAGATGCCACATATTGCCAGTTGCATTCTCTAATGGGCCCAATTTGGGGGGAGAGCAATATGTAACAAGAATTCAAAATTGTTACCATTCTTTTTCGACCCGATAATTATATTTAGAAAAATACTCTTAGGATAATATAATCAAAGTGATGAGGAAATAATTTTTACAGAGTCTTTCAGGGCAGTATTACTTATGAGAATGAAAAAGACGCATCCAACACCCAGCAACCAGGAAGACTAAATGAACGACCTGGCATTAGGACTGACTAGTATTCCACAGCTTAAGAAAGGAAAAAAAAAAAGAGACAGACAGAGAACACCAACCATTCATAACCAGGTCCACAGTTAACTGAAAACACCGCAGACATGCCATTCACTGCACAAATCAATTTAGAATTATGCAACTATTTCAAAATTGAAACCCTTACGGAATCTTTTGCCCTTTTTAATGTGCTTACGTTTCCTTCCCCAAAAAAGTATTATTTAAATCCCTCATCTGTTTACACCAACATTTTAATACTATTTGGTCTTCTCTGGTGGAAACTAAAGCTTTGGAGAAGAGCATCCTCTCCAGGTGAGAAAACCAGCTGGCCACGTGTCCCCCCCAAGGGACCACATCACTCAGCTGGGGGCCCCCAGGCACTCGGGGGTGCCACTGAGGCAGATGGGACATACCTTAATTCCAGCACTCCGACACTTGCCCACGGCGTCGGGCACAGCAGCCCTGGGAGGATCAATCATGGAGATGAGACCAACAAAGCAGAGATTTTCAACAGGGAAATTCACTTCGTCTGTGTCAAACTGGAAGCCTTCGGGGAACTGCTCGTCCGGCAGCAAGAGGTGGCAGAAACCTGCAAGGAGGCCAGGCAGCCGGTGAGGACGCAGTGACGGAGGCAGCCGAGGACAGGGGCGGCCTGTTATTCACGCCGTCTACCTTGGGCTGAATGTTGACTTTGGACTAGTTTTGAAAGTCTAATTTTATCACAGAATGAAGGTTTTGTTTAACATTTATGAATGATACAGAGTCACTGAAAGAAAACACACGCAAAAGACAGACTCTCTATCACCAGGCCTCAGAGGAAGAGAAACTGTTTAATGTGGGGAAGATGGACCTGCCTGCTCCGTTGCTTAGATTTGGCACATCACGTCCTTACGTCGTCTCAGCTTCCCTCTCTGGCAAAATCAAGGCCACATCTCTGCTCACTGTTCATTTAACCAAACTGTATTGCTGAGCGCCCGTGGGAGCCATCGTGCTAGCTACTTTGAGGGTAACTGCAGATTGGACATGTTCTACCCAAGGGGTTATCGTCTGGTATTACTGTTAATACAAGAATCGTGACACTCAAGACGTTCCCTCGCATGCTGTCTGAGGCTCCAATGTATTTTCAAGTGGTTTAAGGTGCCATGTGGGCTCACAGAAGACTGCTCCTACTCTGGGGTGGAGGAGGTGGGGAAACAGCAAACACGTGAGAGAAGAGAGGGATCTTTCAGTTGGACGGAGACATCAGGAAGACACCTCTGGAGAAGGAGCAGGTATGAAACCAGAGTACGGCACACGAGGCAACCGGGTTTCAGTTACCCAAGCCAAGGGGAACAGGGAGAATTTTTATCTGTCAACCTACAGAACATTGTAAATGCCACCTGCCCAATTATATTCTACAATGGTAAATGTCCTTTTCATCCCCAGGGGCTGGCAGAGGAGAAAGGACAGGTAGTGTCCTAGGCCCGAGTTTACCACCCGTCTCATGCATGAGCTGACTGCACTGTTCCCACGTAAATTCACAACCCTTCTACGTCAGTCAGGAAATGGCTTTATTCTAAATACCCTAGGAATTAATTTTAATTTCATTAAGTGTATACAGATCATGGACATAGCAGCAAAGGTTAGAAAATGACACTCTTCTCCCATTTTTTTTTTTTTTTTTAGGCAAACAGAACTGAACAAAGGTCTAAGTTCAAGTCAGAAAGCAAACGAGCAGGATTCTGCTGCCCACGGCCCAACCCACAGAATACTTTCTCCGGCACCTACTGTTTCCAAAACAATAGGGGGCAAATCAAGAAGTAGGAGGGTTGCCCCAGAAAGGCCTACGGGGCGGGGGGTGGGGGGTAACAAGCTCGAGAGGTTAGCATGATGGCTGGTGGTGGGACCGGGTTCTCTAGGTACCTAGCACTCGCTCTCCCAGGCCGCCCAGCTCCAGGTAGGCGTTCTGGAAGGCGTCTTTCAGTTCCTCATCCAGCGGCTGCTCCTTGCCATGGAGAAGGATGGAGCTGCAGCGGTCCAGGATCCTCTCTGGAGCACCTTTCATCACCAGCAGGTGTCGGGGCTCAGCCGTGTTGGGGTTCTTGTGAATGGACAACTGGAAGGGATCGTTCACATGTCAATGGGTGTGGCCTCCCACGGGGGGAAACCAAGCTCCCTTACTATCTAGTCTTTGCGGCAGGAAAACATCAAGAGCCCTTAGATCTGAATCCTGACGCGCCTCCTTCCTTGTAGCATACTTCGAATGCTACAGAAAAAACAAGCGCGATGATCGATGCATGAATTCCTGAAACGCGTTTGTATACACAATTTTCCTGAAGAAAAACCAGGAACAAAGGGGCTGGCGTGCACTTGTGCAGCTAGACCCTGACCTAGCCCCCTCCCCACACCAAACCGCACATAAATATGCCCGAACAACATTTTAACGGCAGCTTCATTTATCCTCCCGATATTCCAATAAAATAGGGTTTTCAGCTGCAGCTTTCCAAAGAAGCTTGAATAATTTTAGAAAAGCATTTAAGCTTGTAAATTTCCAAAAGGGGGACCGGTTCTTCCAGCTCGTGTTCTCTAGTCCCCTCTCCGTCCCGTTGCCCCCCCCCCCCCCAGCGGCCCTGCCCAGCTCTTCCGACCTGGTACTTGTTGGTGGAATTGAAGGGAATCTCGACGATTTTGGCGTATCGCTCTCTCATCTCCTTTACAGAACCGCAGCACAGCTCGATGCATTTTAAGAGTGCTGACTCAGAGGCGTCGCCTGCCACTGCCCGCTGTGAAGAGAGACAGCATCTGTTAATCACCCCGAAAACGCTGCACCCAGGCACCACTGCAAAACAGAAAAAATGGAACGTATTCCAGGCTCGTCCAAAGTAGGAGAGGGTGGGAGAAGAGCAGTAGCGGTGGGAGGGACAGGACTCCCTGTCGCCCACCGCCCACCAGATGCAAACTCATATCTCCTCCTAGCCAGCCCTCCCCGTGCCCCCGCTCCCCAAACCGGCTTCTGGTAAAAGAAAGGCACCTGAAGGTGTCACCTACCCTTGGGAGAAGCAAAACACACCCTTCCCACCTACTTTAGCCTATTTTTTTTATCTTCTGCTGTTGAAAACTCTCCAAGCCAACACTATTCCCAAGTACAAATTTTGGGTTATGAATCGGAACATACCTACTGAGAAAGGGAACATTTATTTACAGCACCGTTTATTGTCCTTCCATGTAAAAGAAAAGGCCGTTGGTTCTCAGGACTGGGGACAAACTGTGTCAAGGGCAGAGTGGAGGACTCTATATTCTAAACATAATTATGCAAAAATATCTGCGCTTGAAGGACGTGAACTGAAAGCTATTATCTGCTCCAAGAGGAACGATTTCGTTAACACGCACACTGCAAGTAACACATACGTATCTTTTGTGTAATACACTTGCAGTGCGACATATATATATATATCCTGACACACTAAAAACATTTTCAGTTGCAAACTTTTACATAAACATTTTAGAACTTAAGAGACTTGCAAGGCTGCATTTACAGATGAAGAAATTAATACTCACTTACAAACACCAGTGGCCCTGTTTAATAAGAAAGGAGGCCAGGTTTGGTAAGAAACATGAAATAAATGGCATCATTTTTAATAAAAGCCAGTTATTAAAGCAGAATAGGGCTGCCGCATGATGCTGGCGGGGGATAGAGGGGTGGGGTGGGGAGGGGTGTAATGCCATTAACATAGTCCCAACTCCTGAAATACTTAGAAACAACATCTAAAGCTATCTCCCTGGGGCTTTTAAATCAGGAAAGATGTGGTGCTCGTGCATCCCACCCCCCCTTGCTCAGAGCCTAGAGAACTTCCTTTTTGAGGCAAGGAAAAACATGAAGCAGGCCTCTGAAGTACTATCCTAAGATAACAACACCCTCCTTGAATCAACACCAATTGAATGACAAGACAACCTCCTTTAAAGAATGAATGAGCCGTCTGCACAACAGAAGCCATCTAGCTCAGTTCCATCTCCGCCACTTTCTCTCTCTGACAACTGGGTTTCTACCCAGAGCTACCACAGGCAGCCTAGCCTGGCGGAGAACCAGGGAGCCCCAAGGCCTCCCACGGCTCGTCCTCGTCCTCAAGAACCTTGTCCAGCTCATGGCCTTTCCAAAATTGTCTTCACCAGGCAACACAGCAAAATCTCATTTCAAATTTCATGTGCATTCCATGAGGCTGAGCTTATTTTTGCATCATTAGCAAGCAAGCTAAGAACACGGAAGATAAGAGAGATAGCTGAGCTATTTTAAGAAAATAAATGGCTTAAAGGGATTTATTGGACTCTACTGTATCCTAACATGCAAATGTAATTATCAAGCCCCACGAGTAGCCCTCACTGCCTGCGAGGGTAGGTGACAGCGTCTTGAGTCAGAACAGCAAAACTAGGGTTTTCACCAGGAAAGACTGCCTCCCACCTCCTTCTACTCGCCTTTGGTCAGTTTTAAGTATAGATTCCCCTTTTTCCAACTTATATGGACCACCGATACTGTCAGAACTTTTGAGAGCTCGTAGCAATGCAAATTATACATAACCAAGCATCACATGGACCGTTCCCAGTGTCCTCCTATGAATAGTTATTTACAGACCACAAAGGTCAAAAGGGGCACTCACGGGGTGACCCTTGTAAGGTACCTACATACCCCAAGACAGCCTGAGGGCTAACAGGAACTCCTGAGCATACCTTGAGGATAGGCAGGTTTTCCTGGTTAGCCTGAAACACGGCCCTGTTACAAAGACCCGCGATTCTGGACAGGGCGAGCCAGGTGGCTGAGGACTTGTCGAACGAGACACCTGATGGCAGCAAGAAGAAAAGGCAGGAAAAGAAGGCATTAACCTTGCACTCAAGTCCTACGACAATGCAAACGCTGCATGTCATTTCCCAATTAATTAAACTAATCAGGTCTTAGGTATTTCCCAACCACATTTGTACGGCAAATTCAATTTTTCTATTGACATACTACAAAACAAGCACAAACAAAAAAAACACCCAAATATCACAACACAAAACAAAACCTAAAACCCATGCCCCTGACTCTTTATCAAATGAGTTAAAAAACAGGCAGCGTGAACAGCTGTGGCAAGTGTGGGGCGGGCCCTCATCGTACCACTCTGATTCTCCGTGGTGTCGGCTTCATGGATCTGATTGTCAAACCACATGTGGGCCACCGTCATCCGGTTCTGAGTCAGCGTTCCAGTTTTGTCGGAGCAGATGGTGGACGTGGACCCCAAGGTCTCCACAGCTTCTAAGTTCTTCACTAAGCAGTTCTTCCTGGCCATGCGTTTGGCAGTCAGGGTCAGACACACCTAAAAAAACGTTAGGGACCAGATTACTTCAATCTCCACCTAGCTGGAGTGCGACACAAACCCTGGCTACACCCTAACAGAGAAGGAATGTGTCTATAATTAACTCTCCAATTTTCCGGCAAAGTCGGAAGAGTAAGGGTGACATGGATGTATTTGGATGAGGCTTTCCTTTCCCCCCAAATAAGCTATGTATTGACAAACGTGAAAATAGCCAGGATTAGGCACATCTGACTTCCCCCACTCACCCCCCAAGTTCTCCTTTCCCCTTGTGCTGTTCTGGATCATGTGAGGACGGACACACAAGGTTTATGCTTCTGGGGGACTATCTTCCCTATGAAACCACACTGGCAGTTCTCCCACTGTCTAACCCCACTATGTGGCTCTCAAGAACCCTCTATGCCAACATGCGATGACACGTAAGCAGGCGGCCCCTCGGGAAAGGGGAGCGGATGAGGCTTACACTCACACAAGCTGACCTGCGTCAACCCCGAGCGACCATGGCTTTCCCCGAGCCTCTTACCGTGACAGTGGCCAGCAGACCCTCTGGCACATTGGCGACAATGATACCGATGAGGAAGATGACGGCCTCAAGCCAGGTGTACTCGAGGATCAGCGAGAGGATAAAGAAGGACACCCCGAGGAACACAGCCACGCCCGTGATGAGGTGGATGAAATGTTCAATTTCGGCAGCGATTGGAGTCTGGCCCCCTTCCAGCCCGGAAGCAAGAGTGGCGATCCTTCCCATCACAGTGCGGTCCCCAGTGTACACGACAATGCCCCGGGCAGTGCCTTAAAAAAGAAGGGGAGGGAAAATCGTACCAAATTTGACCAAAGTCACATAATTTGCACTGTTAACGGGCCTGGTGAAAAAGAGACAGAAACACACGTTTTTAAGGGCCAGCTCTTGGGTGGTACGTGCTATTTGTTTTAAACCACAGAGACAGTGGCGAAGGGATTTCTATCCATTAGCAGGAAGCAGTTACAAACTCCAGGCTACATGAGGGCTGCCAACAGAAAGGGCACACGGGAGGTGGAGGACGAGGGGAAACGGCCACGAGGTGTCCCTGGTTCCCTGCCAGCAAGGGAACCACTTCTGCTCTGTGCACGAGTGGAACGGTCAGAAATAGAGTCGATAAAACGAGAAACTGTGTCCATGGCTTTTTTGGGCTTTGTGGCTCAAGGCCAAGCCGTGCGGAACACTGCCTGAAAATGGTCTAACCTTCAACGCAGTTGGTGGAGAAGAAAGCAATATTCCTCGTCTCCAGCGGGTTCTCGTTTGTGAAATCTGGAGACCTGGTCTGCGGTTCTGATTCACCGGTGAGGGAGGAGTTATCCACCTATTGGTGAGAAAAAGGAGTGTCGTGAGTACACGGGCCTTGTCACAGGATGCGGGACTGCACGCCACGCTCTGCCCCAACAGCAGGGGTCAAACCTACCCACCCAGGTCAGCCTACCTTGCAGCCGTTTGCAGATATGATTCTGAGATCAGCGGGGATGCGATCTCCTCCTTTCACTTCCACCAGATCCCCGACTACGACTTCCTCTGCATTTATGCTCATTTTCTCACCGTTTCGAATCACCAGGGCTTGCTTTGGAAGCGGAAAATAGTTCACACCGTTACCAGAGATCAAGATGGCCACCAACCGGAAAGGAGCGTCCAAACAAGAACATCACGCTATCCAAGACCCGCAGTCCTAGTTACCTGCATGTATAACTGAGACCATTTTCATGTGCCCTAACAGAGATTATCAATCTTTTCATTCGTGTAAGTCACAACACTTGGGCCACCGTTATCTAGGAGGCAGCCCTGTCATGCCTACTGTGCTTGCTTTTTCTGGGTCCAGTCACAGGGAAGATAGCCACTTTCTGGGGTGGTTTCGGGTGGGAGGTCAAGGCACCCCTCTCTCTGAGGGAGTCACCGAATTCTTGGAGAACCTGAACCTCACTCTCGTTCACATTCTCGGGGCTGTCAAAGTCACCCAATGGGAAAGGACAAAGCAGCAGGCAGGTACCTGAGGAACCATGTTTTTGAAGGATTCCATGATCTTTGAACTTTTGGCTTCTTGATAGTAAGAGAAACAACCCGTTATGATGACGACAGCAGACAGCACCACACCGAGGTACAGCTGGGAGGGAACAAACAAGCCAGGACCTTAGTTAGGACCGCACGGCTCGGAGTGAAGAACTGGAAACATTCGGTTCATTTTTGATGGAACGAAAAACAGAAATATAGAACTCATGTCTCCAGATTTCTCTTTCTAGAGACCATATATACAGGAGGGTCAGAACTGGAGTCACACGGACACGGTCACTAACCTAACAGACATTTGGAAGGTTCGAGATGAATCAGTTTTTGCTGCTTTAGTAAAACAAAGAAATGTTCGGGAACAACTTGTGACTTTTGAGAAATGGCTACCAAACATTTCCGGACATGTGTAATGTATGCATATTAAAGCTGTGCCCTGTCGCCTAGGAAATGGCAGCCGGTCCAGGTGAGGACTTGGGCAGAGCTACCTGTTCACAGAAGCAACGTGCAGTGTGGACGTCCAGCCTGCACGAGCCCCTGCAGGGGAGAGAAACCTGAATCGGAGGAGGAGGAATAGCCGGGTCTTGAAGGCAATAGTTACCGACACTACATTTCCCCGGTGTTTAAAACCACTCAGCAACTGAGTTGCCAGATGGAAGGGGGACTGGGGGCGGGGTGTAAAGGTGATGGGATTACGGAGTACAAATTGGCAGTTACAAAACGGGGATGTAAAAGTATAGCACAGGGAATACAGTCAATATCGTACTGACTGTATATGGTGCCAGGTGGGTACTGGACTTATGGGGGGAGGGGCGCGAACCACTTTGCAAGTTACATACACGTCCAACCACGATGCTGTACACTAATGTAGTAACTGAATGTCAAATGGAATTGAAACCTAACAACTACAAATTTTAGCAAAGAAAATAAGCGGGTGGCAAAGACCGAGAGGATACTTTATGCGCAGACGATAACCCAAATTACAAGTGCACCACTCACATTATCGTTTTGAGGTTCCTCTTCTGTGGCGGCTTGGATGCCGTACGCCAAGAAACACAGGATCGCTCCAATCCACAGTAACATCGAGAACCCCCCAAACAGCTGCCGGCAGAACTTGACCCATTCTGGCGTGGTGGGAGGGGGGGTGAGGGCGTTCGGCCCATCGCGGGCCAGAATCTCAGCTGCTCGCGCAGGAGTTAAGCCCTGAGAGGTAGAGGAATATAAATAGGACACACGGCTCCAGCCCTTACGAGGTAATATAACTACCTGATCGCTGGAACGCTGCAATACAGGATTTAGGAGGAAACAACGCTTCCCAAGCAAAGGGAAAACATGCCAAATTCTGAGGATCCCCCTACGCTCCGGGCAAACAACAGCCCGAAGTTTCCCGAGGAGCCCACCCACCAGACCAAAATTCTTTTTAAAAAACTGATCGAGGGACAAGTTTGAATCCAGTCTGGTCTCTTCTAAGTTTTAGACAAAACCCTCTGTAAATATCAAAGGAGAAAAAAAAATAAAAAATCTCTGTTGCAATCTAACCTATTATTGGGTTCACAGCCAAGTTTTAAGTATAGAACTTTATTCTTTGGATAGTAATTAAACCAATTATCTGGCAGGGAAGAGTTCACATACGTGTATATTTTAACTAACCCCGAGGACACCTGTCAATTGAAAAGTATTCAGTGGAAAAGTCCACTCTATTGTCTAATGGGCCTTGAAACCAAGATTCACTGACGACAGACAGTAGACATGTCTCCTGTTACAAGGGGAAACTGTGATTACTTTCACACTATCAAAATACCAAGTCAGAAAAAAAAACTCACATTTTTGCCTCAAGGGTCTGTTAATATGTAGTTTGGGTTCGTGTTATTTTTAATATTTGAGTTAACCAGAGTGTGGAGAACGGGGAAAGGAAAAATCAAACAGTAAGGGATAACAAGGACGCATTTAGGACCCTCCGTCCTCTGTGTCAAGTTCATGATGTACGAGATCCTGGGCAGAACAGAAACCAGCACCACCAGACGTCTGAATGCTATGTGCGTGCCAGGCACGGAATCCAGCGCTTCAAAATGACCTGTCTGATTCTCACGATAACCCTTTTTAGGTATTACTAATTCCATTTTACAAGTCAGGAAACAGACCCACAGCATTGGAGTAACAGACTCTGGGTCAAGGAGAAGACGTTTTCTCAGAATCTCATAAAATTTAAGCGCGATGACCCATGTGATGCGTTCAGAGACTGCCCGACAGTAACTGTCAGTGAGGCCTGACTAGGCCTCCTCCCGGAGCTCAGCCTGCTTAGAACTTCTTGATAATTTATTGAAACAATGGCTACATATTAGCTGGGATTCAAGCTACTCCCCAGAATTTTTAGTACCGTGTTTACCCGAAAATAAGACCTAGCCAGACAATCAGCTCTCATGCGTCTTTTGGAACGAAAATTAATGAGACCTGGTCTTATATTATATCATACCCGGTCTTATATGCTATAAAACCTGGTCTTATATTAATTTTTGCTCCAAAAGACGCATGAGAGCTGATTGTCCGGCTAGGTCTTATTTTCGGGAAAACACGATAGTTGTCTTGAAATAACAAGCTCCACCCCTCCCACAACTGGTTCCTTTTATATTGTTTATGGCAAATTTCGTAACAAAATCCTTTGACTGAAAGGTTTCTTTGGACTGTGTAAAACAAACCAAGAACCATGGTTTTGAAATGCTGCAGTGAGCTCACTGGTAAAGAGCAAAAATTTGAATTGTTGGAAGCTGCAACTCAGTATAACAGGGGAGATCTGCAATCAAAAGGCTGGGAAATGAGCGTGGCTTTGCAGCTCCCCAGTCTCCAGTCTGGTGCTCCATTCATTGGAAACAAAATATTTAAAAAGCATAGGAAATCCCTCGCTCTGCGCATGGCCTATAGCAGATATCCAGGCGGTGGCCGTCATTATTCTCCTCCAGTGCCTGAGGTTAGGCCTGTGGTGTGGGGGGGAAATGGGGTTAAGAGGAAATTTGGATTCTGTACACAATGTTTCAAATTGAAACTTACTCGGCTCAAGTCTGTTCCATATTTGCGATGAAGTTCATCAAGGCTAAGTTTATGGTCATCCTAAGGGAAACAGAAACAAAGAATGAAACACTGTATCATTTAAAAAAAAAAAAGTTTTAAAGAGCATCAGTGTCACTCATCGTGATCATTTGCTAGCTCTGCAAACCTGATGGTTTCCTTTTCATTCCAGAGAAAACCTTCGGTCTTGGAGAGCTAGTAAAACCTCCCTCACCCCCTCTGATAACCAGACAGACACACTCTGGACAGGTTGCCAGAATGGAAGCCTCCACAGGCAGCTCAGGAGCCTGCAAAGTGCCCCCTGTGTAATCCAGAAACACAGAAAAGCAAAGGCCCACGGCCTCGAGCCCAGGTCTTCTGTGGACCTTCGATGAGGCCGCAGTGGTTGAAAACTTTTCCAACCTCTAACAGCGTTTCAAATGCAAGTTTTCCATACCCACACCTCTACAATGCACAGGAAGGTCTGTACAAGTGCAATAATCGATTGCTTTATTTTAAATCTCTGACTGAAGGATAGGGTGTGGGTTGGAGGGCAAATCGTATACATAAGTGATATATACGAAGACACGATGAATTTCTAAGGAGAACAGAAAGCAATCGTCCTCCTAAGTACTTACCATAGCAACTTCTTTCTTGAGTTCATCCATATCCCTCTCTTTCTTGGCCTTCTTTTTGTCGCCATGATCTGACACGGCCGCGGGCTCATATTTATCACGTCCAATCTACAGGAAAATGTGGGAAAGGTATGGTTGGGAGTTATGAACAGCGTCTCAACACCAAAGATTCGGGAGCAGAGCATTTCGGCGGTTTTCCAGATCGCCATCGTTTTGCACAGTTGTTGGGATACCGCTCATGGAAATGCATGAGCTTATGCCACAGACTGAGCAAAGCAACCCATCCATTATTAATGCTGCCATCATAAGCTCAAGACCCGCCATCTGCATGCACCTCAGGGCATTGAGACCAGTGGGAAAATCGTGACGAGCCTCAGGATGGCCCTGCCAGCAGACACTTCCACTTGGGGTGAAGAGGGAGAGGATGTGCTGTCAAATATTTACGCTGCGGCCTTCCATCTTCTCCACTGAAGGAAGGAAACCATCTTCCCATGATTAACGTATGCCTTTGCATTCCGAACCAGACAGGTCTGATTTAAAAACCTGGGCTCTACCACTGCCCAGCTGTGTTATCCTTGGGCAAATCACTAACTCTGAAGTCTCAATTTTCTTCTTCTCAAGCATGGAGACAATAAGAGTGCCTACCTCAGTTAGTGTTTTTGAAAGGACGAGGTAATGCAATACATCTACATACTAGCTACTTTTATTTAAATCTACATACTAGCTACTTTTATTTAAATCTACATACTAGCTACTTTTATTTAGCTTGGCAAAGAAATCATTAAGTATCAAATTTAAATATGTTTAGGGCTCACCTAAGAACACTCACCGTTTCATCACATTAAAAAAACTCAGCCTAAGAGTCCTTAAAATTCTTTAAGTGAAAGACAGAAAAAAGGAGTCCCCACCCCAATCTGCAGCCTGAAAAGACCCCCCCACACACACACACACCACCACCACCAATGAAAGTCCCTAGAAATGTTTGGACATAAGGATGTCGGCAAAGCACGTGCCTTATCACAGAATTCACAGGATCCACCCACGCCTCTTGAAAACCAGGAATAATTTTTAGAGAAAATGTTGATTCTATAGTTTAAATTGAGATTGCTCCACTCTCCCACCCCGTTTAAAACACGTGAGCTCATCTACACAAAGCCTCAATTTGCTATAGACGAAAGCGCAGTCCCTGAAGAGGCCCTCATTCCAGACAGCAACCCCCCACTCCCACAATAACCACCACCCCAGAAGGACAGAGCAAGGAGGTATTAGCCATCTTCTTCAAGTGATCTGTGCTGCTATTCCTGTTATTCTGTGTCTCCCCCTTACTCATTTCTAACGTTCAGAAGTACATTATCAGCTGCTAAAACAGTAAGTAGGAAAGCGTGTCTAGATGACAAAATTTTACTGTGCTGGGGAAAAAAAAAAATCAGAGTATAGGTGTGTTTCCGTCATAGCTGACACGGTTGCCAAGTAACTGCAACATTCTCTTGAATTTTAAAGTAGTCTCTGAAGACTCTTCAGAGAAACCCTGCCCCCAATGAGTTGGCGTTGCCCACATGCACAGACACGTAAATCCTCATTCCCAATGTTCAGGTCCCGTGGTCCCTTCTGCAGTATTCCTCGACTAAGACCCTCTTCCCACAGAGAGAGGAGCTCCTTAGTTTCTATCTTCTCTGTTAAGAACGAAGCAGGTCTAAAGATAACCCACATTCTTGACATTCCCTCCACTATGAACCACCACCCAAGTAAGTGCCTCTTTGTACACTGCCCCTGGTGCCAGCTGAAAGCAAACAGACAAAAAGAAAGGACAAGGCTTCTTCCCCAGGGAGGAGCCAACAGTCTATTGGCTATTTCCTTCATATACTTAACAGGAAAGCACAAACCTTAAAGATCATTTTAAAAGACACGGACTAGGGATCTCTAAAGGACTTACGTGACCAGTTTATATTGATGTTTAAAATACAGTTCACAAATTCCCTTTAAGCAAGTATCGTTAAAATACATTTAATTTGAATATACGAAAATCAGAGCTCAAGTCCTGTGCCTGACCATCTGTACGCTTTGATTATTCTCAGACTTTCAATAATTTCCACTCCAAAAGAGGGAGGAGAGAATTATGGAAGCAGCTGGGCCTTGGACGGCTTCCAAAGTTTTATCCCCATTTACAAAATACGTATCTTGCCTGTAGCCTCAGTTATCAATGGTTAAGTTAGCGGGGAATCTAGATTCCCTAATAACCCTCCCCTTCCTTCATTCATGCTATATAGGGCGGAGTTTTAAATGAGGACATTTGTGAAAAGAGACACATGGGCAGTATTAACATGTGAGATTTCCTTTCCGTCAAGATGTTAATTTTTTCACTAGGCAACGTTTGTCCAGAACAGGCAACTTACACAATTCAGTTCTTCCCTACAAGTAAAACAATAGTTCAATGCTAGCTTATCTCGATGGGAACTAAATATTACTTAAGTCTCTATTAGTCTCAATCATGACAGTTTCAAACCAGAAAAAACATCTGTGCCCATGTGCGACAAGGGAACAATGCAAAAAATAGGTAGTAAGATGACATGTGCTTTATTCTTTCTCTTAAAAGCATTTTGGAAGAACCAAGGTCATGGCAAGGGGCACTGATAAATATGCTTTCCCCAATCTACTGAAATGGCTTCCCACTCCTCTGGGCACGCAATTCCTACTTTTCCAACATTGGAACATTCCAATCACTTCTCCCACTCCCTGGGGGGGGGGGGCACCCTCTGTTATCTCTAAAGAAAAGTACAACGGAAGCTCAACATTATAGCCTTCTCAGAAGGGCCACTTGTGAAAATGAAGTAAGTGGGGTTCTGGTTTTTTTTTCCTATCTAATTTAGGAAGTGGGAGGTCAGCACAAGGGCAGGGGCTTGCCCAGCGTGTCGTCACGGAGCTTAAACCGTGTCATTATTTCACCCTGTGCTTCCTAGGGGTTCCATCTGCTCAAAGATTCACTCCCCTGAGTTCTGCTACCATTCGATCTAGGCAGAGGGAAAGGGTGACCCAGGAGACTGGGAAGGGAAAATTCTTGACAGGAGGAACTAAGGCGAAGGCGTGTAAGGAGGTTCGCTCATTTAGAAACACGGCGAATCCTTACAATGAGTGAGGCATCTCCGAGACCTAGAGGCACGCCTTCCTGGATGCTTCAGCAATTCACTATTGAAAGGCGGTAGAGTGGGAGACAGATAGGACAGGTGCAAAAAAATTAAAGTCTCCCAATGTAAAAAAGCACAGAGACGTGCAATGAGGATTTGGACAGAAGCACCCATCCCAAAGGGTATGTCCCTTGAGGTCTGCATGAGCTGAAGCTGCCAGCCAGGCCTTCAGACCCATCTCAACCACCAGCCTCCACACCAGCCAGGCTTCAGGGCATTTCTCTATTGTGCCTTATGGGAGTTCTGGCCACTGTCCCCACCTTATCAGCCCTGGGGCCAGCAGGGAGTTCAGAGTTCTTCAGACTTCCCAAATTCCAGCTAAGGAAGTCTAAAGGGTCCATGGAAGCTGAGCTGTCCACACCCCTTAGATGGTGCTTCTAAGTCAGCCCCAAGTGCCTATGCCAGCTGCAGGACCCTGAACAGCCAGGCGTGGCTTCCTCGTCCCTAAAATGGAATTGACACTAGGTGTTAGTACTAAAGGATCTCGAGAAGGCAACTGACAGGCAGATGAATCAAGGGGCTGACACCGACTCTGAAAACGAAACACCTAAGAAACGGCACTGCTTCCCAAACCCACAAACAGAAACTCTGGACTAGCAAGAGGGGCCAGCAGGCAGGTAGAAGTAAGCGCCCCAATGCAGCCCATTTCAACGCTGGCCAAGAGGGTCGTAGAAATGGCACTTCTGAACCCAATTTGGCAAAATCTGCCTTCGCAGGGATGTTGGGGGATGGTTGCCTAGAGGTACCCAGGGCCATATCTTTCCTTGATGCAAAAAGTGGGGCTTTCCAATCTTCCTGGGATCACATATTAAATCAGTATGAAACGCAATCATCTATGTAAAGGTACTCTATAAAGTGCTACACAAAGGTTATTACTGTAACTTGGTTTAAATTAACATCTGAATTACCGCCATTCCTCACTGTGAAAACTCCTTTTAAACCTTAAAACAAAACAAAACCAAAAACCAACCTCATTTTGGGTAGTTTTAAAAAATTTCATCTCATCAAAACTTAAAGAATATACAAGAAATGATCATCAAACTCAATTCATTAAACCTCCCATTGCTCCTAAATGACTGAGTAGTTTAGTTTTCATACAAGGAATCTTCTAGCCAGGGACCTGAGGGACAGGAGAAGGCCGCGGCTAAGCGAGAATATGCCCTGTCCTACTGCAGCTGCTCTGTGCTCGAGCAGCAGCGAAAGCACAGCTTTTCTCTGCAGAGATGACCCGAGGGACCCCCATGCCATCACCGTCCTCCTCTCACTCACCTAAACGTGCAGCATGCTGGGGGATGTCATGTAGCAAGGACAAAGCAGCGGGTCCCTCTGTGAGCCCAGCTCAGCACCTTCAAACCAGGGGGACGCAGAGAAAACAGCTGTGGCTCCAGCTCCAGCCAGAGGGCTCCCTCAGCCCCCAAATCAAAGAGGCTTGACCTTCCTCCCTAACCTGCCAGCACCTAAATTTTTAACCAGCCTGCCAGCCCACTCTACCTGCAATAGTTAGTAAACATCCACGATTATTAAAAAAAAAATAAAAAAAAATTCTAAGCTTTCTAAAGACTCTAAATAGACTTTAGATTTACTCCCTTTTTAAACACGTGCTTTGTTTTTCCAGTTCATTAAAAATAAAACACACCCCCTTTTTAAAATGGGTACGCTACTTGTACGTTAGGCACCTGGGCTATGAAGAGTTAAAACTTCCTACCTGTTCCCTCCATCTGCTGCCCTCCTCACCCCTTTCTTCACTTTGCCGGACCACTCTTTGGCTCTCGGGACTCAAAAGATGTCAGTTTGAGAGGCAATGGATTAAATAACTGACACAAGTGTTGAAAGGGGACTGAATCCGTTCCTAGTAAGTCCTGAAAGTCCTGATCGCTCCTCAGTTGGTACCCTGCAGCCGAGGGTAGGAAGTGAATCAGAAGCCAGCTGAAGAAGATAAAGGCAGCACAGCCCCAGGGAAACAAGCATTGAAACAATAAAACAAACAAGGCACCAGGGAAGCCTCGCCTTGGGTGGAGGATAAAAGACAAAACACATGACAATCCCCAAAGTGCTTGAGGGCCCTGCCCTCCCCATGGGGACAGACTGGAAAGACGCACCAATCGGATCCAAAACCTTGCACTCTGTGATTACCACGTCCCCAAATTAACACAGGTCCCGAACACAAAGCGCCAAGAATCAACTTTCCTGATCACCAACAGAAACTATCTAATAGTTGTTACTAAACAGGGTTTGAATAAAACCAGATACAGAGATAATTAATGTTCAGCTAAAATTCATTTGTCAAGTCACAAAGGAAATAAGGAATGAGGTCTATTGGCCAAAATTCCCTTGGCTCAGGATCCAAATGAAAGCAGAGAAAAATTGCGGGGTGCGGGTGGGGGGAAGAGGGGGCTGTCGTCTCACTCCCAGAACTCGCTATTCCCAACATCAGTCAAATAAATGTGAGGAACTTCTTGTGGATTCCTGACAACAGATTTCAGCACAACTAATGAGGTGAGTCATATGCAAAGAACAGTCTCTCTCTGACTCCAGCCAAGGAACACACTTTCCCTCTCATAGGCTCAATTCAAGGCAACGTGAGCAAAGTTCAAACCTGACTTGGTTACAAGTCTCCTTTTCCAAAAATACAGAAAGGAAGAAGAGCTCTTGGAAAAACGCTGGATTTCAAAAAGCCCCTTTCCTTCCCATTAGTACTTACTGACCGTGTATTTTCAGCATAACCCAGAACTGGACAGCTCTGGCAGGGATGGGGACACAGTCTGCCAGTGTTTTGCTGTCCAAACACAGCCACTCTGATTACTGTAAGCCCATCTGATCGGACACTCGTGTTTCTTCTTCTGGCCCGTTGGCTGGCAGAGCGCCCTGGCCAGCTAGATGAAGGCACCACAGTGCAAATGTTCACACTCCTGCCCATCACAGAGGGCTGAGAAGCCCAGGCTCTTCTGTACGTCTTTCCCAGAGACTTTCAAAATGCTGTGAAGTCCTGTACTTGAAAAGTGAAAGTAGATGAAAACTAAGACACTCATGAAAAGGTGAGCAACGTCGACTGACATTTCCACTTGCATTTCTTTCGGTGAGTAATTAATAGTGTTTCCCATGATTTTCAACCCTGACTGTGTTTTTCAGGTGAAAGAAAACC
This sequence comes from Rhinolophus sinicus, assembly GCF_036562045.2. Classification (NCBI taxonomy): domain Eukaryota; kingdom Metazoa; phylum Chordata; class Mammalia; order Chiroptera; family Rhinolophidae; genus Rhinolophus; species Rhinolophus sinicus. The sequence continues at coordinate 46,706,222 of NC_133763.1, read as the reverse complement.
TGCTCTCTAGTTTTGAAAAGGCCGAAGAAGAGCTGATGAAAACCTAGTCTAGAAAGATGGGATCTCTCAGTGCCCACTACTTTGTAAGGCCCAATAATAGCCGCACTCACTAAACAGAAGAGAGATGGGGTCACCTGGTCCTCACTCAGGGTGAGTCCTCGACCCACGGGCCATTATCATCTTTTTAACCTTGTTGTTTTTAAATGAAGAAATGAATTTTACTTTTCCATACAAAATCCTTCAAATATTTCATTAAAGCCTCTTTCTCACGCTTAAGTTTGGATTTATTGAAAAGAACATGGCCTGATTTGAACAGAAAACTCACACAGAGCTGTTAATCTGTTGCTAAAATAATCAGAAGACAACGATTTAGAAGGTTTCTGGGATGGAGCATGAATGCGTACAAGTCTATTGTGTTTTATGATGTTGAATTCTTTTTGTTTTTAAATGCAATTTAGGAATAACATTTCCAGAGGTCTGTATATTTTAAGTTTTAGTCCTCACCTGGATAAACATTTTACTGGATTTTTACATCCCCCCACCCCCACCCCCCGCCTTTTTTGGGTTGTCAAGTTTAGCCTACTCTCAGATTCTCAGATTTATAAATGCAGACCTCCCCCTTTCCTACCCTCCCACCCAAAGGTGAGTCACTGGCGTGTTACAAACTTACTGGCAGAGAACACTACAAACTAACAAAGAGTTAAGTTACCAAAAGAGGATACACCCTCAGGACAGGGTACAGCAAGAACAGGCACACCAACACTTCACAGGCAAAGGGCGTGATGCAAACCAACCCTCTTCTCTGCCCCGAGTTCCTCTTGTAAACCGCTGCACTTGCTGGCGGCCAGGCCTGGGCACCTTTCCACACCGAGCACTCTGCCTTACAATGTTTTCCGTCTAAAGTACTAACTTTATAGCAGCCAGAGAAGATTTAGTCACACTTTCAAGTTGAGCTCCAAAAGGGCAGCTGATAATGTCACCATACAACCAGGATTTCTGCTGACATGTGTATGCCTTGTCCAGCCTTCACCTGAACCCTTTTCCCTGCTCCTCTTTAAACCAGGACCCATAAGCTAGGATTTATTTTCTAGGTAACTAAGTTAATATTCAAACAATGGAGAACTGCAGCGAGGGACCTGGTGACATCCCTGCCCCCCCCACACACACATCTTTTGTAAACGAGAAGAGAGTTTCTGTGTACCTTTGTTGAGCTAAATAGTTGTGAGTGGCAGGCCTAGCTGGGGATTTAAGCCAAGTCACTGGCAAAAACACCCAATATGAAAAAAAGGGGACAAAAATCCTATTTCATCCAGGAATGATTCAGCTGTTCTTTCATTTTCCTACCAAAAGCTCAGGAACTAGATTTTTAAGGAGAAATAAAATCACCTGAAATATCATCAAAATCTAGGCGATCCGAAAGTAGGAAGAGGGGAAGAAATTAACAATGACCTTAAAAATTAGCTGCCAGCACAGGCTTCCTGGTTAACCAATTATCAGCTGGGCTTTAGTCATCACTCCACCCACATTTTAATCCTCATGTGGAAAAATCCCAACATTTCAGTATAAAATAGCCTTCTGAACATTTGGACTGTCACAGTAAGTCACTGGGGACAAAAAGGGTAACTTTATCCCAGGAGAATCATCACCAATACACACACACATACTCACCCTTCACGTTCAAATTATTAGAGTATCCAAGACACTAATTACAACCCAGCATATAAGGGGCATATCATCCTGTGTTAACCAGCTACAATTCAATTTTGTGTTTGCTAAGCCTCTAGACATTTTACTGGGATTCATGAAACATCTTACTTGCACCTCCACAACAAGGTATGTATATGCATGTGTGTGGTTATGAAAGAGACACACGGATGTGTGGTTATGAAAGAGACACAGAAAGAGACATAACTTACTCAAACATCTCTCTGGGCCATTAATTCTTTATCAGATATACCCCCATGTCATCTGAAGAATGACTTTAGTGTTCTACATATAAGGCAATGTTAAGCAGTGAGTGAGTGTTCAGGCAGGGGAGGCCACAGGCTGTTCAGGAATCAGGGACATCTGGTGTGTCATTAACCAACCATTTGACCTTGAGCAAGTCACTTCACCTTCCTAGGCCTCGGGAAGGTATCTGTGAGTTCTACACCCGCCCAAATCAGTACTGTCCAGCTCAAGAAATAAACTTTTTTTTATTTGAGGGGGGCAGAGATAAAGGAATGAGCTTTAAAGAGCTTGTTTAGAGGCATGATCTAAGGTTTGATGGTGCGGTACAAACACAGGCCACAAACCCAGTTTCCATTGTGGGGAGTAACAGGCTGGCACTCAGCTCTGGGCCTTCAGCTACTTGACCTGCGCCAGCCCTCCACATTTTGTGCTTTGAAAAGATACAAGTTGTGCATTTCCCACTTCTCCCTATCGGGTCCTCCAAGCCTTTCAATTGCCTCCTTCAAAACCCATTTAGAAGCCAGGATGCACCCTCCCTTTTCCCCCAGCATTCACTGCACAGGGCAGAGCCCTACAACAGTCAAAGGCCTACTAAGTGCAGGCACAGCGCAAGCCCTCGAGTTCAGGGAGTGGATTCTCTCCTACCAGTATTCTCACGACCTAGTCATCTTACGCCATGAATTGATGCTTTTGGGGTGATTTTGTATAAACTTTCCTCAACTAGACTCTTTGGCCCCGTCGGGGTCCCGGTTATCACAGTTACAGAAAGGTAGGAACCAGACGCGCCCTCCTTTCCTGTCTCGGATCCCCCTGGATACCTGGGGAACCGCTCTCCCGCGGCTCCACAGTGCTACCACCGCCTACTTGTCCCCAGCCTCCAGTCTTTTTTCGTGTTTATTGTACCCAGAGGCCTTCGTCGGCCAGCCTGTCCATCTCCAAAAACGTCTACATACCCCTCCCCACTCCAGTTGCCCCGGGCGCATCCTGTGTTTGTGGAAAGTGTCCCAGTAAAGGTCTCGGAAGTATACCTTAAAGGCCATCTTAAGGCGGGTGAAGGCACACCCTTGCTGGCACCAGCCCGCACGACCGGCTCCACAGTCCGGGGAAGCCAGTTTTTTCCTTTGGGGGAGGGCGGCCGTCTCTGCGGGCAGCTGGCTAAGCTCCAGCGCCTCCAGGAGAAGGAGCCTCGTACCCCATGGCCGCCCCCGCGTCGGAAGCCCCTACCGTCGCCCCGGGCCGCGGCGGGAACCGCAGCCGGGAGGAGCCCGGCTGCGCGCCCCAGGGGAAGGGGAGGAGCGCGCCTGGCCTCCGGGCACGGAGGGCGGAGGGAAAGAGGAAGGCGAGAGATGGGAGGTGAGGGCGGGTGGAGGGAGGAAAGCGGGCTCGGGGATGCCGCCGGCGGCCGGCTCCTTCCTGGGGCGGCCCGGCGCCCGTTCGCCCTCCTCCCAGCCCTGTGGCTCCCCGCGCCGGCTCCGGGAGCCCCGGGCCACGGCGCGCTCGGAATGGGGGGCCCGCAGCCCCTCTCCCGGGTCCGCCCGCCGTCTCCCCAGCGCTCCCCCCCCCGCCCGCCGTCCCCCATTGCTGCGCTCCCTCCATTTCCCAAGTGCGTCGTCTTTTAAGCCTGGCCGCTGTGCCAGCCCTGGCGCGGCGCTTCCTCCTCCGCCGCCTCCTGCTGGCTGCGGTCGCCCGCCTGACTTCCTCCCCGGCCTCCGGGGCTCCCCGCGCCCCCGGCCCCAGCTCTCCCGACACTCACCCCTTTCCCCATGGTGGCGGTGGTTAGTGCGCGGCGCGGGGTCCCGCCGCTGGAGAATCAGCGAGAAAAGCAGAGAGCAGCTCGCGGCCAGCGGAGCGACGAGAAGGGAGGTAGGGCTGCCGCGGGGCGGGAGGGAGGGAGGGTGGACGGCCGGCGGTCGGGCCGATGCCGCCGCTGCCGCCGCCGCCGCCGGGCTGCTACCGCTGCTGCTGCCACGTGTCCGCCTCCTCCCGCCGCTCCTCTGCGCCCCAGACCCCGCCGCAGCTCCAGCCCGCGCCTCCTCCTCACTTCCTAAAATATGCAACCTGCGTCCTGGCCCCGCCCACGCCCCCTCACGTCACCGTTACCGGAGCAACCTGACACCCGCCGCCGGCCGGGCCCCGCCCCCTCTGCAGGCCCCACCCCCCAGACCCGGGCCGCGCCGGCTGCGGCTAGTCCCGACTCCCGGCAGGAGGGCGCCGGCCCCCCGGCGCGCGTGCCCACGTCTCGGGAGGCCGCGGCCGAGCCACTGCGGGGCGCGCGGGCTGGCTGGGCAGCGCCGCCTCGGCGGCCATGGAGCTCCCGTGCCCCTCCCTCGCGCCGCCCTGCGTGACCGGCCTGCTTTGTACGGCACCGAGGGTCCGCAGTGGTTGCGGGTACGTTGTCGGAACTGGGCTCCCCGAATCTCCAGGGAACCGGGACAGAAACCTCTTGCGGAGGGGCCTTTCCACTGCATCAGGAAGCTCCTCTGGGATGGAGGGACGCGCCGAGGTGGGGGTGGGGGTTCAGGTGTGACTGCAGCCAGCGCCCGCCTGGGGGACTCCGCTTCCCTGCGTTGTCCTGGCCCCGAGCCCACCAGCCTCTCGGTGCCCTCCCGAATGCCTCCTTTGGTCTGGGATCCCCGTTATCCACTTCCCTCTCCGCCCCGGGAGGAATGGGTCTGGGCTGGTCTTGCCGGAGGCCCCAAGCGTCCTCCCCAAATGACAATGCAAAGGACGTCCAATGAATTCATTCAGGCAACTGTGTGAATGAAACCTGCTTGTCCAGTTTGGTGGTTCGCTTTTTAGAGGAGAAACACCTGAAACCTTAAGGAATGCGTATCGTTAGCGAAAGGGGCCGACTGGAGGGGAAGATGTTTGACGACATGTCTGGTGCCTCCCTATGCCGCCTACTGGCACAGCAGTGCTCTTCCAGTGGCCGCCTTGGGTGCTCTGAGGGACCCTGGGCCCTAGTGTGAGGATGAGCCCAGGACCCCCCACTCCCACTCCCAGAGAGCCCTGGCCTGGCTGCCTTACGGGACTTGCCTCGCATTATGGCTTCTGCTTCTTAGCAGAGGCTGCAGTGGCTGGAAGTCTCCATTTAGAAAACAAGGTAGTAGTATTATTAACAATGCTTTCAGGAAGTCAGTATTCTCCAGAGAAAGTCATTTCACCTCTCTGTTAAATACTACAAGAAACAAGGAAAATAGTAACTTCCTAAGCAAGTAAAAGCTGGCCCTATCAACTCTAAGTATTCATTTAACATGAACAAATAAAAGATGCGAAGCTTGAAAGAAATAGGGAGGAAAGGGAAGGAGGGAGGGAGGCAGGGAAGGAATGCTAATGTTAGGGTAATTCTTATTCTTTCTTAGAAGAAACTGTTTCTTCTCTTGCCCAAGAATGTGTCGTTAAGGGCTGGACCCTCCTCCAGTGACCCTGGATCCTCAGGGTTCGTTAAATCATTCCATGCCAGGAAGAGCAGAAATTGTAACTGGAACTCAAATTTATGACTGCAGGGGAGAGAGCCCCAAATCCAGAGTCCCCAACACTGCTAATTCAACAGAAGGCATTTGCAGAATGTTATCAGGGCTCCATCTCCAAGGGTCTAGAAAACGCTTTCTTTACAGGCCCCATGACTGCTGGCCTGTAGGAGACTTGTGCTTTTTACGAGATCTCTTGTTTAAGATTCATCATCCCTTGGGCCCTGTTCTGAATGGAAAAAGTGCAGCAAGAACAACAACCAAATGCAGAAAGCAAAACTCTGAACAATGTGGATGTCTCCTGCCAACTGATCTCCTTGTTCTCCACAGTAAAATTATCATTTTTCCTTCAACAGGATAACCCTGATAGATCAAGGCATTTCCCTTTGTCGCTAGAGCTGTTTGTTTGGCAGCTGAAGGTCCTTCCAGGAGGACCTCCAAATTCTAGCTGTATTCCAGAGAGGAGAAAAGCTAAAAAAAATGTTAACTAAAATCTGCATGTTGCTTTTGCCTCCCCATAGCACTTTTTCATATAAAAATCCTGTTGGATTCTCATAAGTTTGGATGGTAAAGGGCTTTAGCTGCATTTTTCCAGAGTGGGAAATGGGAGGCTGGGGGACTTTCTTCTCACAAGACCACCGAGTTAGTGATTCGGGGAGTTTGTCCTCAAAATTACAAAATACATCTTCCCACTTCGAAAGCTTGGTCTCAGAACGTAGCACCAAGGAAGTTTGGGTGGGAGAACAGCCATTGCTCTCAACGCTGCTGTCCTCACAAATACAGTGTTTCCACATGCCTCCCCTTTTTTCATAACCAAGAAGACCTCAGCTAGAACCGTTTCTTCCTATTTCCACTTCTTATCAGTTTATGGGGCGCATACCCCACCCCCCAGCCTCCGGTTCTGGCCCACCTGATCCCACCTCCAGAGGCAAATCCCATTCCATTTTCAAAATTTGTAATGCCATTTTCCATGTCAGTCCTATGGAAAGAAAGCTATTCCACAAAAACGTTTTAGAATATCAGAAAGGGCCTGGCGATTGTTCCTCTAAAGTCAACGCTTTCTCTAAACGTGATCCCCCCCACACCAAGTGCTGTGGTCTAGGCACCGGGCAGTCTTCAAGGGTGGGTTTAGGGGTAAAGATTATCGTCAGGATTTGAGGACTAATTTTAGGAGGTAAAGGGGGAAAAGGTGGTAAACAAGCAGGAGTTGCCAACTTTTTATGGGAAAGAGTGATGGGAAGAAACCCTACCCTGTTGTAATACGGAGCCCTGGACACGCCTATGGAATTAAAGACACAAGGACAGCATGGCCAGGACCAAGGTGCAGGTGAGGTACCTTGGAACATAGGCAACCAAGGGGGGGAAATGTCCTTTTCCTGGGAAAGACTTCCTTTTTCCTCTTGGGAGGGGCTTCTGATTGGAACCTTTGAGATCAAACACGCCCCTCTTTTTACAATGAAGAAACTGAAGGCCAGAGAGTACTGGGCACTGGACAGTCCCAGGAGAATGGCAGAACCTTTGTGTATCTTTTCAAACTCCCAGAGCAGACGGTACTTCCAGAAGAGAGGGTGGGGCGAGTTCTGCCTCCCTATTCTATCTGCCTCCTTTCAGCTCTTTGTAAGCGCCTGGCTTGGAAAACAATGAAAGGGATTGGCCTAGAGACTCAACATTTACAGACCCCAAGGCTGCCAAGTGTTGAGGAGGGTTTGACGCTTGGAAGGTTGGCCCAGTCATTGTGAAAAGAATCAGCAGATGTATGAAAAATATGATGCAAGTCAGTATTTTGAGCCCAAGTGCCAGCACTTTGAGTAAGTACTTGCTGCATTGAACAAACACACCATTGCAATTAAGGGCTTACAAATATGGGTTGGAGCCTACACCAAGTAAGCATTTTCCATTGGAAGCAAACATTGGGGAGATCGAGGAGCTAGGGATCTGGAAGAACAGATCTAGCATGGAAACAATCTGATGTACACATCTTTATCTTTTTCTATTTCCTAGGCACCCCAGAAAGCTACTTAGCTGCCACTCTCCCTGCGTTAAAGCCAACCCTTCTTACCACCCCAAAGTTCCTCCTCGCCAGTATACATCCCACCACTGCAAATCTATTTCTTCTTGTCCAGCAGCAGACGTATTAGCTCCTGTTTTAAAAGCGTAGTTCTAAACACCCCACTGATGGTCAAAAATCTGTCAGCTAAATAATTCTGACCCTGTAACTTTTCCTCCAGACTCCATTTTCTACTCATCTCTGCATTCTCTTTTAAAGCTCTTTAATACTCTTCTAAGCATACTTTTTAACTTTTTTAAAAATTGAATTTATGAGGGTTAGTAAAATTACATAGGTTTCAAGTGTACATTTCTATAACACGTTACCTACATATCACATCCTCTTTTCTGCTAATGATTTTGAAGCCCTCAAGTTTTGCTTCCCGAAATCTGGAAAAGTCAGCCTTCACATGGTACCTGGCCTGGGGTCTGTTACCAACCTCACAGAGTCAAGTCCTCAGTGTTTTCCTCGGCTTCCCTTTAACACAACTGCCACTGAAATAATTGGCTCTTATGAATGGCAGCCTTTGTAAATAAAACAGTGTTAGAGAACCCTTTAGTTGGTTCTCAGGTGTTTTACATCAGATCCTGAAATTAACAGGCAGGATTCCATCTTCTCTCACTCTCCCCTCATACCCTTCTTTGATGCCCCTTACGGCAGTTCAAAACACTATTAAGTGTTGCAATATCCTGGCATGTATGAACTCACCCTTGGTTTTCGACCTATCAACAGTCACTGGGGCATCACAAACAAAAATCAAATGGCAACAGAAAAGCAATTTGGACCGAAAAATATTCTATTGCCAGAGTCTCATCTGCATCCAGATAGTAGAGACGTGGCTTCAGGCACAACCCAGCACGGGCAAGCCTGATGCAGAGGAGGTGGCAGCAGAAAAGTGTCATCTAACCCTTGTTCCCAGGGGAATGAATATACACGGCCGTGAGCACTAACTAAGGAAATGAGTGCTACCATTGGAGTGGATAGATGTGCTATTCTTGGACTTCAAATCTTCCAGGGGAAAACAACTGAGCAAGTTCTGTGAACGCTGGTCCTACGGAGAACAGTACTCTTCCACAGATGCCTTTGCACCAAAACTGGGTTTCAAGAGGGAAAGGCCATATTAAAAGGAGAGAACACGAAAGTATAAAACAGTGGTTTGGTTCATTTACAAAAGTCTGGAAGTTTTTGTAACAGCAGTAGGGAGTAACCCAAAAGTAGGTCAGGCACAAAAATAGTAACCAGCGCAATTCATGTTGAACAGCTTAGGTTTTACTCAGGAGGCTGCCATTTTGGTTGATGGGTGACTTCTACTCGTGGACCCTTAGAGAGAAGCCCCTCAGAAAGGCTGCCTGGCTTTCTTCCCCTCTCATAAAGAACCCTCTCCAACCCCTACCTCTACACCATTTCACAGAAGTCAGAGGTAGTTCATACAAAAAACCTGGGATAGCCATTATGGGAACCTACTCTGAGCCTAGGACCATGCTTGGTGCTGGCATATAAAGATGACCAAGACACACTCCCAACCTTCAAATAGTTCACTATCTGGCATAAAAGAGAGACATGCAAAGAAATACTAGTAACACAGCGAGAGGTGCTGTCTCTATGGAGCATATCATGGGGGCCTGAAGGAAGATATGGTTGGCTCTTCCTGAAAGGCTGGAAGCCTGCTCTGGTTGGCTCTTGAAAGATGGATTGTCGTTCATTAAGTGGAGGGATGTGTGTGCATGTGTGTGCGTTAGGGGTGCGATTGGAAGCAAAAGCAACAGCATGGGGAAAACCTCCAGGACCTAAATAAACTGAGCCTGCTGGAGGGCTGGCCAGCAGTTGAAAATTCTTAGGTTGTGAGACAGCGCACAGCAGGAGGTCATCCGGGAAACGTGAACAGGGTCCAGATTCTGGAGGACTTGGATGCCCTTCTAAGGGCTTGGACTTTATCCCATAGGCCACAGGGAGACATGGCAGGGTTTGAAGCAGGAAGGTGGCATGACCAGATCTGGCTTTGGAAAGATTTCTCTGGCAGTGCTAGTTTAAGCCTTCACAATCAGCCGTTCATCAAAGATCTTCCGATTGTATTATTGAATTCAGATTCTCAAGACATCTATGTCTTCCCATAGATCTTTGAGATGACACTAATTTCATTTTCTTCCCGTTTTTGTGCCCACACGTGCATGTCTGAAGCCCCAGCATAACCCCAATTCTCCACTACTGACCCCAAACAGAGGCTTTAAAATTGCTGGGTATGATGAAAAATGGGGCTACGGACATAATTTTGCCATGTTAGCATCACCACAACCTGACCCCGCAGAAGACAGTGTGGTTTGGTGGGAAGGTGCAGGCACTGTCTCTGGTTTTCCTAATATTTTTGACTAAGCTGAATTTCAAATAGACCAAGGACTGTTGGCGTCCACCTCTCTCGGAGACCAGTTCTCGAAGCAACTCCATGGACTAAAGAGAAGTTAAGCCACCTGACTCCCAAATCCACAAAGAAAGATGCTATGGAGGATAAAGAAAACAGAATAAGAGGCCAAATGAATGAATGATGTGCCTTCAGTTGAACAGATAGTTTAAGTAAAAGATGTCCCTGTGTGAAAATATCAGCTCTCTCTCTCTCGTTTGTTTTTTGACAAATCCCTGTCAACTTGACAGTTAGTGTCTGGCAGTAGTCATGGCTGTTGAGGTAGGTGGTGGGGAGATGGTGGTGGTGGTGGTGGTGGTGGTGGTGGTGGTGGTAGGAGGTGGCAGTGATGGCCGAGGTGGTAGACCCAACACAGTGGATCAAATAACAGAACTCCAATCAAATACCTCCTTCAAGCAACAACATTTTCCTTGCTCACAAGGAATGTTGAAATCTATTTTATCACCAGGCTGCTACGAGGCTCCATCGGCATGAGACACGTGAAGAACTCAAACACTGCTTGTCACAAGTCACTGTTCAAAAAGTGCGTGGACTTGTCTTGATTTTAAATTCCTACTCAGCCTGGGAGGAAGGAGGCCTCAGGAAGGATGAAGACATCCACGAAAATTTGTCTCAAGGAGAAGGGAGCAAGAACAGAGTCTACTTTATGCTGGCTTTCCTCTCCCCCCACCAACCTCCTTTTTCCATCAGCGGGCCTGTCTGTCTCCTGGTGCACAGCCAGGGAGAACAGTAACCAGAGTGCAGGAACGGGCTGGGTAGGGGTCGGTCAGGACTCTGCCTGTCTGAACGGGTCTGGTTATCACCAAGCCACAGGGGAGCACCACAGAAGCAAGCCCACTGAAAACACTGCAGCGCCAGCCCAGCGCAGCCAACAGATTTTTCACCTTCAGAATGAGAAGCCTGAATATCCATTCTCAGGCTGATTTAGCACAACGTCCTGGGGGGGCGGGGGGGGTCACGGGGAGGGGAAAGAGCATTGTCTCCAAATGTAATTTAAAACCTTTTCTTATTTTTTTCTTTTTGCTTCAAAAAAATCAAAACCAAAAAGAAAGATACCATCTGCTAATGCAATGGCTAATTAGTGACAGACAGTCCTTACGGCTTCCGAAGAACAGATCTTGTTGGGGACCATAACTCCTATCCCTGGAATAAGCAGCCACGCCAGCCAGGCACCGTGCTTTAGCCCAGAGACCAGAGATCCATTTCCTTCTCATGCCTCTAATCTCATAAACCAGGAGCTCTCAGACTCAGTGTATTCTATTCCCCCTCTCGTTTTTCATAATAAAGGGGGGAAAAAAAAGACGATGTTAAAGTTTTGAATTAAGAAACAGCTGCCATCTGGGTAATTGAATTCTGCTTGAAACAGGCCACCTGGCTCACATCAGCAGCTCCTGGCAGGTATAGCAGCATCAGCTAAGGTCCTGCATTGACTCCTAAGTACAGGCTCACGGTCCAGGCGCAGTGTAGAGACCTTCATTTCTAAATAGCGAAAGCCGTTTTATAGCAGGTTAGCGCAAAGCATGGTAGATTTCTTAGCCTGTAGACCTTAAGAATTATAGCAGTGAAGTTGCACTTGTCCATTCCTAGCCACCTGTTAAAAAAAGAAAAAAAAATGAAAACGGAAAAGCCAGTTCCCTCTGGCTTCCTGTTTGGACATCCATGTCATAGAAATATGTGTGAGTGAAATCACCTTGCTCTCCTGCAAGATTCAGGAGGCTGAGTGTTTCCAGATCCTTGAGTCATGGAGAGGGGTGAGCAGCCTGGAAGGAATGGCAAGGGTCTGTCTGTGGCTTGGATGCCACGCTCTACCCATCTCTGCAGCTTTCTCAGTTGCCAGGCACGCCTGTTCTTCAACGGGAGAGTTGCCATTAAGTTGCAGTTTTGTTCCCCAATCTCAGAGGCCCCTCATACCAAGAGAAAAGGAACCAGGAGCTATGTATGCACCTCCCAGCCAGGGCTGTCTGGGCTAAGTGCATCTTCCATGTACATGCACAGGCAGAGCTGGTGTGGTGCCAAGGGCAAGGGTTGGCAAGGACAAGATGTAGGAAGGAACAGAACTGCTGGGAACTTGGGTGGCCTTGAGCAATCCTCGTAGTTGCCTTTGAGTCCACTTCCCACGCCTCTGAAATGTCTACAACAGAACTGTGTGCAATTAGAGCCTTGCTCAGGCAACATTTGATTCTTGAGTTGGGAGGGGAGCTAAGCTGTGGATAGAAATCTTAACTCACAGGCAGTTGGGTCTCACAAAGAACACTGGGCCTATGGAATGAGAATTCTACACCAGAAATTGCCTGGTCTGACCTCGTCTTTTACAGAGTAGAGCTGAGGCTGAGAGGGGATATGTGCGTCACAGAGCCCCCACTTAATGCTGAAGCAGATCTCCAGTCCCTTCTCTTGGCATCGTGCTGTTCCGTTAGCTTTAGAACCACTAGAAAAGAATCAATGCTAAGAACAGAATTGTTTTGCTTCCAAACAAAAACATGAGGGTTATCCAAACCATGTAAATTAAAAGACCAGCCCTTTTAAAATAGAATTTTCCATCATGCCCTGGGTACTCATATAGATTCATCTTAAAAGTTGTGCTCAACCTCTTTTCACACTTTTCTCAAGGGAGTTGTAGCTGAACACACACACACACACACACACACACAAATACAAACTCACACTACTGTTTTGAATTTGAAAGAATTCAAGGAAGCCTCTTCCTTTTCTCAAAATGGTGTCAAGGATATAACATTACATTATCACCTCTTGCAGGCCAGGCTCAGCAGAAGCCCCCTCTGTTTCTTTCCTAAGAAACTTCTTTCTCTAATGACAGTCCCCTGGGCCCTATCACACCTGTCTGGGGTCTCCTCAGCCTACTGGGGGACAGTGGTCAGCTCTGCCCCATAACCATCTTGGCTCCAACATCCTCAGACATGTCCCCTCCCTCTGCCAGTCGGTGGAGAAGGAGAATTCTGAAGAGACTATGGAGGGCAGGAGCTAGGGGGCCAGGGCCTAGGTGTGGAGCTGGGGTCAGGTTGAGCAGGTAATGGTGGTGGGGTGGGGAGTTCCAGGGAGCCAAAGTAGCCTCAAGTAGACTTCCGTCTCCCAGCAGGTTCCCTCATGACCCCTCAGCCTCAGATCTCTTTTTTTAATCCAATGAAGGGGCACTTCCTAAACTTGAAAAGGTGCCATAGATTATTTCACCCATGGCATCTTGTCATGAAGCAGTTAAGTTCACCCACCAATTTCTTCTTCAAAACAAGTTTCTGTCTAATAGGGCTCCTTCGATATTGGTCTAGAATCCCTGATAGCTGATAGTCTCTGAAGCATTACTCTCTCTTTCCTTTCCGCTTTCTTGCCCAATGGACAGTGTCTCAAATCTCCCTGGTCCTTCACCCACTCTTGTTTTTTCTCTCTGCTGTCACAACATCCATCTAGAGAACAGCCCTTCCTCCTGGCTCCTCGGAAAATTCTAATCAGACAAGGCTCGGTCTTCAAACACCTGGGTCCGTGTTTAATGTGCACGCTTTGGAACAGAGTGATGGGGGAAGTATGACTCTAGATCTAGTCGCAGGAAGTCTGGAGGGACCTAGGAGCCCCAGTATTTTCTTTTTAAAGGCTGTCCTTCTTTCCATAAATCACATTCCACTGATAATAAGAGGTTGGGGTTATTGTAAGAGAATTACACTGCAATTTCCCCTGGGTGTTGCCCCAACCTCTAAAATCATCGAGAAAACTGAAATACTGAAAATTTCCTCTCCAAGTTGGGAAGAAGTAAGTGATACCCCATATCATCACCTCTGTCCACTACAACACAAGTCCTGGGACGACCTGGTTAGTCCATGCCCTCCTGTACCCAGTGGCAAGCCACTCCTGCCATCCAGCTGAGACCCACATCCTCCTGTTTCTCCATCACTGGTGGACTGCTTGTTTCTATGACAGCCACACCTTTTCCCAAAGAGGTCTGAATCTCAGCCTTGGCAGTAGGGGGAGGGGCGCTTTTATGTGTCTAAGTATCTTCACTTGTCCACTATCACTCTGCCCCAGGGGTAGCAGTACCCTGTTCCTTCTGTACCCCTAGGGTCATCTTCTACCCTTTTGAATGGTTATCCACCTTTTTACAAGTTGTACCAGTTCACGAATGTTTTACATTAAATTCTTCCTGTTCAAATGACTGGTCTGGTTTCCATCTCTTTACTGGATCCTGGCTGATATAAGACCTAAGTAAATGCAGGAATAAAAATTGTTCATGCATGAGAAAATGCAATATTGCAAAGAAGTCATGCCTTCTAACTTGAGCTATCAATTTAAGAAACAGGTCTCTTTCAAGTGCTTCTTCTGAGGGCATTGGAGGTAATGGACAAATATAAAATACCCAACAAGACTTGACTGTCACTGCAGTACATTTCTGAAAACCGCATGGAAAAGCCTAAATCTGATCTTACCCATGGGATCTGTGTTATAACAGGATATAGCATTCTTGACCAAAGACTCGGTATCAAATAAAGCATAGACACTAACTACGTCATAAAGGCAAAGATTCAAAGTTTGAAATAGTAGCTCTGGTTGAGCGTTAGAATTATCAAAGGAGATTAAAAAAAAAAAAAATATATATATATATATATATATATATATATATATATATATATATATATATATATCCAGGCCACCAAATCTCTATAGGCAAGCACAGGTAATCATTGTTTTTTTGTTGTTTATCAAGAGCCATGACCAAAAGAAAGAAATAGTTGTCATTCGGCACTTCCCAAAAATTAAAAGAGCCACTACAAAGTAAATCACAAGATATACTGACTCTCCAAATGGAAATTTAGAGAGCCCACAGTGATGAAAGCATCATCTCACGTGGTAGTAAGACTGCATACACGGTCCGCCCAGTCAGAATCTGAACTAATGCCCTCAAGGTACAATGTTCTAGGCTGATGGTGAGTGAGTTAATGAGTATTTAGAAAGAGTCCATGACCAGTGTGATAGGTCCATGTGGGGATTTGGCTGGGAGTCTTTGGAAAAGAACAGACACAGTCTTTGTTCTTAAGTCCTTGTTCTCTCCTTCAATGGTCAAGGAGAGAACATTCAAGCCATCCTGACGTGAGGATTCCAGTAGTTTAGAAACATGGGACGTGGCCCTTTGCAGACAATAGTGTTTCATCTGAAATGATTTGAACGAGATAGACCCAGTTATTTGGGAATTGTGCTAATCCAGAGATCCCGTTTGGGATTCTTCCCTTGTCTTGGCAAAAGGCTGTAGAGAGAGCTGACGCAGGGAAGGGGAGCCCCGGTTCACTCTTGGGGTCTCCTCCAGGTACAGTCAGTGCAAACAGGAAGGTGACTCCTGAGAATCAGCCATCAGAAGGGGCTCCGCCTGTGCCTTTCTCACCAGGTTGATGGAACTGAGGCCACGGACAAATCCAACAGGATGGTTTCTCTTTCAGATTCCAGTTCTTTGTTATCAATTATGTGATTTGAGGCAGGACATTTCCTGTGCCTCAGTATATCCAGTTTACAAAAAAAAAGTGTCTATTCCCTACCTACCTCAAAAGATATACGTTAAAGACAAATGAAATTCTATCGAAAAGATGTCAGAATTTTTATAAATTTTTTTTCTGATTATTAGAGTGACATTCATTGAAGAGAACTTGGAAATTGTAGAGAAATAATTACACAATATAAGGAGTAAAAGAAAACTCACCCATAATCACACTCATAATCCTACAGTAGTTATTTTGAACATAACGAAACACAAACGAAGAACATTCTTTATATGTGGCTTTGAATCCTGTTTTTACATAAGATTATATGATGAATATAACCATGTCTCAAAATATCCTTAAAAATACTATTTAGTGGTTGCAAAATATTCCATTTTTATGGCATTACCATGATTTGTTTATTCATGGTAAGATATACAACATGAATATTTTAAAAACATAAGGCAGAGCTAAGAATCCAAGAAATTTTGGTTACTATTACTTATCGTGATACATTTGGAGATACAGGTAACAGTTGGAAACAAGCTCAGAAGCACAGAAAATGAGATTTAAAAAACAATCAAGAGCAATTTTATTTTTAAAGGTCAATTTGTTTACAAGGGACACAGAGAACATGCAATAATTGCCTATAACTACATTTCCATTGACTCCTGAGTGGTAATTTTTTTTTATCTTTAACATCTCCTACTTGTTGGCCTTATAGTTTTAGAGTTATCGTTTTTAAAAAAAAAAAAGAATTATGATCTCATTAGAAGTCTGCCTTCTTAGCAGTCGTATCCTCTTCATTCTCTCCCTTAAAAAAACAAAGCGAGAGGGGTAGGAGCAAAGGAAAAACAGAACAACTGATTATTACTTTATCCAAATCCCCCACCCAAGCCCTACCCACACATGAACAGAGGCCAGAGAAGCCCAAGAGAGTAAGGAGGAGATATCCTCAAACCTTCTTTTAAGAACTTTGTAACTTGTTGCATTACTCATCCATTCAAGACCATTGCGGGCTCTATATCTCAGATTACTAATTATCAGAAAGATAAACTCAGGAATGTGCGGATTCACTAGAACCAAGGGTTAAATCAGGTCAGGACCAACATGTGTTTATTCTTCTTATTGCTAGAATTACAGGAAGATCAATCAATTCAAAGTGCTCGTTGAGATGCCACTTAACTGAGCGGTGTTCTCACCATCAAAGCACTTTACGGCACGTTCCATCCAGTTCATTCCACTTCCGGTTGCCAAGGTCGGCTGATACACACGTGTGAGATGAGGAAACAAGGAACTGTGATTCCATTTCTGGGAGACCTGGGCTCCCTTCATTCATTTATCAAGTGTCCAATCTGTGCATAGCACCAACCAAGGCACATAAACAAGACAGACCAGGTCCCTGTTCCTATGGAGTTTCTAGCTTAGTGGAAAAGATGAACAATGACAAAGCAATTTGTTGCAAGTATACTTTTCTTTGCACACAGATAGCGCTCGGCATTATTTGGGGTTCTTCTCAAATTATCTCTTTGCAGAGTGTATCTCATCACCCACAGCAGCTTTCTACCAAAAAGGTCAGATTCTCAGAGTAAATGTCTCTGCTTTAGGACGTCCCTGGCCAGTGGTGGTCTTCAGGGGATGGGAGCCTCTCCTTTCAGCCACAACTTGAAAAAAACTCTAACGAAAACCCTTGGGTATCTGGGGACATGATTATAAATTGTCTTTGATGTTTTGGGCTGGAGTACGTTTGGTGATCACGTTTAATCATGGTGATTAATCACAGTTCTTTCTTGCCGGTGCTCTCCTTTTGACTACAGCTGATTTTGAGGTCAGTATTTCTTGCCTTTAGATTCAAATAGCAGGTATCGTTTTCACACGCCAAGATACCTCTGTTTCCTCTGAATGTAGGTGACAACGTCATGCGTCCACTGTTAGAAATGCGGAAGATGAGACTCAGAGGGATTAGGGACAGGTTCAAAGTCACAGATAGAGGAGGACAAAGGCTCCCGGTACCAATCCCACTGCGTGCCTTCAGTCAGTGCCGTCTCCTTCTGTCCACGTGCGTACAGAACACAGCTAGGTCTTTCTGAAAGGAGTGTGAACTGGATCAGGCAGGTAATCATCTTAACGAAGACGACAATCTCATCGGGGCTACTAGTCCCCAGTGAAGCATTAGGTTAAAGACCCTGAGTGTGTACCTGAATGTATAGCTATTAAATTTGGTTACAGACAAGAAGGTGAGCCCTTCAGGTGTTGGTTCCCTCTCCTCAAATACAGCTTTGATGAGGCCACAGGAGTACAAATAGAGAATGTAGTGTTGATTTATAAAATTACATATACACATGATGTAATTTACTAAAGCAACAAACGTATCTAATATTATGCCAATTAAAATGTACAAGACCTTTACTGAGAAAAAAAAAAAGGCATTATTACTCTACTAAAGGGGAAAATAGAAAAGGCCTAAATAAATTACTGGGGCAATTTCATTCACGATGGTGTCAGTGGTCCCCGGATTGCTTTATATTTCATTACGAGTTCAGTAAAAATTACAGCAGGAATTTCTAGGATTGTGATAAACTGACTTTGTATAGAAGAATAAAGTCTCTTGAGTAAATAAGCAACTTTGAAAAAGAAGAACAAAGGGACAGAACCATTCTACCTGAAACTGAGACATTTGAGAAAGACATAGTCACTAAAGTTCATAGCACTGATCAAGCAAACAGATCAGTGGAAAGAATGAAAAGTACCAAGATAAAACTATGCGTCTATGAGAAGTAAGTGTACGATAAAAACATCTCAACGAGTGTGCAGTAAAAGCGTAGACTATTTAAAAATTTTTGGAGAGAACGGGCTTACTATATGGAGAAAAATAAAGTTGAATCCCCTAGCTCAATGCATTAAAAAACACACCTCAAATTGTATTAATTTCACAACGTGAAAGTAAAACTGTAAAGCTAATAGAAGAAAATATTCAGGAATAGCTGTTTGCCCTTGGATGGCAGAGAAATTGTTCAATCAAACCTCATAAGCTCAAGATGTCAAGAGAGAAATTGATGAATTTGACAATAATCAAGCATGAAATATTTGGGTGCAGTGAAGGACATCATGGGCAAAGTTAACGGTGACAGTCTAGAAGGTGTTTGCAATACCTAACACCGTAAGGTATTAACAGCCAGAATGTACAGGAATTAATGCAAGTCAGCAATCAACAAAAATAAAGCAAGCAAGCAAGCAAGAAAGAAAGAGAAGAAAAGCCAGGAACAAATGGTAGAAAAAAGGACCATGGACATGCACAGGCATTTCACAGACAGAAATCCTCAGCGGAGAATTACAGGAGGAGATGGAAGTTGAACTTGCCCAGCAATCAGAGAAGAGCCCAGTGGAACACCGTTGAGACTGTATTTCACATCACTGGATTGGCAGAAACCACAAAGTCTGGTGAGAATGAGTTGAAATAAAACCTTTGCTCTACTGGTGTGGGAAGGTAAACTACTGCAGCTCTTCCAGGGAACAATGGCAATTCCTATTGACGTCATATCTGTAGGATCCTATGACTCAGCAATCTACCTCCTGGGTTCATACGTCAAAGAAACTGTCCATAAGGAGAAACCGCAAATTTCTCTCTATGGTCAGTTTCTCTGAGCTGCGTAGAGAACAGTGGAAATACAGTAAATTTACATGGATGTTCACGGAATTGTTTTGAAGGCAACCTTAGGGTCCGTACGGAACTATGCAGAAAGGACACTTGATATGCCCATTTGCTAGAACAGTATGCAGCACGCAGAAGTATTAAACTAGACTTACAGGGAGCACATGGATAGCTCCCCAAAACATAATGTTGGATGATGAATGTAAGAAACAAAATAACATTAATAGCATAACATTATTTATGTAATTTAAAAACATAGACATATAAACACTATTTTATGGATACACATTTATCTAAACAACATATGCAAGTTGGACTGAAGGAAACACATTACATACACCAGAATAGGTGCTGGAGAAGGGAGGGAAGTGGGGAACAAGGGTGGAGGGCGAAAGGGAGAACGTTAAAACAAAGGGAGGCCCTGCCCAAACCAAGGAGGACACGCTGTGAATTGAAGAGAACGAATAATTCAATTCTGCATAGGAACTTCAGAGAAGGGAAAAGATCGGAGAGGTTTGGGAAGACCCAAAAGACTTTTCAAGGAAGAGGTGGGATGTGAATGGATTATAGGTAAAATAACCAATGCATGAAGTGACAATAAATCACTTCCAGCATTTCTAGAAAAAAAAAATCCCACTGAGAGTGAAATTAGAAAGACTCTAAATGTGATCGAATACCCTATGTGTGACATGTTGGCATTTCAATGACATTGTATATACTTTCTTTTCTCATCAATCTCATTTTTTTTTTTTTAAAACATAGACTCATTAAAAGTGATGAAGCAAAGCTTATTGGCACTGCTTCCTTTTAACAACTTTTCATATATCAGACGTATATCCCTGTGTTAATTATGAAAAACAAAAACAGAGTTTTGTAGGTCTTCTATATTTTATTTCTGAAGTGCTTTTTTAAAACAATAAATTGCATGCACTGTAATTGTATTGCTTATGGAAAAGTATGAAAAGACAAAACAGCATAGTGATTAAAACAATCTCACTTCTTGGATCTTTTAATATCAAAACGGATGTTGCTAGGTAGGTAAAGTAAGATGACAGACTTAAAATAAAAGAGTATTTTTACAGGTGACAATATTGGGACCGAACTGACATGATAAACTTCAACAGGGATAAACGTTAACTCCAGCATTCAATAAAATCAACTGCCCAAATAGAAAACAGGAGAAACCCAGACACACAATAATCAATGAGAACAGGATCTGGGGTATTTAGTTGACCACAGGCTTAGTTGGAGGCTATGGTACAATGTAACCAGCCCAATGCTTTGCCTGTATTAGCAGAAATGCAGAGCACAAATCACAGGTACCTATTCTCAATACACTCTATGCTGACCAGATGTCATCTAGATAATCATGTTCAATGCTAGGTATCAAAATCTTTTTAAAAAATAGTTTTGTTTGTTGTAAAGATGATACATGTTGAAAAAAATATACAAATGCCCAATAAAAGCATACGAGAAGATGCTTAATAGCATTAATCATTAGGAAATGCAAATCAAAACCGTAGTGAAATACCATTTCACATCCACAGGAATAACTATACTAAAAAAGATGGACAACAGTAAGTGTTGGTGAGAACGCAGGGAAATTGAAACCTTCATAAATTGCTGGGTGAAAACGTAAAACGGTGCAGCTACTTTGAAAAAAAAAATTTTAGCAGTTTCTTAGAAAGTGAAACATAGACTTATCATGTGACCCACCAATTTCACTTCTAGGTATCAATCCAAGATAACTAAAAATATAGTTATCCACACAACGACTTGTTTACATACACACAGAGAAATGTTATTTACAATACTCAAAAAAGTAGACACTACCCATTGTCCATCAACTGATGAATGCATTATTTTAAAAAGGTAACTATGTATGTTAGGTGATGGATGTGTTAATTAACTTGGATTTTGGTAATCACTCACAAAGTATACATATGTCAAATCATCATGCTGTACACTTTAAATATGTACTATTTTATTTGTCAATAATACCCCAATAAAGATGAAAAATTAATTTAAAAAAAACAGATGCATGAATAAATAGTGTGCCATTACTATATAATGGAATATTATTTGCAATAAAAATGACCAAAGTACCACTATGTGCTACAACATGGATGAATGTCAGAAACATTATGTTTAGTGAAAGAAGTCAGACACAAAATACCACGTGTTGTATGATTTCATTTATACAAAAGGTCCCAAATAGGAACTATGTGGTGACAGAAAGTAGACTAGCGTTTGCCTAGGGTTGGTGGTGGAAGTTGGGAGTGGCTGGAAATGGGCTCAAGATTTCTTTTTAGGGTGATGAAAATGTTCTGAAATTAGATTGTTTTGATGGTTGTACAGTTCTGTCAATATACTAAAAGGCATTGAAATATACACTCGAAATTAGTGAAGTTTCTGGTATACAAGTTACAGCTCAATAAAGCCGTTGACAAAGACAAAAAAATACATGTTCTTCATAAAAACTCAAGGAACATAAAACGTAATAGAAGACAAAAAGAACAATAACAAAGAAAAAAGAAAACAAACAAAATTTCCCCAATTCTATCACCCAGAAATAATCATGGTCAACACTTCGGAAATATTATTCCAGATATCTTTTGATGCACATTGACAAACAAAAGAAGAGCTAAATAGAAAACGGTATCATACCATATGTGCAATTTTTTGGGGGGGTGTTAAATTATTAAATGAGATTTTGCTTGAATTCAGTGGAATAGGTGTGATATTTTTAAGACATGAACAACAAAGGAGATTTCTGAATCAGACTATTTGGGTTCATATTCTGGCTCTCCCACTTGCTGGCTATGAGACTGGCAAGTTCTTGAACCTCTCCAAGCCTCAGTCTCCTTATTTACAGCTAACACAGATAATAATATCTCACAGTTTGGTTGCAAGGATTAATGAAACAACTTGTGTAAAGAGGTTAGCATAGTGGTTAGCACAGAGCAAGCATTCAATAAGTATTTATTACTGATGTGCAGTGATTATTATCCTAACATCATTAAGGCATGAAGAGTGGGAAGCCCGGGATTAATACAAAATAAAATCCAAAATCATGTTATTGAAAGAACGGTCAATGGACACTGGAATGGTTCATCTGTAAAGACAAATAAGATGGTGTGATTCTATATCTCAAGGTCGAAAGCAAACCCAAAAGATATATCATGTAAACAGTAACCACAACAAAGCTGGAGTGGTGAATAATGCCCCCTTTCTCAAAGATGTCCACATAGTAGTCATCAGAACATGTGGAAATGTTCCTTCACAGGGCAAAATGAATTTTGCAGGTGTCATTAAATTAAGGATTTTGGGATGAGATTATCCTGCACTATTCACTTTGGCCAAATTTAATCACAAGGGTCTTTATCAGGGGGAAGGTGCATAGCCGGGGACAGAGGAGACAGGATGACAAGCAGAGGAGATGGGGGGGCATAGAGGAGAGGGAGAGAGAAAGAGATTTGAAAATATTGCATTGCTGACCATGGAGGAAGGGGCCACAAGCCAAAGCATACAGGCAGCCTCTAGAAGCTGGAATAAGCTAAGAAAAGGATTCTCTCCTAGAGCCTCCAATAGGAAGAGATCCCTGCCAACCCTTTGGTTTTAGGACTTCCGAGCTCCACAAGTGCAAGATGAAAAAATGCGTGTTGTTTAAGTCACTAATTTGAGGCAATCTCTTTACAGAGGCAATTAGAAACTAACACAAGAGGTTATACTAATATCAGACAAAACAGACTTTAAAACAAAGCGGTGTTACCAGAGATAAAGAGGGACATTCTATAATAAAAAAAATCCCAATCCATCAGAAAGATATGACAATCATAAATATCTATGCGCCTAATAACAGAGCCTCAAAATACATGAAGCAAATCTGACAGAATTGAAAGGACAAGCAGACAACTGAACAATAATAGACGGAAACTTTAATATCCCACTTTTAATAATGGATACAACAACGAGGCAGATGATCAACAGGAAATAGAAAACCTGAATAACATTATAAAGCAACTAGACCTAAGAGATCCCTACCGAGCGCTCTACCCAACAAGCACAGAATATACTTTCTTCTCAAGTACACATGCAACATACATTCTCCAGGACAGACCATATGCTAGGCCATAAAACAAACCACACAAATTTTTAAAGGATTGAAATTATACAAAATATATTCTCCAATTACGACAGAATGAAATTAGAAATTACTGTTTCCCCGAAAATAAAACCTAGCCAGACAATCAGCTCTAAAGTGTCTTTTGGAGCAAAAATTCATGTAAGACCTGATCTTATTTTACTATAAGACCTGGTCTTATCTAATATAATGTAATGTAATATAATATAATATAATATAATATAATATAATATTATAATATAAACCGGATCTTATACTAATTTTTGCTCCAAAAGACACATTAGAGCTAGTTGTCCAGCTAGGTCTTATTTTTGGGGAAACACAGTAATCACAGGAAGAAATTTGGGAAATTCACAAATATGTGGAAATTAAACATTTATACCTCCTGTATACGTAGTCGAGACCAAGGAAAAATGAATAACTCACCAAAATGGCTGAAGCCACCACATTGTATACCATTTTCAGCTGAAGACAAATGAAGATGGGTGTGGGAAGTCAGTTAGGGGAGGTTACAAGGAGAGCACAACAAACAAGAATAATGTCGTTATACAGATTTAAGTCAAGGTCTTCTGCACTGATACGCATTTCTAGAGATAAAATCAACCCCTCTTCCTGGTACACAGGAGGGAGACTTTCCCTACAAATATAAATATATTTTACATAGGGTAAGTTCTACTTGATTTTCAGAGCTTCTCCCATGTCTGTTATTTGTTAAAATTGACCAGTTCAAAATAGTCTTTGT
Source organism: Rhinolophus sinicus (assembly GCF_036562045.2). Lineage (NCBI taxonomy): Eukaryota > Metazoa > Chordata > Mammalia > Chiroptera > Rhinolophidae > Rhinolophus > Rhinolophus sinicus. The sequence continues at coordinate 46,682,330 of NC_133763.1, read as the reverse complement.
GCCAGAGAAATATATTTTGGGGTGACAAGTTCTGTTTCCCTACAGCTTGTAGGATACAAACTGGTATAGCATGTTACTGTACTGGATACTGTAAACAACTATAACACAGTGGTAAGCATTTATGTAATGTGTTGCACTAAGCCAATGGTAAGACAGCTACTACCAGCTACGATGTTACTAGGTGATAGGAATTTTTCAGCTCCATTGTAATCTTATGGGACCACCGTTTTCTATGCAGTCTGTCATGGACCAAAAAGTCATCATTATGCAACACATGATTGTATTAGAGAAAATAAACAAAGCCAAAAATGTGTTCTTTGGAAAGATCAACAAAATTAGCAAAACCTCTAGCTAGACAAACTAAGGGGAGTAAAAGAAAAGAATCAAATTATTAAAATGAGCACTGAAAGACGGACCATCACTACCCACCTTATGAAATAAAATGGATTATTAGGAAATACAATGAACAATTAATTGTATGCCAAAAAATTAGACAATCTAGATTAAATGAGCAAATTCCTAGAAAGACAGAAACTACCAAAACTGACTCATGAAGAAATAGAAAATTTGAATAGACCTATAACAAGTGAAGAGATCAAGTCAGTTTAAAAAAACAAAATAAAACACAAAAACCCTAATGTCTTTGTAAAAAGGAAAACCCAAGCATAACTGGATCATTGGTGAATTATACCAAAAGTTTAAAGAATTAATAACCATAATTCATACACTCTTCCAAAAAATAAAAGAGGAGGAAAGACTTTGTAACTAATTCTAGGAGGTCAGTATAACATTGATACTGAAACCAAAGACAATACAAAAAAAAGAAAACTGCAGATCAATATACCTTATAAATGTAGAAGCAAGAATTATTATAATAAAATATTAGTGAACCAAATCCAGTAACTTCAAAAGGATTCTACATCATTACCACGTGGAATTTATCCCAGGAAATGCAAGCTTGACTTAATGCACAAAAATCAATTCATCTCATACACTGTATTAATAAAGGACAAAAGCTACATGACCATCTCCGTAGATGCTGAAAGAACATTTGACAAAATCAAACACATTTCATGACAAAAACATTCAATATACTAGAAGTAGAAGGAAAATTCCTCAACCTAATAAAAGGCATCTACAAAACACCCGTAGCTAACATTATACTTAATGGCAAAAGATTGAATGAGACAAGAACGTCTCTTCTCATCACTTCTATTCAACATTGTAATGAAGGCTTAAACAAAGACAATTAGGCAAGAAAAGGAAATAAAAGGCATCCACATGGGAAGGAAGAGGTCAAACAATCTCTCTTTGCAGATGTTGTGATCTTGTATATAGAAAACCCAAGGAATCCACAAAAATACTATTAGAACTAATAGATGATTTTGCTGGTAGAACACTGATATACAAAAATGAACTGTATTTCTATACAGTAACAGTGAAATACTAAGGAATACATTTAACAAAAGGAATACAAGATATAAATAAATGGAGAGGCATCCCATGTTCATGGATTGGAAAACAATATGGCCAAGATGGCAATACTCCCCCAAATTGGCCTACACGTTCAGTACAATCCCATTCGGGATCCCAGATGCCTTTGTGGGTTTTTGTTTTGCAGATAGGGACAAACTGATCCTAAACTTCATGTGGAAATGCTGGGGCTAGGGACTGAGAATAGCCAACGTGATCTTGAAAAAGGAGAACACAATTGTACTCTCACATTTCATTTTAAAACTTACTACAGAGCTACAACAATCAACACTGTGATACTGGCATAAAGATAGACACAGAGATCAATGGAATAGAATCGACAGCCTAAAAATAAACCTTCACATTTATCATCAGTTGATTTTCAACATGAGTGCCAAGATAATTCCATAGCCTTTTCAAAAAATGTTCGAGTCTTTTCAAGAAATGGTACTGGGACAACAAAATAGCCACATGAAAAAGAATGAAGTGGGACCCTTACCTCATACCATACACCAAAATTAACCCACTGTGAATTATAGACCTAAATGTAAGAAATAAAATTATAAAACTCTTAGAGGAAAACATAGATGGAAATCTTCATCTCCTTGAATTAGGCAATGATTTCTGGGATATGACTCCAAAAGAGTAAATAATAAATGAAAAAATAAATTGGGCTTCATCAAAATTAAAAGTTTTGGTGCTTTAAAGGGAACAAATAAGAAAGTGAAAAGACAACCTACAGAAGGGGAGAAAATATTTGTAAATCAATTATCTGATAAGGATCTGTATCTAGAATATATAAATCTTACAATTCAATAAATTCAGACAAATATCTCAATTAAATATGGGCAAAGGATTTGAACAGCTAATTCTAAAAAAAAAAAGGTATACAAATGGCCAATAAGTACATGAAAGATTCTCCACATTGTTAGTCTATAGGGAAATGCAAATCAAAACCGCTAGATACAACTTTATATCTACTATGATGACTATAACATAAAGAACATAAAATAGAAATTGTTGGTGAGGATGAGGAGAAAGTGTAACCCTCACACACTGCTGATTGGAATGTAAAATGGTGCAGCTACTTAGGAAAACAGTCTGGCAGTTCCTCAAAATGATAAACATAGAGTTACCATATGACCCAGCAATTTCACTCCTAGATATATATCTTCCAACATTTTCAAACATATCCGCACTAAAACTTGTACACAAATGTTCAGAGCAACCTTATTTGTAACAGCCAAAAGTAGAAACAACCCAAATGTTTATTAATTGATAAATGAATAAATGAAATATGATCTATCCATAATGGAATATTATTTGGCAATAAAAAGGAATGAAGCATTAATATACGAGGATGGACAATTAAGTTCGTGAACTCACCCTATAAAAAGTGGTACATACCTCATTGCTGAATATCACTGCAGTCACCTTAGAAGTTCTCCCCTTGGGAAGCTATGCACTGATGCCAGCATCTAGTCCACCCTTCAAAGCAATTTTGGAACTTTTCCTGGAATGGCCATCAGAGCTGTCGTCGTATTACCCTTGATGTCCTGAATGTCATCAAAATGTCTTCCTTTCCATATTTCCTTTATCTTCAGGTAAAGAAAGAAGTCATTGGGGGCCAGATCAGGTGAGCAGGGAGGGTATTCCAATACAGTTATTTGTTTACTGGCTAAAGACTCCCTCACAGACAGTGCCGTGTGAGCTGGTGCATTGTCGTGATGCAAGAGCCATGAATTGTTGGCGAAAAGTTCAGGTCATCTAGCTTTCATGCAGCCTTTTCAGCACTTCCAAATGGTAAACTTGGTTCACTGTTTGTCCAGTTGGTACAAATTCATCATGAATAATCCCTCTGATATCAAAAAAGTTAGCAACATCGTTGCAACAAGTTCGTGAACCTAATTGTCAGTCCTGGTATGCTACAACATGGACAAACCATGAAAACAGTATGCTATGTGAAAGGAGTCATTCAAAAAATATCACATATTATATAAGTTCACTTATGTGAAAAGTCCAGAATAGGCAAATCTACAGAGACTGAAAACAGAGGGTTGCATAGGACTGGGGGGTGGGGTGGGAGGATTAGAGGGGACTGATAAATGATTGTTGGTGGGTATGATATTTCCTTTTGGGATGATGAAAATGTTCTAAAATTGATGGTGGTGACGGTTGCACAACTCTGTGAAGACAAGTAAAAACCATTGAATTGTACACTTAAAAAAAAAGTAAAATAAAACTTTTAATTAAAAACAAAGTAGAACCAAAAGGCAGAAGTCATAAACTTACGTTATTTTGCTTCATGAAGAAACTTTCCAGTAACTAGATCTACCTGAGAACTACCAGAACGGACTGACCTTGACTTGGCAGGAATAAGTAGCCCAGTGGCAGTTGATCGCCTGTTAAGAATGTTAACGGTTCCTTTCCAGATGCACGTAGTCCTGGAGCCGCCTACAAAGCTCTTCACCCAAATAAGCCTCTTTCCCAAAAGGTGTGGCCTCACCCAGGGCTCCAGGAACTCAACTTCACTGGGGAATTCTGGGAGATTGTGTCGTCTGTGCCTCAGAGGTATCCCAACTGAAGGGTGAAGAAGCTGGGTTCTTCATCTACCTCCTCCCTGGTTGAGGGCAACTTCTAGGGCATTGATTCTCTGGCACTTCCAGCTTCTCCTGTGGGGAGGCCAAGTCTATTCCTGAGGCCAGGACAAGGCGGGGAGTTGCAGAAGTTCTCATTAGATGCCTTCAGGTAGAGAGTGAATGTGAGGGGCCAGCATCTGTGATAACACCCCAGTCTCCAACCATGGGTCCAGGTGTCTATCCTGGGTATCAGCCCCATAAAGGCAAGTAATCACTACATTTCTCTACCTTTATCTACTCACGGGAGATGGAACGCGAGTGGGGAATCAAACAACCCCGGTCTCTGCCTGCTACCCTCCTAAGGCATCTCAGACTCAACCTCCCCAACACGGACTCACTGCCTCCTGCTCTTCCTCCAATCGCCCTCTTTCTGTATCTGCTGTCTGTGTAGATGGTCACTCCAGCCCCCACCCCCAAAATCTTCCTTGACTTTCCTTGAACCCCAACATCCAATCCTTCACCATGCTTGCCAGAGCCACCGCCTCCCTTTCTAGACTTTTCTCAGTCTGCTAGTTTTCAAAATGTATTATCGATTACATGGGAATACAACTGCTGAAGGAAGGGGCTTTAGATTATTTCCTTGGTGGCTGCCAAGCTGAGTGCCTGTGGTTCAATGACCTTTGTGTTTCTCCCCAGCGAGGCGGGCGCCACACCTGACACTTCTCCTAAGCTCCTGGCTCTGAGCACAGGCCTGGGCACCCGTGTCTCGATAATGCTGCTCGGCTCGCAGCAGGGCTGTCCTGTTCATTAGGCACAGCAGGGGCAGTGTCGGGCCCACGAAAATGTTTTCTTTTAAAATTAGAAAAAAATGAACGTAGCATCATAATAAAAATTATATATGTATATATACATATATATGTATATATATATATATATGTATATACACATGTGTATACACACACACGTGTGTGTGTGTGTATGTGCATAGTTGTAAAATACGATTGTTAATGCTTTTGCTTTCTCTGTCCGGACGGAGGGGCCCGTGAGAGTGAGGATGTGAGGATGCAGGCCTAGCTCTCAGGTCACCATCACCCAATCATTATGAAGTCAGAAGCTTCTGGACTTGTCAGGGGCTGCACTGCTCTTGTCCCTTTTCTTTTGTGCTTGGCAGAAGAGCTCAGAGGACTGTGTACTCTGCCTTGTCCTACCTCCCTTGAAGACTCCAGGACGAAAATAGCCCCAAGGCCTTTGGGATTGGTCGAACTAAAGATAAGTTTAAATGTAAGAGGCTCTTAACTTCAAACATGGGAGATAAAAATAAAAAAATAAAATGATTACGTTGGTGCAAAAGTAATTGCAGGTTTTGCAATTGTTTTTATCCTTGTAAACTGCAGTTACTTTTGCACCAACCTAAGAAATCCAGGCAGTCTACTTTAGGTCTATCCCAAGCAAACTTTTATATCAAAGAATTATTTAAAGGACCTGACGTGTGAAACACAAACTTCTCTCTTTTTTTTAAACCTTCAGGGATATGACAAAGCTTGAAAAGAGACCTTCTCCTTCCCACAGCTCTGGATACCCTGTGGGTGCCAAGATATGGGCTGTGCAGGGAGGACAGCTCTGTTCGGAGTGCCCTAGGGCCATCTGCGATACAAATGTGTTTCCTGGACTCCCTGCAAGTTGCCAGCTGCAAGCATTTGCCCAGCAAAGCGGGTTAAAATGAACAAAGACAGCCTTGAAGGGGGATGTCTCAGAGGGCACTGCAGGCCAAGGTCACGAGTGTACTGCCTGGTGGGTAAGGACGTGATGCAGCAGGTTGGGGAGGCAGAATGTTGTTGCTAAGCAACCGGCCCTGGCGCCTCTGTAAATGTGGATGTATTTTGTTTGAAGCAGCAGCTGGCATCCACCACGTTCTTTTATCTCCTCCCTCTTCCTATCCATGCCCAGAACCCAGACCTGAACTATAGCTCCCAGAGACGTCCGGGGAGGATGGAGTAGGGGCTTGGGGCTATAGAAAAAACATGTGCATGAAAAGGCAAACGATTTTCTAGGACAGTGCAGACCTGCTGAAATCTGCACGTTTACAGTTAGTAACTAAGATCACATACAAATTCGATTGAATCTCTCTGACTTTCAGGTCCCTTGGTTGCAAAACTGGGGACATAATTCTCTTGCAGGTATGTTGTCAAGATTAGAGAAAATGTATGCGAGGAGCCAGCCCAGGACCTGGAACATAGTAGATGCTCAATAATCAGAAACAGAGTGGTGGGGGTGTGGGCTCAGCCACTAGATGCCGATGTCCTCATCCCAGCTCTGCCCCTTATTAGCTAGGTGACCTTAGGCATGCTTCTAAATCCTCCCATGCCTTTGCTTTGTTGTGTTCTTTTCTTCTGGGAAATGGGGGATAATAATAATAATAATGCTTAGCTAATAGGGATGTTTTGAGGATTAAATACATTAATCGTGCAAAGTGTGCAGAAGAGAACCGGGCACATAGTAAGCACTTGATACATGCCAATGACGATTTGTAATACTAGACGTAGCGTGTCCGAGCGTGTCTGCAGGGCACATAAGGAGCACATTCGCATGAGCTCTGTTTAAAGGGCCTTGGTTTTGGCTGGCGAAGACACAGGGGAGGCTGTCACTTTGGTCCCCTGACAGCAGTGTATTATTGATTGATTGAGCAGGGACGTTAGCAGAGTCCAGACACTTTGATGAATTGTGTGTGACCTTGGGCAAGTTCCTTATGCTCTTTTAGCTATAAGAGAACATTTTGTAAAGTGAATAAAATAAGGATACCTACCCTCCTGGTGGTGGTGAGGATTTAATGAGGAACCTCGTCAGGTGCTTAGCATAATGCCTGGCCCAGAGGAAGCTGTCCAAACCTGGTGGCTAATATTTCCAGAAACAGACAAAGACAGGGGCGAGCATGGGGTCTGTGTCTGTTGTAACTGATCCACGTTAGGAAAAGCACTGCAGATGGAGGCTGAAAAAGTCGTTTTTCACAGGACTCTTTCTTGTCTTTGGCGTGTGGGATGGTGAACGAAGGCACCAGTAAAGCCGCTCTGGTCTTGACCGAGAGTCACCTTCCTTCTTTGGTGTGGTTCACAACTGGCCACTTTGGGACTGTGAGGTTGAGACTTAGGGCATTAGAAGCCAGCATTTTGGGTTCAGACATTGGAGTTCTCACAGTGAGAGGGGGCACAGGACAGGGGGTCAAGCTCCCTAAGACCTCAGTGCGGCAGAATGAGAAGTTGTGTGGTGATGGGGTCCAGAGAAGCAAGTGGGGACTGGACTGGTGTATGTTTTTCATAACGATGACTATTAGGACCCCATTTGGTGAAGCCTAATAACGTCTACGTCATGTGAACTTAGAGAATGTTCTAAGAGGTACGTGGGAGAAGCCTTACCAAAAATGAGGGCTATTTTGCATAATTGCAGGAATAAACTTGGACTTGATTAAATAATGGACTAAAACAAGTGGAGAAGAAGCAGCATGAACTATACGTCTACAGAGGGGGATGACCAAGAACCGGCCCCACTGGAGTGATGGGCTTACATATTTGGGAGTAATCAGTAGAAGTAGGTTTATGGAAACCTTTGAATCCTTAGCTCCAAAGTTTGAACTTTTTCCTAGAGCCAGTGGAACGTGTTGAATATTCTTGAGCAGGAGGATGATAGGAAAAGTCATGGTCAAAGAAATATGGGGAAAAGTATATCTGGCATGAGAAGACCTGGGTTTGAATCTTGACTCTTCGCTGCCTTGTAAAAATGAACAAGCCATTGACTTTCCTGAGACATGAGGATAATAATTTATTCTTCCGGGGTAGTATTAGGATCAAATGTGTGATGTGATTTGACACCAAAAGCAACGGCAACAAAAGCAAAAATAAACAAGTGAGGCTACATCAAACTGAAAAGCTTCTGCATAGCAGAGGAAACTATCAACAAAATGAAACCTACCGAATGGGAGAAAATATTTGCAGATCGTATATCTGATAAGGGGTTAATATCCAAAATATATAAAGAACGCATACAACTCCATAGCAAAAACAAACAATTCGATTAAAAATGGGCAGAAGATCTAAACAGACATTTTTCCAAAGAGATACACATGGCCAACAGGTCCATGAAAAGGTGCTCAACGTCACTAATCGTTAGGGAAATGCACATCAAAACCACAATGAGATATCACCTCACACCTCTTAGAATAACTATTACCAAGAAGACTGGAAATAACAAGTGTTGGCGAGGATGTGGAGAAAAGGGAATGCCTGTGCCCTATTGGTTTTATTATAAATTGGTGCATTCTCTAAGGGAACTAGTAGGGAGGTTCCTCAAAAAATCAAAAATAGAACTACCAGGTGATCCAGCAATTCTTCAGTATTTATCCAAAGAAAACAGAAACATTAACTTGAAAAGATATCTGCAAGCTCCTGTCTATTGCAGCATTAGTTACAATAGCCAAGATATGGAAACAACCCAAGCGTCCATCAGCAGATGAATGGATAAAGAAAACACGCCACACACACACACACACACACACACACACACACACACGAATATTATTTAGCCATAAAAAGAATGATATCTTACATTTGCGACAACATGGATGGATCTTGAGGGCATTATGCTAAGTGAAATAAGTCAGAAAGAGACAAATTACCTATGATCTCCCTTATATATGTAATGTAAAAAGAAAACAAACAACCCCCCCAAAAAAAAATAAACCCCCAAAAAAACCTGAAAAACAAAAACAAGCTCATACGTACAGAGAACAGATTGGTGGTTGCCAGAGACAGGGGTTGGGGTGGGTAAAATGGGTAAAGGGGGCCGAAAGGTACATCTCCATAAAATAATTTATGGGGATGTAATGTGCAGCATAGTGACTATAGTTAATAATACTGGATTGCATATTTGAAAGTTGCTAAGAGAGTAGATCTTTAAAACAGCGTGCAATGTGAAAGCACTCTATAATCTGTACTCTTTTCTTTATTTCTTGCCTCAGCTTCATGAGGTCCATCTTCCTCTGGGCTTTGACAGCACCTTGTACACCATCACGAGTTGGGCAACTGATAGCTGCTGAAACCAGCTGCCCCTTGAACTCTCTTAAACAATCTTGAACGATAAAGAAATGGATTGGCTCATCCTAACCAGAAGTCCAGAGGTAGGGTAGGTTTCAGGATTGGCTTCACCCCCGAGTTGGATTTGAGTTGGCTGCTGCAGTCCAGGATTCACATCTGTAATGTCTAGAGAAGAGAAACATGGTTACTTCCAGGAATGTTCCCTGAAAAGTGAGGAAGATTTTCTCAGAACCTTCCAAACCTCTCTAGACAGCTCATTTCCCCTAAGTGGTCACGTACCTAGTCTTGAACCAACCACTAGCAAGGTGGGTGAACTTACCTTTAGATCAATAGATCTAATAGATGGGGGTGATTTTGCTCCCCGTCTCTCTTCCTCCACCAAAGACATCGGCAATATCTAAAGACATTACTTGATTGTCATGGCTGGGAGGTAGGGACAGTGTATGCCTCTGGCACAAATTTGGTGCAGGTTAGGGGTGCTTCCCAACACCTTACAATGAATTGGATACCCACACCCACAATAGAAATGATCTCGGCCAAAATGGCAATAGTGCCAAAGCTGAGAAACCCTATTTTATCTTGATCAGCCCCATATTTGGAGTTTGGAGTGCAGTTAATCAGATCATGAATGTAGGTATGGGCGAGGAGTGGCTACCTGAACAAAACCGAGATTCACTTAGGAAAGAGAAGAGGGAAATGGATTCTTATTCGTCGACAACCAAGCATGTACACGGTGACTGCCCAGTCAGAGCACTCACCTCATTGTGTGGCTGTTGTTTATCCCCCATGTTCGTTTTCTATTGTGTCACAAATGGCCACACACTCGGTGTTGTAAAACAACATAAATGTACTACCTCGGAGTTTCTGTGGGTCAGAAGTCTGGGCCCGTGGCGTGGCTGGATGCTGCGTTGAGGGTCTCACTGGGCTGAAATCCAGGTGTCGGCTGGGGCTGCCGTTCTCTGCTGGGGCTCCAGGTTCCCTTCCAAGCTCATTCTTGTGGGCTGAATTCATTTCCTAGTGGTTGTAGGACTGAAGTCTCTGTTTCCTTGCTGGCTTGTCAGTTGGGGGCAGCTCTCAGCTCCCAGGAGCCACCTGTGTTCCTTATCGTGGCGCCCTCTATCTTCCAGCCAGCAATGGAAGCCAGCATACAATCCTCTCATGCCTTGAACCTCTGACTTACTCTTCCGCCATCGTCCAAAACTCTATTTCTCTATTTTCCAAGTGCCCATGTGATGAGGTCAGGCCCTTCCAGATAATTTCCCTACCTTAATGACAACTAATCTGGAAACTCAATTCCATGAACCCAATCCCTTCACAACAGTATCAATCTCTGCGTTTGCATGAATCAGTGCAAGATGGTGTTTGTGTACCAGGCATCTCTGTGTTCCTGGTTTTTAGCAGGGTACCTGGCAAATATTTTTTCTCGATAAATATCATTTGAACATAATCAAAAGAATAAAATGAATTAATTTCGGGTTTTTTTTTTTTTTTTTTTGGATAGAATTACTGGACTGGCCCCTCAGGGGAGTGTTATTAACAGAGAACTGTATAATCTTGGAGTTAGAAGGTATATATATATATGGTCATAGAGGAATCAGTCAATCAGTATCCAGGAGTCACGCTGTGGGTTTATTAGCGCTTGCTCCAATTCTGAGAACTGCATTCTTTATGGTGCAGACCAATTTCTTGCATTGCCTTTTTGGCAGAGCTGGCAAACTCCTGACTCATCCTAAATTTGTGTTCACTTCAAGCTTTCCTGCATGAACTGGTCCCGTGCCAGGTCTCTCCCATTTTGTTCTTGGGCAGGGTTTTATGCTGCCTACTTCTGGCCTATCATTTCAGCCTGCTGGAGACCTTTGGCAATTCCGATTTTATTATCCAACTTCTTGGCTCTCCGGTCTAACTCTATAATCGTGGAAAATACAATAAGCACATTTTCATTGTCTTTGTCCAAATACTTCATAGAAATGTTAAATGAGGCAAGGCCACATTCAAAGCCTTGAGGCATGTTCCTTCTTTCAAGTTGACAACAGTGATTTAATCACCAATGTTTGCATTAGGGTTATTCATCCTGTGATGAATCAAGTCTTACTTTTCTTTCTCCATCATACCTACAGGCATATTGTGAAAGACTTAATTATTTGGCAGAACCTGCGGCATTCAGAACAATACCACTCAATTATATTCCCAGGAATACAACAGACATCGTTTGCAATCAGGTACATCCACATGTCAGGAAATTCTGTTTGAAATTCTTAGATATGCCATTGCTTGGAGTACTTCTGATGGTTCTTGTGCAGAGACATAGGTATCCTGTAACTCACGGATTTTATCTATTATTGTCTAATATTGCCTCAGCAACAGATGACTCCGGTGGCCTTTATTGTTGATCAATACGCTGGCAAGCATTTCCACTTCCTCGTCTCCATAGCTTATGGGATTTTCCGCTTGGGAGAAGGGAAGACTGTCCTGACTTGTGAAGATTAAAGGTTGGGCTGCAGGGTGGGAGCCAATGACACGATCCCTTGTGGAATGGATGCTCATTGAGGTGCCCGGTTATTCCCCATGTTTTTTTCTTAATCAATTATTGACATTTGCAGTTTCCCCAACTCTCCTCCATTATCACACTTTAGGGAAATCAAAATTCCCTTTGTTCATAGGACAAGGTTGGAGGTCCATGAACTAGAGTTTTCTATTAGTCCATAGCATTTTCTTTGATGAAGGGTTAAGTGCTCCAGGACCCCCTGAATGGACCAGTGACGCTATAGGGATAGAGCTGTCTATGGACTTAGGGAGACGAGAAAGAAAGCAGGCAAACGTTTAGTTGTGGTCGCCGGTCTTCAAGACAGCAGCCCTCAAAGCTCTCTGCCCCCTGGTATTCATGTTCTTGTGTTTTCTCCTCCCACATTGTGCCAAGGTCAGTCTCTGTGACCAACGGACTGGAGCAGAAGCAATAGTACGTCACTTCAAAGAAAAGCTTGTAGAAGTCATTGCAGCTGCCATCTTGGCTACTCTGTCTCCTTCGTTGATTCATGACTCTCGCCAGCTGCCATGCTGCTAGTATCTTTCAGAGACCTGTGCAAGGAGGCACTGAGGCCCTCTGACCACTACCCAGCGAAGAACGGGGTTCTCTTGCCAAAAGCTTATCTGAAGGCCTTGGAAGGGGCTCTTCCAATCCTGGTCAAACTTTCAGATGACGGCAGCCCTGGCCAACATCTTGGCTGCAATCTCAGGAGAGGCCCTGACTAGAAACCCCCAGCCACGTCACTTCTGGGTTCCGGGTCCCCAGGAACTGTATGAGAGAATACATTTTGATTGCTCTGAGCTGGTCAATTTTGGCGTAATTTGTTGTGCCACAATAGAAAATGAGGAGAGGCTGAATGAGGTGATAGGGCCTTCCTCAAGGGAAGTGAAAAGAATGGTAAATTAGATAGGCTTTGTATCATTTTTTTAAATGTCAGAAATAATGCTCGTTCCTTGTTAAAACATATGTTGATATACAGACACAGAAAGTAAAAACTACAGGTACCCTTCCTATCTTTCCTGTCTTACTCCTCAGAAGCAACTACTGATATCAGTTTGGTTTTTATTCTTCTGGCTCTTTTTCCAATCAATTATAATCACACACACACACAATTATAAAACCTGATTTGTGCGTGCATGTGTGTACTATTCAACAAATGTCTTTATCATTTAACAATATACCGTGTTTCCCCGAAAATAAGACCTAACTGGAAAATAAGCCCTAGCATGATTTTTCAGGATGACATCCCCGGAACATAAGCCCTAATGCGTCTTTTGGAGCAAAAATTAATATAAGACCCGGTCTTATTTTTGAGGAAACACAGTATTATAGCTTCTTCCCATGCCAGAAGACCTGACTCCAATCTCATTGTTGAAATGTACATTATATTTCACAGCATGATGTTTTATAATTTAAACATTATTGCATCTGAAGTAACTCATGTTTTATTAATTAATCTATTTATTTGCCATTACACAAAAGACTACAATACACATCCTTGCGCATATGTACAAATATTTCAGTAGGATACGTTTCTACAAGTAGACTTGAGGGTTAAAAGGTATGCAGACTTAAAATGTTTTTGTTTGTTTTTTTCTGCACATTTGAATTTTTGATAGATGATGCCTCATTGCCTTTCACAAATGTTCTTATTTCGTTTTCCGCTAACATATTCTTGCACCCTAACACCAGATAGTAATAATTTTTTAAACTACTGTTAATTTGGTGGGCAAAAACTTGCAACTTTTTTACATTTGCATATTCCTGATTTCTGATTTTAAAAATCCTGATCATTTGAATTGTTCTCTTACAAGTAATATGTCATTTTTCTGGCTGCTTTCAAGAGTTTTCTCCATCATGGTTTTCAGCAGTTTGACTATGATTTGTCTGGGCATGGAGTTTAGGGGTTTACCCTATTTGAACTTCACTGAGGTTCTTGATTCTGTTGATTTCTGTCTTGTGTCAAATTTTGGAAGTTTTTAGTCATTATTTTTTCCAGCATTTTTTCCTGTCCCACATTCCTTCTCTTCTGGGACTGCAGCGACACAAACATTAGACATTTTGATAATGTCTTACTGGTCTCTGAGGCTCTGTTCATTTTTATTCCAATCTTTTTTTCCCTCCATTTTCATACTGAATGATTTCTATTGGGCTATCCAGTAGGAGATGAACTCTTCAGTCATTGTGTTTTCAAATTCTAAGATTTATTTTTGAATCTTATTTATATTTTCTATTTCCCTGCTAAGACTTTCTATTTTTCCATAATTTCAAGAGTGTTCTCCCTTCTTGGAATATTTTATAACGTAATAGTAGCTTGAAAGTCTTTGTCAGAAAATTCCAAAATCTGCATCGTCTGTGTTGATTATCTGTTTTCATGTGAGTTGAGATTTGAGGGTTCTTCAGAGGCTACCTCCATAGGTAGACAGAATAAAGTCTCCCTCAAAGATATTCACGTTCTAATTCCTGGAACCTGTGAATATGTTACATATCATAACGAAAGGCATTAAGGTTGCAGATGCAATTAAGATTGCTTATCAGCTGACCTTGAGATGGGTAGATTACACTGGTGGGCCAAATATAACCACAAGCACATTTAAAAGCAGAGACTGTGTCCTGGCTATGGTCAGAAAGGGATGTGACAATGGAAGAAGGGTCAGAGTGAGATACTACGTTACCTGCTTTGATGATGCAGGAATCGGTCCCTGAGCCAGGGAAGGCAGGCAGCCTCACGAAGCTGGAAAAGACAAGGAAACAATCTGCACACAGAGCCTGCAAAAGGAGCCAGCCCTGCCCACACCTGGACTTTTCCCAGTGAGATTGACTTTGGACTTGTGAACCATAGAACTTTAAAACAGGGAAAAAATGTATATGTTATTTTAAACCACTAAGTATGTGGTCATTTGTTGTAGCAGCAATAGAAAATGAATGCACTAAGTCATTTTGGATTGTACCTGGATATTCTGAATATTATGTTATGAGACCCTGGATTTTGTTCACATCTTTTTGCAAATGACGTTATTTGTGTTTTAATAGGCAATTGACCCGGATGGATTTTGGCTGAACGTTCCGCCAGCCCTCTGTGGGTCACAGTCCCAATGTCAGTTTTGTTTGCAGAGCCTTTGCAACTCCTCAGTTCTATACCATGTGTGTGAAACCAGGGGTCGTTCTGGGACCCGAGTAGTGGTCTACCCTTCAGCTCAGTTCTCAAAATACATGCACAGCCCAGGGTGGAGCCCAGGAGTTTGTAAACACCTTTATGGGGCCACTTCCCTGGGCTCCCCCCTTTTTGGGATTGCCCACTCTGTGGCTCCCCCTTTCCATCCTCTGGATAGAAAGCTGGTGGTCTATTTCCTACTGTGCTGCAGACCTCCTATGAATGCGCCCGCATGAAAAGCCAGGTGGTGAGAACAGGGAGAAAGAAAACAAGGAATGGAGGTTCCCCCATTCTCTTGGGCAAACAGGTCCTCCGAAGAGAGAGACTGAAGGGCTCCTGGCGGCACCCACGGCTGCTGCTCTCACTGCTACTGTTGTGTGTGTCACAGGACTGCCTGGGGGTAGGGAGTGAGAGAATGGAGAAAAGGGGAAAAGAAGAATAGGGCATCTCCCCCACTTTCTGAGTGCTACCTGCATTGTGAACCAGAACAAGAGGGAGTTTTAATCCACACCTGGCACTCATTTCCAAATTTTGGGCTGCCCCAAATTCAGACTGGGGGACACAGAGGCAACTGGTCTTTCTCTCCAGTCCACCTACCACCGTTTGCTTCTCTGAGTCCCCCAGTAGCTGCTCCGTGTGTTCTGTTCAGGTTTTTAGCGGCCGTCAGTGGACCGTGTTTACTCCGTTTTGTCTGAAACTGGCCCCCTCTCCAGCCGCTCCCCGATACATCTGCTAACTCTTACACCTTTCATGGGGGTACTGCTCTCTCAGGGCTGGCTGGGCTGTGGTCACCGCTGATGTGTCTGCTGCCCTGACATGAAACAGGCCATAGCCAGACATAAGTCAATGACAGTGAAGCAACATTCTTTACCAGCACCACTCACCGGTTCCGGTCTACTCTGTGTTCGAGGACTTTTATTGAAAGTGACACACAGAGGTCAAACTCAGTGCAGAAATCCAGAGAGACAGTTTAATGCAGTGTTTTATAAGCAACAGAAGGATCTGCTGAGAATGAGAGAACCTCGCTATAAAATGGGAACCCCGGAAGCATTTCATTAAACCTTACTAACATCTTTCAGCATGTGACCGACAACAGACTATTGCCATTCTAATAGAAACTAGTTCCTGCTCAAGGAAGCACTGCGGAGAATCTTTAGAGGTGTGGCTAAGAGAATGGTGTGAATTTGTCCCCTTGCTCACCTATGTGTGAGTGCTAGCCCTGGGGGACAGTTTCTTACCTGAGTTTCCTTATGGTCATGTAGGGAAGTTCTAAGTCACTCCTTGGGTTCAAAGGCCAGCCATTGCACTGCAAGGGAAGTGTTTCATCTTGCCTCCACACTCCGAGAACATACATGCTTTTCTTGGCTTTATAGTGCAGCTCGGTTCCCTAACCTGAGCGATTTCTTGTCTGACCATTTGCCTGTTTTCTGTCCTTCTGCTGTGACTGGACCCTGGCAAATACATAAGGTATTAAGACTCCTTTCAGCAGGAAAAAATAACTTCTGAACTAAAAAGAGATGACTCCCCTTGGGCCAGGATACTTCTCCTGCTATCCCAGTAGACACTGCTGCTCAATCATTTCTTATCCAATTACCATGCTTATCAGACATGAATACACATATGAATCAGCTGAGGAGCTTGTTAAAATACAGATTCTGATTTCGTTGGTCTGGGATGGGGACTGAGATACCACATTTCTCATCACTGTCACCTGGGGTATTGATGCTGCTGGGTCTGCTGACAACACTTGTATAGAAAATTGGAGGCAACACAAAGTGTTAATCATTTGCATTTGAAGAGCTTTACTGAAGAGTCTCCCCAAAAAGACGACATGGGAACATCACGTAGTTTAAGAAATGTTACTAAGGTTTTTTGGTCATTGTCTCAGGTTGGGTTCCCTGGGGAGCCGACTCTGACATGGAGACTGAATGCAGGCGTGTACAGTGTGTCCTCTAATGTCGTTTTGTTCAACATCCTTTTGTTGTAACGGCGATGAGATGTCGTACGTAGGAACGTTAACTCTTGTTTACGTCAATTAGCCTTCGGGGAAATTGGTTTCATTGGTAGTTACGCTGTAGTTCCAAGAACCTATCGATGACGTTAAATGGGGACTTATCGTATCAAGAAGTGCTCTTGAGATTTCTACCTGTGCAAGAGGCAGAGCGGGAAGTTGGGCATTACAGGAGGCCGTCCTAACAAAGGGTTCCCTTAACCTCCCTGGGAGCTCTGAAGCAGGGCTGCTGCTTTAGAGTTGTCCTGAATTGAGGTGCAGGGGCCAGGCCTTTATATTGAACCCTGAACAGTCACTGGACGCAGGCTGCCCCAGGAAGGGGGTGTCACTTTGAGCGAGGGGACTCTCCTCAGCCAGCGCACTTCCGGCACAGAGCTGGAAGCTGGGGCTCTTTGCCCAGTCCTACATTCTGGTCTCCAGCACCTCTCTTACTGAGGAGCTAGTTTGGAACCTTTCTCTTCATTTTTCTACTGATTTCCTCAAATATCAGCCCTCACTACCGTGGCCTGGAAAGCCAACCACCGTTGTCAGCCAGTGTTAATCCAAGCCTCTAGGTGGGTAGCTTGCATGTTTAAGAATTTCTAGACTCGGTTTTTCAACAGTGGAAGGGTTCCATTGAACATTTCCCCATATTAATAGATTCCTGCTAACTCAGGGGTTCTGGTGGCTATAAGAAAAATCTCAGTCTGAGGTGGAGGTAGAGACTTGAGGCCTAACAAGAAAAGGACTCCTTTTCTTAGAGAAAACAAAGGGCTTGAGGTATCTGGAGGCAGAATGGAAAGGAGAAGTGTTAGTTCTGGAAAAGTCCACGGGCTGTTTAATGATTTCATCCTCTGCCGCACTGATTGTGTAATGTGAACTTTAACCTCTGCTAAATATAGTTTGTACCCTGAGAATCCTTCACACTCTCGTAAAAATAGCACACTTGAATGGCTCACGGGCTTGATGACTACAGGGAAAAGGGTTGGGGAATTCTGGGTAAGGAGAGGAAGAGGGAGCATGGGGTGGAGTATCTGGAGACATCTTGCCCATTTGAATATTCTAGACGGCAATGGCAGAGGGTTATCCACCAAAGTGGCGGCAGGAGGCAGCTGGAGGGTGGTCTGGCAGTTCCTTGAGCAAGGGGATGCAGCAAAGCCCACCATCACCTCCACATACCACACTTCTGCTTGTATCTCCTACCAGAGCTGGGCTGTGATGTCTGGGGGACAAAGTTTCCTGCCTGGGGCAGATTCTTCAGCTGGAACATTGGGAAACTCAGTCCCTGGGTGGGAGAAATGTGGGCACCAAAGGATGTGGGCAATTGGAAAAGAACCTGGACCCAGGGAACTGGGCAGGAGCTCTCCATAAAGGCAGGCACAAGACTAAACGGCTACACCACACACACAGTGGAGCAGAGGCGGCCCCCTTGGCTGGAGGGATGGGCCCTACCATTGCCACCGCTGGACACAGGCTGATGCCAAACACGGGCCAGAGCAGGGCTGCCTGCAGGGGACCAAGTGTCCAGGAGGTGAGACCTCTGATTTTTTTCCTGCCCACTTCCTTCAGGCTTGTGACGTGCAAGAGGAATAAAGAAAAAAACAAGCCTGGAACACAATTTTTGCTTTTGCGGCCCCACGAACCAAAGGCATTAATTGTTGCTATTTACTTATTCTGCCTCCATGCTGTACCTCCAGAATTTTCCGTATGCTGTGTGTTCCGAGAAGAGAATGGACATGGTACCTGATGCCCCCCCCCGGAAGGACCATGAATTATTTGCGATCTCAAATCATCTCAGTCTCTGGGTCGGCAGAAAATCACCTCATGCAGGTAGATGAGGCTCAAAGGTGTGTGTGACAGAGAGCAGAGATCTGCCTCTGGCCAGTCTCCTCTTGCCTTCACCCTGTCCTCTAAAAAGATTCTCCCCAAGAGCAGAAAACCTATACAATGGAAGGTACACAGAAGATGCCCAACCCGACAAAGTAATGCAAATCACTGAGAGGGTAGAACCTCAACCGGGGGCCATTGGGTGTGCCCAGGCGTTGATTGACATTTGGGTATTTTTCCCAGCAAAACCAGGAGAGAGAGGAAGGCAGTGAAGAATTTAGCTATGCTGATCCTGTACCAAAGACCTTTCACAGGGGCGGGGGCCCCTCTTCTTATCCTCACTCCTGTTCTCTTTCACTGGATGACTTCAGGCTGCTGCTTTCGAGGAAAGAAGAGTGGAATTTATTGAGAAACTACTATACGCTTTATATACTAATCTTATTTAATTCTTACAGCCATCAATGGGATAGGGTTTCTTTCTTCCTTCCTTTTCTTTTCTCTCTCTTTTTTTTTTTTTAACTGCATGAGGGAAACTCAGAATAGTTTATATGTGTCAGGGTGAGGGATTTTCAGCCCAGCTCTGTTTACACACACACACAGACACACCACACATCACCAAAGGAAATGTGGGAAAATGCCAGTGTCTGGGTCCCACCCCCCCAGTCAAATAAATCAGAATCTCTGGAGATATAGCCCAACCATGGTACTTTAAAAAATCTCTCTGAGTGATGCTAATGCATCCGGGCTTGAGAACCACTGGGCTTACACCTCACGGCCTCCTTCCCATTCAGGACAACCCCTGTGTTCTGGCCGTCCTCCCATTCTCTTTGGCTTTTCACAAATACCCCCATCCTGCCAGCTTGTCTGTTGGAGACCCAACAAACGGAGGTGACATATGAAAGCCTATGGATCAATCCTTTCCTAACAAATGTGTGCAGGAGACCTGTGATGCAGGCTTTGCTTGCTGCATATAAATGTGTCTAATGAACACTCTGAATTGTACTATAAACAAAACAGCAATTCTGAGAGATGTTAACTAATCGCCTTGCTGTCATTACATGAGGTAGTGGGAAAAGCACTGCATTTGGAGCCATAAACATGGGGTTCTAGTTTCTGTCTGCCTACTAGCTAGCTGTGTGATCTGAGGAAATTCCTTTACTCACCTGGACCTCAATTTCCTTTCTTGAAGGAAGAATGTGGGTGTAGGATTGGGTAATAGCTGACATTCCTTTTTTAAGCTGTCATGTGGATCGTGACATTGCTACTTCCTCAAAACCTAGGGATAGCCATCTGTGAGATGGCTGTGTCATTTAATCACTGATTTTACCGTAAGGGTGTGTCCGTCTCCTTATAAAAGAAAATATTATGGCTATACAAAAGGCTGTTTTCCCTAAATAAAAAATGAGGCCAAGCCCTCTCTCTCCTACCACCCTTTTAAAAACAATCTGAGTCCATTTAGAGAGTGTAATGCTTACGCTTAGATGTTAATTATAGGTCCCTTTAGTGGCATGTGTGACCTTGACTTTTAATTATTCAGGAGTGGCGAATACAGAACCTAAAGTGGGTTGTTAGAGACAAGATGCTTGGAAATAAGGTAACCCTTGTCTCTTGCTCCCAAATCAGAATGAATTAAGTAGTTTTCGGGATAAGCATTGCAAGACACATTCATTCTGAGGAGATTAATTCAGTCCAGGGGTGGAATTCTAGAATTTAGACATTACTCCTACTGGCTGACCGTGAGTAGTACAGGGAGTCAGAGGAGGCAGCCCAAGGAGAAGGCTTAGGGTTTGGGGCTTGCACAGTGTAGATACCACGAGACCCACCCACCGCCCCTGTCCTGGGAGAGAGCTGCTGGATTGTTGTAGCCGCGTATTAGAAACCTCCTAAGGCACCATGGAGCACTAGGGCCCTGAGAAACCAGCTGAACAGTGCTGGGCTCTGCGGAAAACGGGGCCACTCAGCTCGTTAAGCCTAATCCAACCCAGGAGCGGACACTGAGGGATGTTAATTCTGCGTTTCCCAGCTGAGCGTGGAGGAATCTGGGAGGCCCTGGAAGGAACCTGAGGAAGGCCTCAGAGGGGGCAGGGGGAGCCCCAGAGGGGCAGGGGGAGCTGAGGAAGGAAGGGAACCAGAACCACCTACTCCTGTTGCAACTTTAGAGGCTGGGCCTTTATATAGTGCGCCCTTATAGGTTTTCTTTGGGAAAATGGCTCATAGCAAATAAGTAGACAAAACAACTCTTCCAAGGTCGTAAAAGTGCATTCGTACCCAATTCTGCCAGTAAGGATTGAGTTAGCATCTAGTTCTGAGGAGAACAGCTTTCCACCTCCAGAGCAGGTGGTAGAGGGACTTCTAGAAGCAATTCCTCTCTCTAAAGGTGTATTTAGTCCGTCAAACAGCAGGGTGAAAGGAAACCTTTCTTACTGTTTGGTTTGGGCCTTGAAGTTCAGCCTTGGGTGGTCAGGCCCCCCTGGGAAACTTCAGAGTGAAGTAAGCTGCCACCCACCCCCTCCTATCCTCTTGGGAGCCTGGTCCTTTATGGCTTTTGTCTTCCTTCTCGTGATGGGACACTGCCTTGGGGGATGGTCTCTTTAGACTCAGAGCTAAAGCCTTCACATTCCAAGGAGTCATCACAAACTGGGACAGATCTTTCCAGAAAGTTCACGGGTGCAGCCTGTGAGAATAGTACGTTCCAGCCCCAGGTACCTAAGGGCCTAAATACCACAGCTCCTGGCTGGGCCCAGGTGTTTACTGAGTGCTGGAGGAGCCACGTCTCCCCCAGGAAAGCCTTTCACCCCATTACAGTTCTGTTTCAACAGTCTGCTGGTTTTAGAATTGCCTCTCCCCACCCCAACCCCCTTCCAGCTATAATAAAGATAGGACTACGGAGATCAGATTTCCATCCGTACACTGTGTTTTCATTCCCTCTGACTAAACATTTCCCCTGTGTTCCTAGCCTGTGACAGTCCTGTCAGAGCCTCCGAGAACTTCCACGCCTTAGGCCCAATCTCTGTGAAATCAGGACAGGGGTTCTGTTCTTTCAAGAGTTCGGTCACACGTTTTCTTCGAAGGAGTCACCTCTGAGGATAACGAAGGTTTTTTTTTCATTTTAATGGAGGCGTGCCTCATTTTTTGCATGATATATTCATTAAAACGAGAGAGGATGAACTTCTACTGAAATTCACTCTTTAAGGGGGAAAAAGAAGTTTGGAATTGCCCTGCTTTGTCTGATAGGTTTATATTTTTGTAAGCACTACATCTCCTCAAGCAGAGATGGGGTGACACACGGATATCCTTGGGCTGTGTTCTAATCACAGACCTCCTACATATGGTGGAGTGTTTCCTCCCCCGGTAAACTTTTCCAGGTGCTTTTCTGTTGTTCTGTCCCACATAGAAAGCCCAGACTCCGTACTAGGGTTCTATGTTCATTCACCGTCTTCTTACCTGGGCTCGCAGGGCAGGCCTTTGCATTTCTTCCCCAGTTCAGAAACCTGTGTCCGGAAAGGCAAACTCTCAGGCCTGGGTTTCTGAGGGATCCCGCTGGCGTAGGATAGCTTGGGTAGTAGGAAATAGGACCTTTGTGGTTGTCCTGCGAGTCTTAAGAAAGAGGACAGGGAACAGTATTTATTTTTGTGACGACTCATGGTTCACAGTATCTTTCTCCTGGGAGATGATTTCTGAGCTTCGGCAAATCCAGGGAGCTCATTCTTGCACCAGTTTTTGGAGAACAGACCCATCGCTAGAGGATGACCGAGTGGGGCAATTGCTCCTGGACTCGCTTCTCTAGAGACTCTGCCAACTGAGGAATGAGGAGGGGCAGCGCTGATGATCACATTCACCACCACCCCCAATTTTTATCAGCTTGTGTCTTCCCTCCTGACTCCCTGCCCGGTCCTGATGGCCTGCTGGGGAGGTTTCGTTGCATCGCTTCTACCATCTAAGTGCTGCATTGGCTGTTGTGGGTACCACTGACCAAGGCTGACCTTGATGTCCATTTAAACCAGACTTTGCTTGTGTACAGATATTACGAGAACAGGAAACAGGGGCCCTGACCACTCTCATTAACCTTGACTTGAGCTCCATTAGAGATTGCTCATAAACATTGCTTTTCCCAGAATTCAGTCCTCAGGTTTTCTCTCATGCTATGTACTCCCTGGGCTATTTCATCGGTTCCTGTGGATCTCACTTCCACCTAAGTGCTGAGGTCTTCTAAATCTATCGTTCAAAATTTCTTCACGACATCTCGAGTCACATGGTCTAACGACCCCTTAGAATCTCCATGTGGGTGTCTTGGAGCCTTGAATTGAACATATCGAAAATTTAACTCCTTACCTTCTTCTCCCCAGCTAGCTTTTTCTTCTGTGGTACTTCTGGTCAGTTGCACCATTGTCACCTACACATAAACTCAGAAGAGAACTGTCATCAGCCCAGACTCCTTCCTCCTTCACTACGCTATCCCTACTTCATGTCATGACTGTTTGAAACAACCTCAGTGAGTTCCCATCTCCTTTAGAATAGAGTTGAAAGTCTTTAGTAAAGCACTGTTAAAGAACAAAACTCATATAGGGAAACTATAGTCATTAATATCGTAGTAACTGTGTATAGCACCAGGTGGGCACTAGACTTATGGGGGGACCACTTCATAAATCATATAAATGTCAAACCCCTACGCTGTACACCTGAAACTAATATAAAATAATATTGAGTGTCAACTATAACTGAAAATTTTAAAAAACAAACGGTGTTCAGACAAACAAACAAGAACAAAATCCAACCAGGTAAATTCAAGGATCCAGTTGGTTTTATTAAGCAATTCAAGAATCGGGAAGCATCCCATCTGGGAACTAGAAGGAGACTCTGAGGGGGTGTACAAAATGGAATGTTTTTATAGGCAGAAGTTTGGGGCAGACAAGTTATTAGCCCCCCCCCCCAAAAAAAAAAAAAAGATTATTTTTAGGCCAGGTCATTTTTTGCAGGGAAGGAAATGGCAGGGGTTTTATCATGCCAATTACCTCGCCAGTGTTGATCAGGAAATTTCTGACAGATTGGTTTAAAATTCTACCCCTGGGAGAGACTGAAACTGCAGTGAAGTTAGTTATTATGTTTTGGTTTGGTGAGGTGGCTTAGCAAAAGTGACTCCATTTTGGCCAGCCATTTCTTGCCCTCCACAGCACAAAAGGCCCTTGCTATCAAGTCCCCTGCATATGTACACACGATCCATGAACTAGCTTCAGCCAAGTGTAACTTCTGGCAGCTTTCTGAATTAGCTGTGTTTTTTCACGCATCTTGGCCTTTGCACACAGTTGTTTTTATTTATGCTGGGAACACCTTGCACACCCTTCTTCCCCTCCCCCTCAGGGAATTTCTGCTGCTTCTTTAAGACAGCTCTACTGTCATCTCCAGAAAGCTTTCTCTCCACAATGTCCCACTGTGGGAATTAATTACTAGTTATTAAATTTCTGCGGGGAGCTTAGTGCTTTGAATATATTTACATATCTTTTTCTAATCTTTTCAACATTCCTGTAAAGGAGGTAGTACTGCCCTGGTTTAATGATAAAGAAACTGGGCTCACAAGGTAAGGAAACCTGGGAGTATGTTCGAAATGCAAATGCTCAGCCCCCCAACCCCCAACCCCAGTGAATCAGAATCTCTGGGGGTGGGACCCAGCAGTCTGTGTGTGAATAGATTCCTCCTTCTGACCACACCAAAATTTGCACTATGGAGCTTGAAGAAATCGCATGGTCCATGAAGAGATCGCTTCTGGAGGGGATGGCCCAGTG
Source organism: Rhinolophus sinicus (assembly GCF_036562045.2). NCBI lineage: Eukaryota > Metazoa > Chordata > Mammalia > Chiroptera > Rhinolophidae > Rhinolophus > Rhinolophus sinicus. The sequence goes on along the minus strand of NC_133763.1, from coordinate 46,657,919 downwards.
GAAATACCTTTCAAGTGCTTGAAAACCAACTTAACGTCACTCAAAGATAGTAAAGAAACCATTTTAGGATGGAAACTAACTGGAGAATGAAATAGCATACCTGGTAGGTAGGCTGAATTTTAAGAAAAGCCTCTTTGAGACCCTGACTATGGACTGAATGGGATCTTGTTTGGCAAACAGTTTAGTCTTCATAAAGGGTCCTCTGGGAGAGGGGTGAATTGGGGTAGATTGTCCCAAGTATGTGTCCCCTTGTTATTTTGCCACCCACATGTCCTCCTGGGCTCGCCAATGTCCCACTCCCTAACCTGAGACTTCAGTGAGGATGGCTAGAGTGCAGGGTGATGGGTCACGGGGAGTACTGACCCTTTGTTAGGAGCCTCGAGAAGTTGAAAATCTTTCGTCCCCAAAGGCACGCATGCTTCTCTCAAGGTGACATCTCAGGCCGACGAGGGACATTGCGGGGGTAGCAATTCTCAACTGAAAAAGAAGAATGCCAAATGAGTCCACTTATAGGACTGGTTGTAACCATGAAATGACCCAGAGTATATTCCAGACTATTGATGGGGAATCTTTAACTACTACCGCATATCTTTTTCTAATCTGCTAAATAAATAAATAAATAAATAAATAAATAATAGCTGCCATCTATTAAGCATCATTTTATGAACACAGATACTAAGAGACGTAAAGTAATTTATCCCAATTCATATTCTGGGGCTAAGGGGTCTTTGAATAGCATACAAAGAAATAGGATAGAAAAAAAAAATCTGTTTCTCCCACTAACCTCTAACAATTAGAGTCAGACTAAAATCTGGCATTTCCTTCAATCATGAATGTAACCCACGAACTAGTGTAGGAATGGCAGTACTTAGATCTCTGTCAGTATTAGGAATTGCCGATCATTTCATGTCATATTATAGTCGGTGTGAATATCTCAAAATATCTTTTATGCTTATCATCATGGCAACATTCCGACACTTATTAAACTTGCCTCTAGATCTTGTTACTTAATGTATTCATAAAGAGGCAAATATTACTATCACAAATTATTTTTTTTAATATTCTGATAACTGTTAACATAATTTCAATTATATTTCAGTAAAATGTGTTTCTTCCATAATCTTATAGGTTTTATGTTATGCATTGAAAACCTTCTAGTACTTGGAAATGGCCTATAGGCTTCATCAGATGCTAAAGGGATTCGTGATATTTTTTAAAAGAAAAGTAAAAAAGGAAGAGCCCCCAGTGGATGGTGAACCTGGAATTCAAACCCACCTCCCACCATGGCCCATGCTGACCCAAGGCTCGCTGTAAATTGCTGATACTCTTTGGAAATCCTCAGAGCCATTGCCAACATAGGACTGGTCGGCTCATCAGACACCAAGGGAGCGTGCTGGGAAAAAGGAGTGGCTGTGCAGATTTTAGGCAAACTCTGGGTGAGCCCTGCAACTGCATGCAAAATGCTTTGGTGGTTTGTGAATAAATCTATGAGTTTCTTTTCTTATTACCTCGGAGGGCAAATTGCAAAATCATTGGCAACATTTGTAATATTTATCGAGTGCCAATAAGGTGTTGGTTTCTATCCTGTTGCATTAAGGGAAATTTAGTAACTGTTTCTGTAGCATTGCAATGCCCAGACGTTGCGATGAGCCCTGGGAATAATGGGGGGAAAAGACAAAATTTTTGCTTCACGTGGACACAATCCAACAGGGAAAAATATAGGCAAGACCTATATTTAGGCAAGGGTAGATCGTAGCTTTTGGGGGGGCTAAACCAACGTGTCTATGGAAGTTAGACATGGGAGAGGCTCATTCTGCAGCATGAGATGGGGAAGCAAAGGAAGAGAAGGGATTGGCTGGGGCCATGACAGGTAGGCACGGCAGGGGGGTTGAGGGAATGGGGGAGGGCTCTAGCTTATATAGGAAAAGGCAGAGTGTTTTTGGAAAGATCATGGTTCAATATGGAAACGTCAAACTCTGCAGTAGCTTACAAGTCCCCGCACAGTCTGGAGTCCCTGATTTCTCCTTCTGCTCTCTCCTCTCCGCTCACCCCGGGGCCAGCGGCACTGCTCTCCTTGCTGTTCTTTGAACACCCCAGGCCTACTCCTGCCCCAGGGCCTTTGCATTTGCCATTCCTTCTACCTAAAATGCTCTTTCCCTGGATACCCTGGAGGCTCACTCCCTGATCTCCTTTCTGTCTTACTCCTTCAGAATAAGGCTTTTGTGACCATCCTGTTTGAAATTGCACCCCCCCTCCTCACCCTGGTATACCACCACCCCATTGCCAGCTTTACTTTTCTCTAAAATCCATTAACACTGACTTACTTTTTCAGGGCTTCTTAAACCGGAGTACTTACCAGAATCACCTAGAGTCAGTAGCGGGGGTGGGGCCTGAGAATGTGCATTTCTAGCAAGTTCTTGGGTGGCGCTGATGCAGCTGGATGGGGCACTCACTCTGAGAACCAATACACTACGTAGTTTACTTATTTATTGCCTGTCTATATCCACTAGTGTGTAAAGCTGTTTATAGCAATGCTCCTTGCCTGTTTGCCTCATTGCTGTATCACCAAACAGTGGCTAGAACACTCAGTGGGGTGGATGAGTGGGCGTGGCTTAAGTATAGGGCGTGTGAGGACGCTGGGCACGTGCAGTAAGAGGAAGTTTGAAAAGGAAAGTTTGGGTCATATTCTTAACATATCGTTTCAGTGATAACACTTGGTTATTATGAATGATCAAACCTACTGCAATAAAACCAACTACCATTTCTTGAGTGTTTCCACTGTGCCAGGCCATTCCACAGTCAGGTTCAGAGAGACTATACCACTTTGATGTGCCTGAGATTACACAGTACCTACGTGTAGTAAATGTTGTAGTTAGGATTTTAACTTAGGTCTTTTTGACGCCAAAAGGGTGGCCTTGCATACTAGGCTGCAAAGCCACCTAATGATTGATTTTTAAACTTTCTATTTTGAAATAATTTTAGATTTACTTGAAGAGTTGCAAAGATGGCATAGAAGGTCTCCATATAACCTTCAGCCAGCTTCCTCTAGTGTTAACATCTTATATAACCGTAACCATGCTACATTTACCAAAACTGGGACGTTAAGGTTGGCACAATACCACTAGCCTAACTACAGACTTTACTTGGATTATACTTTCCATTATAATGTCCTTTATTTGTTCCAGGGTCCAATATGAGATACCATCATCTAGCAATTTTTAAAGACTGGCTGTGGACAGATTTGAATGTGGGCAGTATGAAGTGCTGAAAGCACAAAGATGACTAAAATGCAGCACAAACCTTGAGATGTATATGACAGGGAAAGGAAAGGATTTCACCAGGTGAGGTCCTGTCAGAACAAGAGGAAGTCAGGGTGCTTGCTGTGAGGGCCAGCAGAAGACAGACAGGTAGCTTAATCCTGGGGTTTGGGGAGGCTTCTTGGGAGAGTCAGGCAGGCGGACCGGCATGGTAGACACGGCAAGCCATGGAGCATCAGCTGAGACAAATACCTGAGGGTGATGGAGGTTGAGGGAAAGAAACAGGGAGAGCCTGGCAGGGAACTGCCAAGAACTGAGACCTTACAGGTTGGTACTGGGGACTCACAGTTTATCTTCCAAGGTGCCAACGTAGCCAGGTATGTGTTTGGACTGGAATCTTCTGGCAGGAGCATGTAGGTTAAATGACTGCCCTTTGATAATTAACCTAACTGTTTAACGCCTTGACTGTCATTTTATTTATTATTCTTAATATATGGGAGGCAGTGTAGTATTGTGGTTAGTAGCATGGGCTCTGGAAGGAAACCATCTGGTTCAGAATCCCACCCAACTCCCCCACTTTTCACCTATGTGACCTGGAAGGTATTTTACTTTTCTGTGCCTTGTTTTTCCCATCCGTAAAATGGGGGTAATACTAGGACCTGTCTCCTTGTGTTGGGAGGATTAAATGACATGAAGATTCTAAGGTACTTAGCACAAAGCCTGCACATAGTAAATAGTCAATGATCATCAACTATTATTCCATTGTGCATCTATTTCACACCTTGGTTGTATTTCTTAAGGGAAAGCCAAGACACCTGAAATATAGTTTCAAAGAGAGCTTTTGTGTATGTAGTCTCATTACACCCTCAGCATAATTTATTGTGCTCATTTTATAGATAAGGAAAGCAGGACACGGCGTTGAATGACAAAACAGATGGTCTTAACCATCAAAGAGAAGAGCGAGTTTTTGGTTTAAATTCCCAGACTCTTTATGCCAGGACTAGACATCGACCAAGGTCCATTAACATTAAGGAACAGTTAGAAAAATAATGAACTCTCTGTTCTGTGTGTCTGTCTAGAAGATTAGCCGTTATCGGCAGTTTTACCACAAACTATTTTATGAGTCTGCCTTCTTGCGATGGAATGTCGGACTTGTGAGTATTTAAGCAACTTGCAAGTCAGATGGATTTCATTTGCTGAGGGCCAAGAGTGCCTAGAGTTGACAAATTGTTAGTTATCATTAACTTTCAGATTTGGGCATTAAAGATGGGTCTTAGTGGTTGAGCAGGCCAGAATCCACTCCCTGTGTAAACTTGGATGAATTGCATAACTTTTAGGAGCCTCAGTTTACTCATCTGTGAAATGGGGATTCTAATACTGACCTCTTAAGGATATAAGGAGGCATAAAAGAGACATATTCATTGTACAGACCTTGGCATTGTAATGGTGTCCATTAAGCATGAGTTATCTTTTCCTGCGCCATCTCGTCCTTCCTTTCTGGTAGCTGTAAATTATTTTTGTCAAAGGCCAGGAACCGGCATCAATGTACAGCGAACACTACAAAAATAAAATTTCACCATAGATATGAAACGTTAGCTCAAAAGAGACCTTCCAAAGCAGCACTCGGGTAGATAATAAAACCAAGGTGTGATTTTCTCCATTAGAAATTCTGACAAGCCAGAAGTGGATATTGCAATTTTTATTTTACATTTGGATTTTATTTGTGTTAATGGGGGCTGAAATGTTGATTGCATTGGTGAATCCGAGTGTCTCCAGTCGCCTCCTGTCATCATGGAGGACAGTGACAGAAAATTAAGCTGGACAGACCCCACCACAGAGTGAATCTCAACAAGAATGCCTCCAATGAAAAGACATGGGCCCAGAGCGGAGTCCTGTATCACCTACAAGTGAGAAAGTGTACATATATGCTGGTACACACCCCTGTGAGCTGTCCTGCTTTCCAGGCTGAGCTGTCAGAGTGGCACTGCCTAGGAATGCTGCTCTTGCCTGAGCAGGCCTGTCTTTCATGGGGAGCTCCCATTTCACTGAGAGGATGGAGCAGAGAGGTGGCCACTGGCTGCGTGGGCACTGTGACAAACCTGCTGGTCATCAATATTTGAGTAGAGGCCCTTGAGCAGGCAGGTACACACACGCTGAGGTGCACCATTCAAGAAGTGCCTGTGTCCTCTTTGTGTGGCCTCACTGCACCCGAATAAATCACCTAATCTCCAGCACCCAGTGCAGAATCAGTCAGTGAGAAGGAGCCAGTGCCAGCCAGCCAACCCATGCCCACACGTGCTATCTTGTTCTACAGACTCTGAGTTATCTGACGGTTACTAGTTGCTTGGCCAGCACATTTAGCTGTGCCCTGGGGCTGGCAGGGGGTTCAGGACCATGTTTCCCTTACCTTCAGGGACGGTCTTTCCTCTTATATTTAAAATGAATTCCAGATCTGTCCCCAGCAATGGGTAAGTATTGTCCTCAGATTGCATGGGCGCTACTCTGCCACCCATGCTTGACAATGGACCTTGCCCTTGAGGTGGGATGTGTAAGGGAGAAGGTAGTGGTCAGGGAAGGCTTCCTGGAGGGAGAAGCCTATGAACAGAGGTAGTCAGATGCATCATGGGAAGACCTGGTCCAGAGGTGGAACAGGCAGGCTGACGATGGGCTTAATGGCTTCAAACAGTGCAGGTGGGGCTCATCAATAATTTGGTGGCTATAGCTGAAAAACATTAAAAAAAACAAACAAACGTGAAACCTATAGTGAATAGGAATGAGGTAGAAGGAAAGTACAGAGGAAGAGCCAGCAGAGAGGAATGTTTCCATTTACATAAAATCCTAGGGCTTTTGGCTAATATATGCCAGATAACCAGAGCGTCTGCTTCTGATCAGAGACATTTTTTTCCGTGTACTGACCTTCATAGCGGCTGTGGGCATTGGAGGCCCTGTATTCCAGTTGTTTTTGTCTCTAGTCAACACAAACTAATAGAAAAGTGATTTAACCTTTTTCCGTTTCATTTTCCAAATCTGTTAAACGGAGAGAATTACCCCTGCTTGGTGTACCCACTAAGACTTTGTTGGAGATAAAAACGGGATCACATTTATAAGGATAACTTAAAGAGTCAGGAAGTATGTAGACATGAACGTGGTGGTATAGTTTTATCAGTGAAGCAGAACTGCGTTGGATGCCACTTTTGCAGAACGCGTGCTTGCTGTATACAGAAGGGGCGGTGCAAAAGTTTACCTTCGCCCTGTTATGAAAAAAAAAGGCTGTATTAAATAATTGAACAGTGCAAATAATATATGAAGGGTATGTTTAACCTACTTATGAGAATGATCGGGTTTCACAAACTTAGCAGCAGTCATTTACAAATCAAAAATTCATGAGCCCTTCTGTATTCTCCCGAGCAAGTCATGGAATCGCTTGACTTAACAACACTTAGCTGTTAAAATCAGAAACATAGCGCTGGAAAGGAGTTTTGAGCTCATCCAGCCCAAAGTTCCCATTTTACAGATGACAACACTCACTAGGACAAGTAAGGATATGTAAGTTGTCAGAGCTTTCTCAATCCGCTGGAAAGCCAAAAATTGAACCAAAGTCTAGTGTCTATTATAATTCCACGCTGCCTTCTTTGTTGGCTGGCTCAAACACTAATTTTCCAGGTCCAAAGGAACAAATCCTGTCTTCTTTGCGTGGACTCTTACACAGAAACATAGACTCACCAGCGGTGAGTAAAACAAAAGTTCCTCCCTTGACCAGCCATGGATCCAGGTTTTGGGGTGGGCCTGAAACTTTTTAGATTTGGGGGGATCCTCTGTGAGAAAAAGAATCAAAATTATGATTAGAAAATTATTACAAACGTAAATATTTATTTAAATCGAGAGAATCATAATTAAAATTTTTAAAGTTCACAGAACCACAAATATCAGAAAAATCCAGAAAAATAACAAAATACTTTTATTAACTGTCTTATTAATTTTATTATTGTCATTTGTTAACTGCACATCTTTAAAAACTTTTGCTTTTAAAAACATCTTTTGGCCACAAACTCTTTCACTACCTCTTCACCTGATAACAGTTTTGTGATGTCATAGCCTAAAGGGAGAAGAGAAAGGTAACTTAATATTTCCTTCCTTCGTGAAGCTTCTAGAATGGCTGATCAAAAATATTTTTTACTATTGATACTTAAAGATTTTTTATTTTAGCTTCCCAACTTGCTATTGGTAAAGTCATGTAAATTTTTATGATTATATTCAAATTTAAGAAAATCTCTCTCATTTTTATCATATATAAACTGTTACAAACATACTTGCTTTTGTTGTTCTTCTTGGAATATATGCCCTATCAACATGGAAATTCACTTAATTACAGCTTTCAGTGAATTGCAAACAAAAGCATAAAAAATGACTGCTAATCAGGTGGGAAGAGGAGGCAGGATATACCACGTCCAGGAGGGTTTGTAGACATCTCATAGAGACTGTACGTAATAATGAAAGAGAAATAACAAAAAAGAAGACATTATAGAATCCCTATGTATCTAAAATATGAGTCTTTCTCAGGTAAAAGATAGGCTTATGAGTTGTTGGTGAGTGAAAAACAAGAAGCATTCTGCAGAGGCTCTCCAGAACTTCTTTTGACTTTCTTTTCATTACAGGATCTTGTGTTCTATAAGGAACCATTCCTTGTAACTCAGATAAGGCTGACCTCAAATGCCCTGGTCCCAGGGGTGAGCCTGAGACGGAGGCCTAGCCAACAAGATACACCACACCTCAAGCCACAGGGATTGGTTGAGGAATGGCCATGTGAGTTTCATTAAGCCATGATTTATGGACCACAGAGACACTGGGAGAGAGGAAGGGTGCTTTTTTACCCCCGGGGGTCATGGGCTGCAAGGTTTCTGTCTAGAGCAGAGAGGCCTTTGAGAGTAAAGCCAGTCACAGAACCCAGAGTGGCAGGAAAGATAGACAGAGCTTGGTGTCACTATCTGAGCACCTGATTGCAGCCATGCCTGAAGTCCAAGTCCATCTTGTGTACAGGCCAATTTTGTCCCTGATGCACGTATGCCAGTGTGCACTGACTTTCTGTCACTTGCAGCTCAGAGAGTCCTGAATGATACAGCAGAGAATCAAACAAGGCAAGACGGAGGCCCCGAATCTGCCACAGTGATCAGAGTGGGGTCAGGTAAAGAAAAATGTGCAGAAGATAAGAAACTTCGTGAAGACTTCGTGAGGCAGCCTGGTGTGGTGGACAGCAGCCTGGTACCTGGACAAGCATAGGTTTGGGATGAACTGATCTGAATTCTAACACCAGCTTGTCCACTTCCTAGACTGATAAATCTGAGGAAGCCAGTTAAACATGAAACCTACATCTTAGTTTTCCCATCTATAAAACAGGAAAAGATGACATACCTTACAAACGTGTGAGAATTAAGTGGGATGATATATGTAATGTTCCTCGTACAGAACTTGGCAGGTAGTGTTCCCTTAATTGACATTAGTTCTCGGCACCATAGAAACCAGGTATCAAAGCCGCTGCAATAAAAAAAAGTCCAAATGGACTACTAACATTTCCTGGATTTTCTCCTCATTGACTGACTTTTATCACTTTTGCTTGGTATTCCTTCCTAGTGGTTGCAATTGAAAATAAGACTAACTGCCATTATTTGAACATGTACCTTCTCTGTGTGCTTTACACACATTATCTGTGATCTTGACAATAACAATTCAAAGTAGGCGGCACCATTTCATGGGTGAGGGGAGATGTGTGACACGTCTACTACACTCGTAGAAGGCAAAGCCAGGAGGGCGTCTAGACCCCAGTGGCATTGCTTGCTGTTGGGATTTTTCTTTCTCAGGAGAATTACGGAAGACATGCTATTGTTTTGAATTTCAAACCACAGTTACCTGTGTAACTAAAGAACTCGGAATTCCTTCAATAGGAAAAAGTGGAAACTGACCCAGTGAATGCCAGACCCAAGGAGATATCCAATTGTATTTCTTACTGGGATCCAGGTAAGACGATGTTCTTAAACTTGACACAGTTGGATGCAAAATGGTGCTTTTAGGATACATCTAATTTAGGTTAAGTGTAAAAGTAACCGTTTTAGAATGACAGAACTGGAAGCTGAGGTTCATGCTAAATGGACTTTTCTTTCATCATTACACAAATCCTCAAACTGAGCCGAAACACCCACCATTATCATCAACACCCCCTCCTTGCATCCCTACCCTAATCTGTTTTTGTTTTTAAATACAGGTGGTCCTATTCTGATTAGCTGCAGTGTCTTCATTAGGACATACATGGAACTATTTGTGTTCCTACGGAAACACAAAAGTTGCAAAGACATGTCTGAGGATGTTTGCTGCAGTCTTTTTTTCTTTCTTTTTATTATTATTATTATTACTATTATTATTATTATTATTTTTGCTGCAGTCTTTTTGCAAGAGCAAAAAGGGGTCCTTATTGCTGATGTCCTGGAATAAGGGAGGTTATTTAAATAAGCGGACACACTGTGCTACAGCTAAAAAGAAGGGGATAGGTCTGTATATGCTGACATGGAAAAATGTCGACAATATACCTGCATCTTTAAAAAGTAAGTTGCACAATGCTATTTAGAATATAATCTCATTTATGTGTAAAAAAAACAAACAAACAAAGGCAAAAGTAAAGAACATACTGTGTTTCCCCGAAAATAAGACCTGACCTTATATTAATTTTTGCTCCAAAAGACGCATTAGGGCTTATGTTCAGGGGATGTCATCCTGAAAAATCATGCAAGGGCTTATTTTCTGGTTAGGTCTTATTTTTGGGGAAACACAGTATCTGTATGATGGAAAAGCCAGGAGGAAGAACACAAACCTATCATTAGTGGTTCTTGGGTTATTGTTTGGAATGGGGTCACAGAAGACTTTGACTTTTCACTTTAACATTTCTATATAATTGTGAGGCTTGGGGTCTTCTTTACATTCTTTGTTTTTTTCTTACAATGAGCCAGTTTTATTTCTACATTCAGAAAAAAAACCAGAAAGACTTTTCAAAGTTGAAATTAACAGCACCTTGATCAATACCTCAGAGTACAGACTCAGCTATTAATTGGTACTGGTGTGAATATTAGTCTCTACATTCTGCGTCATTTGTCCTGTGTTTATTTGCACAGCCCAGAGTGGTTTTTCTAATTACCGACTTTTTAAGAAGTTTGTCCCTCTTCTTACAGACCACTGGGGCCGTGGGAACATGGGCACCATCTCTCCATCTGTGAAGCTTTTCCTCTGCTTACTTCCTCCGTCTTAACTGGAAAGACCCACCAGTGTGTTGCAGCTACTCCGCTCTTTTCCCCCCGGCGTAAGGTTTCCATGTCACATCAGTAGTCCCCAAGTTGAAATAAAGCAAGATGAAATTTTTAAGAATCCCTATGTACTTAGATAAAATACTTCCTTTGCCTCCATTCTGTAACATTTCTTCTGCGTCTGCCTCTTGCCAAGTGCTGTGCTCAGCGTCTTGGTAGAGACAGACAGGCAGGCAGTGACAGGGACAATAGGACATGACACCTGTATTGCTACTTCTCAGCGCCCACGTGTGTGTCTGTATCGGGTACTAAGGGTACACAGATGAATGAGACATGGCCTCTTACATGGTCTTACAGTCGAAGCAGCCTTGTCCAATAGAAATATAATGCAAGCCACCCATGTCATTTAGATTTTTCTAGTAGCCACATCATAAAAGCAAAAAGAAACAGGTGAAATCAGTTTTCATCAGACATGAGTTAACCCAATATATCTAGAATATTATCATTTCAACATGTGATCGATATAAAAATTCTTATAAAAATTATCAATGAGATAGTTTACGTTAATTTTTTTCACACTAAGTATTTCTCATCTGGCATAGCCTATATTTACAACATAAGCTTACAACACTTCTCCATTCAGACTAGACACAGTTCACATGCTCAGTGGCCATGTATGGCTGGTGGCTACTATATTGGACAGGGCAGATCTAAGGGGATGAAGGGCCTATAAATATATCATCCCACAACATACTGAGAACTCCCATGGGGTGTACCTACCATGTTGCGGGCAATGGACCTCACTCCTCGGGTGGAATATGTGGGGAAGAAGGTAATGGTCAGGGAGGGCTTCTCGGAGGAAGTGGCATATGCACAGAGGTAGCAAGAAGACCACGTCTAGAGGTGGAACGGGCAGCGTGAAGATGGGCTTGATGGCTTCAAACAATGCAGTGCATGCAGGGCTCATCAACAGTTTGTTGGTTATACCTTCAAAAGGGAACCTGAACCTGAAAATCATACATAAAAACAAATGAAAGCCTTAGTGGATCGGAGAGAGGTAGAAGGGAAGTACCGAGAACGGGCTGGCAGAGAGGCAGTTTGTTCTACTCCAGGGTAAACGTGACATGAGATGGGAAAGATGAGGGGTACCTCGCCAGGGCAAAGCAGTGCCCAGTTAGTGGAGGGCAGATTGAATCTGGGCTCCTGCTTGGTGCCTCGCCCAGGCCCTTTGCGGAGTGCATGGCCGCACAACCCTCCATGGCAGGCCTCTGCTGTTCTGTTATTCTGCATCCTCTCCAGCTGGACTGTTTCTCCACATTCACACGAGAATAAGAGCAGAGGAGCTGGTTGGAGGATGTGACATTGATCTTTAGTTTGTGTTTTTCAGGGTTTGTCCAACGGCGTAAGCTCTCCGCTATGTCTGAGCCTTGCTGCGTGCCACATAAGGGCCCATGAGAAATACAGTCTGTGCCTTCCCGGGACTTGTCTGCCCAAACACTAGCATGAAACTGGCACTGCCCATCAAAGGGCGTCTGCGCCTGCAGACCTGGAGAGTGAACGCATGCGTCCAGGCTGCAGCTAACAGTGAGACACCGATGGACTGGAGTGACCTTGAACAAGTCACCTTGCCTCTTTGGGCTTCCTCTCCTCCTCTGTGGACCTAGGGGTTGGGACGCATGACAACATTCACAGGTGTTGTGACTAGGAATCTGCGACAATCTGGAGCAAACCTGTGCTCGGCCAACTCTGCCCCATCTCCGTGCCACAGTTCCCCACCTAAACCCCAGTCCTGAGCCCCAGTGACATGTAAACCTGAGCCCTTGGTCCTCCCAACCTCCCCTGAGCAACCTGTTTACTAAAACCCAGGAAAAACTGGTTTCAGTTACGTCCTTATGCAACAGTGGTTCCCCCCCACCCCACCCCCCATGTTCACTGCTCCTGCTTTGCGAAACACAATATTGCCACAATGGATTATGCTCCCAGTGAGTCCTGGGAACTGAACAGACCAGTTTGGTGAGAAGCCCTGGGCACCCTCTATACGGGCCTGGCCTCGCCCTCTTGCTCCCCCTTCCCTGGGATGGGAGGATGGTAAGCCAGGAGTCAGGTTAGGTCACAGGATGAGAGGTCTGAACTCGCTGAAGCTGCCTGGGACAGCTCTAGCGTATCCATGCCTTGGCCCCAGCTCACTGGGGCTTTAATAATGCAATAATAGCCAGCTTCTGAAGCACACACAGGCTTTTGGAGAGCAGGAGATAAAAGCCACTTTGTTCTGTGCTTGCCCAGTACAGTAGACATCCATAGGTGTTCCCACAGAAACTGGCCACTTGGCTGTCGCTGTTGTTGGATCCCCTCTTCCTGCTTACGGAGAAGCGACAGATAGCTTAGACTGACAACGGCCTCCAGCAAAGGTCCTTAATAAGAGAAGGCAGGCGAGAGAGGGGTGTATTGGAAAGCTGGGTATGCTTTCTGCTGAGCTCTTCTTTTCCCTAAGACCGTTGGCCTCTGCAGGATGCTGCATCCACTTTATCAAAAAGTCCTCCTGGGCCTAGTGTGAGTCTTAATGCAGTCAGAGCGTGGGTGGCTGGGATGCAGAGACAAAGCCATTCCCTGCATTTTGCATTCGGGCAGCATCAGGCCTGCTGGAAGGGGCAGCCCCACACCTCACTCTCCCTGCCATCAGGACCCCAGCCACCAGACCCCATCCTCCCTCACTCTACGTCCCCCTGCCCATCCCCACGCTCCCCACCACCCCCAGGCCTGGGTTTATACAGCTGGCTTCTTCACCCTCACCCCCACGATCCTTCCACTATACTCTCAGGCAAAGTCCAAACTGAGAGCTGGACGGTAGAGGGGTGTCACCTAGATCGACTCATCTGTGCCTCTTACGTTAAAGAATCAGAAACAGAAGCCTGGAGAGCAAAGTGATAGGCCCAAGGAAATAGGAAACACAGCTGCTGCCATGTTGCAAGATACGAATCTCTACGCTTACTGCTATGTGTTGCAACAACAGCAAAATGCTTTATTTATAACCTCCATTGTCATCTTGAGGAGGGTGTGTCCTCTAAACTGCATGGGGATGGTGGGGGGCACACCTTATTTATCTAAGCTGTTCTGGGTTTGGGTATGCACGCTTGGGGATAGCAGCTTGGCAGCACTGAATTACTTTGCACAACAGAGCAGGACGCATCTGGGAGGAGAAAGAGGACTCAGGAGACAAGACCAGGGGAGGGGTTGAAAAGAACCCCCTGGTGGATACCCAGCAAGGGAGGGCTTTACAGAACATACATGTCTGGCGGGTTGTTTTTGTTTCATTGTTCGCTGTGGGTGGTACAATGAGACTGTCAGGAGACTCTGGACTGCTCATTAACCTTAGGTGAGTGGATGTGGGGAGGACATGTAGAGATCTGGGTCCCTGTTGACGTGACGTGAAACAGACAGCTGCTCCAACCCAATGCTTGGTTGGAGGAGGAGGACTAGGTGACATTGGGGTTCTAGTGTGACATCTGGGTTCTCCATGGATGTCCAAAGGGGGCCTGGCAGAACGTGTCGTCACGGGCCCAGTTAGAACTGATCACATGTGGGTTCGCCCATGGAGTTGCCATCCACCCAGCTTAGAGCTTTTGGCTTCTAGGCTGTCTGCGTGGAAGCCTCCGCCCTCAGACTCTCCTCACTGGTAGCTCTGCTTCCTAACCCTCAGGTGGATCTCAGGTTCTCTCAGCCGTACGTGTCTCATACACGTTTAGTCGGTCATTGGGGGATTGGGCCAGGGTAAGGGGGATCGAATATATGGTGATGGAAGGAGAACTGACTCTGGGTGGTGAACACACAATGGGATTTATAGATGATGTAATACAGAATTGTACACCTGAAATCTATGTAATTTTACTAACAATTGTCACCCCAATAAATTTAATTAAAAAAAAAAAAAAAAGACCTTCATGATGTTTCGAATACCATATCGATGGTACCGCCTTCCTTTTCCAAAATACCGTGGTTTCCTGTTAACTATAGAATCAAGTCTACAGTCTCGACCCTGTTATCCAAAGTGTATACTTCCTGGCCTTAATCTACATTCATTCATTCATTCATTCACTCATTCACTCGCCAGACACCACTTTAAAAAATTATTTAAAAAATTAAGGTGTTCCAGTCACTGCTGTCTCCTATTTAAAAATAAATAAATAAATAAATAAATAAATAAATAAATAGAGAGATATATATATAGATATAGATACGACTTAGGGAAGGGATATATATATATATATATATATATATATATATATATATATATATATATATATATATATATATATATATATCCCTCTTTCCCGTCCCTGAGTCATCCATGAGAAATTCAATCTTTGTACCACCATCCACGCTGACCTGGGCTACTCGAATTCTCTTTCCCTCTGCTCTCGCCTGGTTGAATCCGCTTCAGTTTCGCTCTCAGGTTGCAAGGAACAGCATCCAAACAATCCCCAGGAAAAGAAGGCTAAGGAGTGGCTTTAAGGAAGGCTACCCACTCGTAGATTTAGACTGACGTCAACCAAGACGTCACGTTCACAGGTGGAGTCAGGGGACTGGCTGCTGCGCCTCTCAGTTTGGGTGCACGGTCTTTCTTTTTCTTAGGCCACGGTCACTTGTATTGAGTGCTGTTGGCTCCTCGGCTGACCAGCTTGTTCTGTGTACTCATGCTTTCTATTTATTTCCTTGTGACTTTGGCTTCCCCAAGGCTTTGACTTGACCTGGACTCTCCAGCCCCACCTTTGCCTCAAGGTAACACCCGAGGCAAGTCTCTTAGCACCTGCCAGTGTTGTCAGATCTCCCATT
Organism: Rhinolophus sinicus; assembly: GCF_036562045.2. Lineage (NCBI taxonomy): Eukaryota > Metazoa > Chordata > Mammalia > Chiroptera > Rhinolophidae > Rhinolophus > Rhinolophus sinicus. Next base: position 46,642,546 of record NC_133763.1, on the reverse strand, counting down.
TTCGTTTCCCAATTTCAGATTCCAGACGGGAATCTGATTGACAGGGCTCATCTTTTTATGCTGATCCAAGTCCTATGTCTTTGCCAGGGATGAAATGCCCTTGGATCAAATTTCTCTGGCCAGTCAACCTTGGCTGGTGGGCAAGGGTCCAGTTCCATCCATGGAGACTGGAGTTGGGGTGTTTCCATAGGGGCAGTTTAGGTATGAGCTGGCACACCTCTACTATAATGACTTATAAGCCAGCACAGGTCATATCTCCTCTGTATTTCTCTTTTCAATTACTTCCTTATTTATTTGGTACTTACAATATTATATTTTTAGTTATTTACTTGTCTTTTGTCACCCAGATGGTAAATAGCTTAAGGTCTGAGACTCGTAAAACAGGGGTCCAAGAACCTTAAAAACAAAGTTAAATGACCACCCTACATGAATTCTTAGTGACATTATGATTTCAAATATTCTCTACTGCTGTCCCTGGAAACCACTGAAACATTTAAATGATTCCAACCTTGTAGAACTGACGTCTGTTTCTCAGAATACCTCCTAACTGAAGGTGACACGAACATTCCATGCTTCAATTTTTGAGGTTGAAAATATGGCTGCAGTGTTCATAAGGGATAGAGGACTTCTGTAAACATAGTGATGGAAGGCAGTTGACATTGGAGAGAGATCACAGAAACAGAATAAGTTCTTGGTGACACATTGGCTATATGGGATAAGAAAGAGTGTGGAATCTATTAATAGAGTTACCCATGTTTTTGGCTTGGGTGATTGGGTAGAAAATGGGAAGGACATTATAAATTTAAAAAATGGGAAGGAGGTTGAATGTGATCCATATTTTATAGCCCTTCAACATTCTCAATAAGTATTTATTTAGTATTCCCTCTATGCCAGGCACCAGGCTAGCACTGGTTATACCAAGATGAATAAAACACAGTTCCTGCCATCAATGTGTTCTGTCCAGGAGGGAGACCATTATGGAAATAATAATAATTTTTAAAAGTACGATATATGACAAATAAGCTTGCAAACTCTTTGAAAAAGTGCTACATATTTCATTGCTGAATATCACTATGGTCACTTTTGAAGTACTCCCCTTGGGAAGCTATGCACTGATGCCAGTGCCTCGTCCACCCTTCAAAGAAATTTTGGAACTCTTTTTCTGGAATGGCCATCAGAATTGTCCTCGTATTACCCTTGATGTCATCAAAATGTCTTCCTTTCAAAATTTCCTTTATTTACAGGTAAAGAAAGAAGTCATTGGGGGCCAGGTCAGGTGAGTAGGGAGGGTGTTCCAGTACAGTGATTTGTTTACTGGCTAAAAACTCCCTCACAGACAGTGCCATGTGAGTTGGTGCATTGTCGTGATGCAAGAGCCATGAATTGTTGCTGAAAAGTTCAGGTCATCTAACTTTTTCATGCAGCCTTTTCAGCACTTCCAAATATTAAACTTGGTTAACTGTTTGTCCAGTTGGTGCAAATTCATAATGAACAATCCCTCTGATATCAAAAAAGGTTAGCAACATCAGTGTAACAATTCGTGAACTTAATTGTCAAGACCTGCGTAAAATACCGTGTGATAAGTACTATAATGAAAAGAGACCTGTGCAAGACTTAGTTGTAAACCAAAAAGGGAAATAATCAGGACTTCTTGAGGAGGTCACAAACATTTTAACAGAGAAGACCCTTGAGAAGGGCCAGAAGGAAGACCACATGATTAGGGAGGGCATTCTTCTGTCAAAAACACCATCTGAAATGTCTTGGCTACCTTCAGAAGAAATGATAGGAAATGAAGCAAAGCTCAATTCCTGAAGAACCTTACGTGGCAGGCTAACGAGTTTGGGTTTTATTTTCGTATAGAGAAGAGGGAGTCATTCAGGAGTTTTAGCATGGTAGTAAGGAAACCAGCTGTGAGGTTATGAAATCACCCCTCAGGCAGCAGTGTGAAGTATGATTTAGAGGGGGTTGAGGCAGGAGGCCAACAGCATGGTTAGGAGATTATTGCCATAGGACAGATGAGGAAAGCTGGGTCTCAGGGAGCTGCAGTAGTGATGGAGAGAAGTGAAGGCTGGAGAGATGTTACAAAAATAGAATGCATAAGACGCACTGGATGGAGGAGAGGGGGAAGAAGGAGGCGTCTTGGATAATTGGGCTGGTGATAATAATAACCAAACCCCAAAATGCAGAATTGGGTTTTGAACAAACTGATCATCTCAAGTAGACTGTTGTTTCCTTGAGGACAGGAACTACGTCTTGTTCACTGTCACATTACCTGGGACGAGGACAGTATGTTGACTTCCTAGTGATGAGAGAGTTTTCACTTCCTAGTGATGAGAGGGTTGAAAACATCTGATATCCAGATAGATCCATCGAGCACTTAGCAGTTCAAGAGAGAGAGACATCGGAGCTGGAGAGGCACATTTGGGAATCACCATCTATCACGGTGGACAAGCTTATCCAGGGACACCATAGAGCGAGGCCAGAAGGGGGTTGAGGATAGGACATTGGGTATTAGCAGTATTTAAGGGGAAGAGAGACGAAGAGCCATTTGCAAACCTAGGAACATGGTGTCATAGAAGCCAAGGTGGAGAAAGCATCCAGAACTTGGGATAGGTTCACAGTGTCAAAGCCACAGTTCCTAGAAAGTGTCACTCCAGTCATGTTGGTTAACTGGTTTGGCTCTGGCGCCAGAATCATTGACTGCCTTCCCATGAAACCAGTCTTTCCAGGTACAGTCTCAGGCCCCTAGCCTCAGTTTCCTCATCTAAGGAGCCATAGCAGTGAGTGACCGCATCTGTCCTGCTTTCCACACAAAGCTATTGGGAGGGTTAAGTCAGATAACATGTCAGCAGTTCTCAACAGTTTTGGTCTCAGGACTCCATTATACTCTTAAAATTTATCGAGAACCCAAAGAAACGTTTGTTTAAATCTGTAGCATTTATCAATATTTACCATATTATCAATGAAAACTGGGAAGTTAAAAAATATTTAACTCATTTAAAAGTAACAATAATAAAGCACTATATATTAAAAGAAACAACCTATTTAATGAACTATCACTATATTCCCAAAAACAACTTAGAAGGGTGGCACTGGTTTACACTTTTGCAAATCTCTTTAGAGATCTACAGAATTTCTTTGCCTTGTTTTAATAGAGACAGTAAATTCTAATATCTGCTTCTGCATTTCATCTGCTTTGATATCACATGCCATGTAACCTCTAGAAAATTCCACCATTCTCTCATGAGAGAATGAGAGCTTAAAAAGGCAGCTGACATCTTGGTATTATTATGAGAATAGTTTTGTCATTGAGGACCCCCTGAAAAGGTCTTGGGGAGATTCAAGGATTCCCAGGCCACACTTTGAGAATCACTGATGTAGGTGAATTCACTTTGGAAGCCAGAAAGTCCCTACTAAGCTGTCATGATCACCCTGAAAAATCTATACCCTGGGAATCAAAAGGGAATCTCTCTCATTTAGCTATAATTTGCCCCTAAGGGAGCATTATGCACGAGTGACACACAGGTCCTGCTACAAATAGGTCCTCAGTCCAAGAAAGAGAAAGGGTTTCCAGCCCAGATTTCTTCCTTTCTCTTTCCTGAGAATTAAAAGAAAAATGTAAGTGAAATTGTACTGTAAAAATACAGAGTGTTAATGCAAACTAGATTGTTTTAAGTTAAAATTTTGTTGGCTTCAGGCCAACCACTGAGGAAAAGAATTATATGCATATACAAATATATGTGTACATGTGCACATGTATATAAAGAAACAGTGAGGGAATGTTTTATGCTAGAAAATATCTAGCACAAAAGAAGGCAGTAATAAAAGCATAGAGGGAAAAGAAATCCATAAGGCATATATAGGAAAAAAACAGAACACCCCACAAAACGACAAATTAAATCCTACCCTATCAGTAATTGCTTAAATGTAAGTGGACTGAAACGCCAATTAAAAAACAGAGATTGAAAAAAATGGATAAAAAACTCCATCCATCTATATGCTATCTACAAGAGACACATTTTACATTCAATTTTACATTCAAAGATACAATTAGGTTGAAAGTAAAAGGATGGGAAAAAATAACATGCAAACAGTACCCCAAAGAGAGCCTGAGTGGCTATACTAGTATCAGGCAAAACAGACTTTAAGACAAAAGTTGTCACTGGAGACAAACAAGTACATTTTATAATAATTGCAAACACATGTTGACCTAAGAACAGAGGTCTAAAGATATATAAAGGCAAAACTGTCAGAATTGAAGGCAGAAATAAACAATTTAACAATAATGGTTAGAAATGTCAACATTTGTTGGGTAGAACAACTAGACAGAGGATCAATAAGGAAATAAAAGACTTGAACAAACTGTAGCCCAACTAGGCCGAACAGATACTTAGAAAAACATTCTATTTAACAGCAGAATATGCATTCGTCTCAAGTGTACATGAAACATTGTCCAAAATACATCATATGTTAGGCCATAAAACAAACCACATTATAGTTAAAAGGATTGAAATCATACAAAATATTTTCCCTGATGAACGGAATCAAATTAGAAGTCAATAACAGAAGGAAATTTGGGAAATTCATGAATGTTCAGAAATTAAACAATATACTCCTAAATAACCATTGGATCAAAGAAGAAATCACAAAGGAAATTAGAAAATGTTTTGAGATGACTGAAAGTGAAAACACAACCTACCCAAACTTATGGATGCAACTAAAGCAGTCCTTAGAGGGAAATTTATAGTTGTAAATACCTATATTTAAAAAAAAAAAAAAAGATCTCGAATCAATAACCTAACCTTCCACCTAGTTTAAGAAAAAGAACAAACTAAATCCAAAAGCAGCAAAAGGAAGAAAATAAAGACTAGAGTGAAAGAGAATGAGAAAAAGAATAGAAAAGCTTTAGAGAAAAATCAATGAAACTGAAAGCTGATTCTTTGAAAAAGTCAACAACATGGACAACCATTTAGCTCGGCGAATCAAGGAAAAAAGAAAGACTCAAAACACTAAAATTAGGAAAGAAAAATTGGTGGGCACCACTATCAATCTTACAAGTATAAAGAAAAAATATACTTCTTCTGTGTGTCTCCTTCACTCTCACACTACCTACCACCACGTGACTTTTGACACTTCTGGTCACCAAGTACGTGTGTGTGTGTGTGTGTGTGTGTGTGTTACCATTGTTTTACAAACAATTCTGTAACACCAGCTAGGTGTCCTATAAGTGAACTCAGTTTGGACACTATCTACCTGGAGATAGCACTGGATCCTACAGTCGAAGGGTTCAGTCTTACAAGGCTGTCGCCCTCCGCCCGGCAGATGCCAATTGAAGGTCCGGTTGCTACCTGTGATTCTGACCATCCAGCTATCGATTGCAGGTTCCCATGACCTCCTCCTCAGGTCTTAATAATTTGCTGGGGTGGCTCACAGAACTAAGAAAAACATTTTACATATTAGGGAAATACAAACCAAAACCACAGTGATATAACACTTCACACTCACTAGGATAGTAATAATTAATAATAATATTAATAACAATAATACAGATAATTACAAGTGTGGAACCCGCCTATACTGCTTGTGGGAATGTAAAATGGTGTAGCCACTTTGGAAATAGTATAAATAGAATAGTAGGGTAAAGAATAAAATGACTAGAAAAAAGAACTGACTTATGCTGACAATTCCTCAAAAAGCAAAACATGGAATTACCATATAAGCCAGCCAATCTGCCCCCAAGGGAAATGAAAACATGCGTCCATGCAAAAGCTTGCATGTGAGTGTTCATAGCATCGTTATTCTTAATAGCCAAAAGGTGTAAAGGGTGCCAATGTCCATTAATTGAAATACGGATAAATAAAGTGTGATATACCCATAAAATGGAATATACTTGGCCATAAAAAATGAAGTACAGATACCTACTACATTGTGAATGAAACTTGTAAACCCTATGATGTAAGTGAAAAAAAGCCAGATACGAAAGGCCACATACTGATAACTGTATTTATATGAAATATCCAGCAGGGCATATTCATAGAAAGAGAGTAGATACGAGCTTCCAGGGGGTGAAGGTGTCTGGAATGAGCAGTGACTGCGATGGCTGTGAGGTTTCTTTCTATGGTAATGAAAGTCATCTACAACTAGTGGTGCTGGTTGCAAAATTTTGGGAAACACGAAAAGCCACTGCATTGTACATTTTAAAAAGGCAAATTTTAAGGTACGTGAATCATATCTCAGTAAAGCTGTGATTTCAAGACATGCTAGCTATTTTTGCTTTTATCATGAATATTATCTTCTGTTTCCTTCCAACCCAGCCTCCAGCCTTGTTGCCAAAATCTACATAGTTCCCAGGAGTCTGGATGTTTGTCTCCAAAGAGCCTTGATCCCCTATCTAATTTGGACTGGGATGGAGATACCAGTGGAGGTGGAAAGGGGGTCAGAGGTTGGAGTTTAAACTGTGATTCTGTCTTTTACCAGCTCATTGACCTTGGGCAAGTCACCTTGCTTCTCTGAAACTCAGGTTCCTATTCTGAGAATAGAAATGACCCTGTCTCTATACCTCTCCCAGGGTTGTAAGGGTCAGTGGATACCCTGTAAGTGAGAATGCTTACTAAGCTGTACGCACGACACAATTATTAGGGTTTGTGATTGGGATCTCCATGGCATAATGTCAGGGTGTACAGATTGCGAGGGGAGATAGTACCATCATCCCAGGCAACTTTAGTCACAAAACCCTGAGAAAGAACTGCAGGATCTTGAGTTTTATTAGTTGTCGCCTTCAGCTGTCTGGGAACAATGGTGATATTCTCCATTGCCCAAGAGATTACTATTATTTTTATTACTGTTTATTTAGATTCTCTTCCTTTTAATGATTTTTCACTTGTCCATTTTCACTTTGCTTTTATTTTAGTATTTATAGGCATTAAAGCAAGGCATTCTGGAGCTTTGGCCAAATGTTGATCGGGGTGGATTCAAGACTTATACAACCGAGTTATCACCAACTATCTTCCTAGAAGCAGCACAATGCATAGCCTAGATTTTACTGACAGCCATAGCTGGGTTTAAATTCCTGTTCTCCCACTTTCTAGTTGTGAGACCTCGGGCAAATTGCAGTACTTAATGTCTCTGAGCCTCAGTTTCTTTATCTGTAAAGTAGAGATTTCCAGCTTCACAGGCCGGTGTGAGGATGAAAAGAGACAATTGTTTAGCACAAGGTCAAGTGCACAGTAAGAAGTTAATAAATCTAGTCATTCATTATTACTGGGCCTAGACAATGAGTAATCAAGGTCAAATTCTTACCTAAGCGTGGCAAGGCTGGCTTCGGGCAAACTGCAAGGAGGCTCTGTCAGTTATTTGCCTACTCTGTGCCAAGTACTTTTCCATATGCTCTGTCACTGATCTACACCCTGAAATATAGGTAGTCATTCATATTTACATGTGACAAAACAGAGGCTCGGAGAGATTAAATAAGTTTTCTAGGGTCACCACAGGTCCATTTGAGTGTGGGATCCAGGTTTGGCTGATTCCCAAGTCCAGGGTCTTTCTCTTATTCCGCGTGGTACCCGCCCCATGGCCCCTGATGGTCTTACGTCTTCCTTCCATCTTGTTTTTCACTGGCTTCATCAACGCAAGCCTGCCATTTGCTGAGTGACTCCATCTGTCAAGTTCCTTTCCACCCTCCACCTCGAACTCCAGTCAACCTCTGGATGCGTGCCCTCAGGTACACGTGTTTCAGGAGAAGGCTGGATTCCATGTGGTGGAATGCTGTAGAGGTGACTCAAGGACTGGATGAATAAAGGTCTCTCTAACCTACGCATCTTTCAACAGTCAACTCACATGTCACCTGTAGCCCTCTTTGACTGCTCTCAAAGAGAGAATTAGTCCTTCTGCTCTTTGTTCTTTGTCCCTTATCCAGACATCTGTTATACGTTTATTGTTATACTGAAACTATCTGCTAGTCGGAATGTAAAATGGTGCAGCCACTTTGGAAATAGTATAAATAGAATAGTGGAGTCTTCTGGTTTCAGTAGACTCTCCAGCCTCAATTAAGAATTACTTAATCCAGACTTCTTAATATTGCTGTGCCATCTATCCTTTGACAGTTGATTACGCTCATGGACCCCTTCTCAGTTTATAAATACACAAAATAAAATATATATAGGCTTACACGGGAAACCAATTACATTGAACGACGGTAATCAAAATTTTAATAAACCAAATCTGGCTATAATAATATATTGCTTATTTATTCACACATTAAATAATAAGATCTAGTGGTCAGTCTAATGACTACCATGATTTTGAAGTAGTGATGAGCAGAAATATCTCAAGGTCCACAACAACTTTAATAAAATGCATGAATATGTGTGACTTTTATTATGACAGAGTCACAGTTGCCACAGTTACCACTGTGGTTTGTTCCTTACACACATAAAAGAAGAGAATACTAACTTTCAATAATCAGGTATTAAAGATAAAGATGTCATTTTTTTCTCATCCAAATTAACAATCCCTTGAATTCTACCCAGAGACCCCAGATTAAGATTCTCTGATTTAACAAATCATCTGAAAGTTGGAGCTGATCAAGATAATTTTCCTTCCCTGTGCTTTCCTAACACTTGCAATTATACTTAGTACATTAAATTGCAAACACTGATATTTGTTTATGTACCTTTCTCTGGACTGTGTTCTACTGAATTGTCAATACCTTGAGGGGGAGGAATTGTCTTCTTTATCTTTGTTTCCTTGAAGACTGCTTAGCATAGGGTAGGTTCAAAATAAATAGCTGTGGAATGAATGGCCATGAATAATAAGGTCCCACTTATTGTTGAATAATGAACATTTCAGCACTGCAGCAGTGTATTTCCCTGTCTAGCTATAGCCTAGCATTTTTTAAGGTGCATCTCAGAACACCTTCTCCGTTGAGGTCCCTTGCTCCTGGCATCACTGCTTTCTCTTCTAAGTGTGTGCCCACTGTGTTGGGACCCATTTTGGCATTGAATTAAGAGCCAGCACACTTGCTCCCTCAGTTTTTCTATGTTTATAGAAATATTTGTAAATCATACATCTGATAAGGGACTTGTGGCCAGAATACATAGAGAACTCTTACAAGTCGATAATAAGAGACAACCCACTTAATTTTAAAATGGCCAAAGGATCTGAATAGACATTTCTCCAAAGAAGATGTGCACATGGCCAATAAAAGCACATGAAAAGATTTTTAGCATCACGAGTCTTCAGGGAAATGAAAAGCAAAATCCCAATGATATATCACTTCACACTTGCTAGGTTGGCTATAATCAAAAAGACAGATAAAAACAATAATTAGAGGATGTGGAGAAGTTGAAACCCAAATACTGTTGGTGAGAATGTAAAATGGTGCCATGGCTTTGGAAAACAGTGTGGCAGTTCCTCGAAAGTTTAAACACAGTTACTATATGATCCAGCAATTCCGCTGCTCGATACATACCCGAGAGAAATGAAAACATGTATCTACACAGAAATTTGTGCATGAATGCTCATAGCAGCTTTATTTATAACAGCTGAAAAATGGAAACAATAAAATGTCGATTAACTGAGGAATGGGTAAATAAAACGTGGCATATGGATACAATGGCATATTATTTCATAACGAAAAGGATGGAAGTAATGATAGATGGTGTACAACATGGATACACCTTGAAAATATCATGTGAAGGGAAAGAAGCCAGTCCAAAAAGGCCACAAATTGCCTGGTTCCATTTACATGGAATGTCTAGAACAGGCAAACCTATAGAGGCAGAAAGTAGATTACAAGCTGTTTGCGGCTAAGGGGTTTGAGAAGAACTGGGGAGCAACTTCTAATGGGTGCTGGGTTCCTTTCTGGGGTGATAAAAAGGCTCTAAAATTGATTGTGGTTATAGGTGCACAACTCTATGAATACACTACAAACCATTGAACTGTACACTTTAAATGGGTAAATTGTATAGCATATGAACTATATCCCAACAGTGATAGATAGATATAGAGATTTATTTTTTGAAGCCAAATAAAGGGCAGAGAGAACACAGTTTATTCGGCAAACAGAAGGAAGTCCAGCAAGGCTGGATCACTGAGCACAAGGGAGAAGCATTTGAAATTGGAGTCAGGCAGAGGCCAGGCCCCAAAGGACCTTGCTGACATGTCAAGGAGTTGTGATTGATTTGAATCTGAAGACGTTGCAAAGGATTTCAAAGGAGGGACGACATGATCAGATTCACAATTCAGAAAGATCTCCAAGGATATGAGTGAAGACAGGTCTGGGGAAAAGCCAGCCTGGGGACGAGGAGACATGTTGCCGGCATCCAGGTGAGCGATGATGGTGAAAGGGATCGGGGGATCGGGGAAGCAGAGTTGATGAGACTTGAGTCTGACTGGTTGTAGGGGATGAGGAGAGATTGGAGGAGAGACAAGGAATTGTCACAAAAAAAGAGAAGGAAAGCACTTGGCTGATCATTCCATTTTGTGACGTAAAGATGACTTTTCGAGGGTTGGCTCTGAATTGCATGACTTTTCTCTAGAACTTGGCTTGCTTGCTTTCCATCCTTTGAATCCACCCCTTTCTTTTCTTGCTCTCTTTCATTCTTGCTTTGATTTTTCCGCAATCTAAGATGGCTTAGAGCCTCTTTGATGGAAAGTCTTTGAGTATTTGATCAGAGGCTGAGAGTTGGGGAAACCAAGTCCGGTGTTCTTCCAGGTAGGTCCCAGGAGTGCTAAGCTCAGGTGACTACTTTAAGTGCTAGAAGGTTCTCTGCCCCATGGTTCATGTAACCAAAAACACCCATTTCTTTTCCTTTTCCAGGATCCTGGAAATCTGTTTGGCAGGGTTTGTTAAAGCTGAACACATGCATTCTCTCTGACCCAGCAATTCTGCTCCTTGGTGTAGGTCCAGTAGAAACATGTACATATATTCACCAAAACCATGTTCTAAATACTCAAAGTTACACTATTGCTAATAACCATAAATTGCAGACAACCCAAATATCCATCGATACTTGAATAAACAAATAGATTGTGGTATCGTCACAGAATGTAATACTACACAACAACGAGAAGGAACCATCTAGAACCACACACAACACAAACAGAATGTTCAATGAAAGAAGCCAGACACAAAACAGTACTTAGTGTACGAATCCTATTTACAAAACAGGCAAAAGCGGGTAGTTACTGGAAGCAGGCATGAAGGGTTTTGTGGGGTGCTGACCATGTTTTGTTTCCTGACCTGGGCTCTGGTTACATGAGTGTGCTCTGCTTGTGAAAATTCAGCAAGCTATATGATATGTGTGCCTTACTTTATGTAAACTTTACTTCAATAAGAAATTTTAAAAATAGGAAAAAAATCCAAAGATTTTTTTTTATGGCATCTGATGCTCTTTAACAAAGCTTATTGATTTCACACCAGAATCTAAACGGGGTTACTATTAATGAGTGTTACCAGTTAATTCTGATTATCACCTAAATACTTTGGCACGAATGTATAAATCATTTGCTTATAAAAGCTTGGTGTTGGGAGGGGTCTGTTCCATGTACAGGCCGTAAGGGAATTCAAAACAATAATAAAATGGACTAAGAGTCAGTTTGCTTTTTATTATTACCAGGTACCAGCAATTCTAAACAATATCAGTGATGAAATCTCTTCCCTCCCTCAATAAATGATATACTAGTCGGAGATTGAAACAATTGCTGTGGCTACTGTTGAGCTGGGCTGGACCCCTCCCACTGCCCTATCCTTAGTAGACCAATGATAGAAATAGTAAATATGACTTTGCAGGTATGTGCATTGCATCAGAGACTGGACCTGGTCCTTTTTTTTGTCTATGAATCTTATTTAAACCTCACAACTGTGTAGGTTAGGTATTATCATTCCCATTTTACAGATCCGAAAACTGAGGACCAAACAAGCTAAGTAACTAATTCACTCAGTTAGTAGAGAGATAAGAGTGCGACTGTCAGTCTAAGCTTTCTGACTGACACTTTCCACTAGGCTTTCCTGTCCTTTGGTACCAACTGGTACACGGAAGGCTCTTGAGATGCACAGAGGCTATGTTCCAAGACCCCCAGTGGATGCCTAAAACTGAAGATAGTACCAAATCCTATATATACTACGTTTTTTCTTATACACACACACCTATGATAAACTTTAATTTTAAATTAGGCACGGTAAGAGATTAACAATAACAATAAAATAGAACAATTATAACAATATCCTGTAATAAAAGTATGTGAATATGGTTTTTCTCTCAAACTATCTTATTGTAATATAAGTACAGTGTGGATACATTGAACAAAGGGGCAATTCATATCCCAGGCAGGATGGATCAGGATGGTGCGAGATTTCATCATGTTACTCAGAGCGGCACACAATTTAAAACTTATGAATTGTTTGTTTCTAGAATTTTCCATTTAATATTTTTGGACTGCAATTGACCGCCGGTAACCGAAACCATGGAAAATGACACTGCAGATAAGGGGGGGACTACATATTGGCTGAACGAGTGAAAGGGTAAGTGGATGAATTGATCATTATTTTGATTAGTTCAAGGAGGAGGGTCTATGTGAATATAACTTCTTCCCTCCCTTGGTTTAGATACAAAAACTCTCCATGTGCCTCTTTCCTTTAAAATGTAAGGGTGAGTCCCTTCTAAAGTATAGCTACCATTTCACTGCTTATTGTTTCATAGACATCATCAAAGTCTCACAATTATTTTAAATAGGTTTTAGTATCTGCATCTTACAGACAAGGAGCCTGCAACCTGAGCACTCAGGTGAACAAGCAACGGGCACGCAGCTCGTAAGAATGTAGGGATTAACTTGGTGCTTAAGAGCATGGGCTTGGGGGTCTGCAAGACCAGAGCTGGCTCTACCTCTTGCTGGCAATGTGACCCAGATAACACTGTCAACATCTCCGGGCTTCAGTGTTATCACCCATAAAACTGGAATTATAATGGTGTTCACCTCAGAGGTTGCAAACTCAAATGCCTGCAGGAGCCAGGGGTAGGGAGTTCTGCGTTGTTGGGTGACAAGAGGCTTGGCACCTGCCTAGGATGCCCCTGGGGGGTGGAGGTGGGGTTGGACCCCACTACTTAGACTCAGGCTCACTCAGTCCCTCCGTCAGTATTTCTGGAGCACCCCTGACATTCTGGCATGGCTCTAAGCTCTGCAAACGAGAAAATGAACAACGCTTAGGCCCTTCCTGCTCTTCAGGGAGACAAACATGGAAACAGCCAATGAAAACCCAGAGTCGTATCGTGGCACCGTCCAGTTCCCGGAACCTCATCCCATCAATTCTGAGGCTGAAGCGGCTGCTGACAGCACCTGGAGCACATCTTCTGCCTTTCAGTAGAACAGCACCAAAACTATTTCAAGCCACACAAACAGCTCCATTTCAGGAAAGCCCAAGAGAAAGTGTATTTTGCAGTGTTCTTCAGCAATTCATGAGCCATTTAAACACACTCAAGTCTGGGAGTCCAGCCATGTAGCCAATCAACCCATGAGCACAGAGTTGCCCGCCCCCATCATTACCAACGACAAGCCCTCCATGCCTGATGGAGCATAGACAGTGCTAGATATGAGCCCACCCCTGTCCTGTCCTCTAGAGGTGACAGCCTGAGGTAGACAAACCAATCTGGACAGACACCTTGAAACTGTAACAATAATATCAATCAAGCAGCACACTCTGCGGGTGTCTGCACTGACCGGGCAGCATTTCTCACACCCACTAGATGCCTCATTTACCTCCCTCCCTCCCTCTCTTTCCTGCTTAGCCCTCACCTCTGCTCTCAGTCACCCTCATTCCCAGAGAACACAAGCCAGGAACCCTCTCACCCAGTGTTCTGAGTGGACCCGGGTATGTCAATATGCTTATCTTGGGCTCCCCTGAACGAACACTGCAGGCTAATTGTGGACACACACCTCGTTTCGTGCTTATCTCTGTGTGTCACTCATATGGGTGTCCAGTTGCTTGTTTGTACGTGTTCTTAGCTGTTTTGGAGGAACATTTGTGTTTGTTTACACGAGTAGGAGACTACTAAAGAGAATGTGTGTGGAGAGGGGATTAAGACCCATCTTATTCCCGAAACAACTGTGGTGGTTTATTTGAGTCATAAAAAAATAGGGAGAAAGGAATAAGACATTGGAAGAGTGGGGTTAATTGGAACAGGATTCAGGCAAAAAGAAAACTTGCATTCTATAATGACCTCTCACTTACTAGGTAAAGAAATGTGCATGAACATATATGCGTGGGTTTCAAGCTAGGGGTATTCCACATGCGGAAACTTCTGTTTCCTGTCCTCCTCAGGTTTACTAAATTCTCAGGCCCAGCCCCACTGTAGCTGCGCTTGGGTGGGAGATGATGTTGGGAAGATGTCCCCCTTTTCCCTAGCGGTCTTGCCATTTATGTCCCCTGTCCACGACATGTTCTTTTGCATTGGTCTGATATTTTCCCTCAGGTAAGAGTGGAGTCTAATAGATTTGCTGGAGTGGAGCAGGAAAATCACACTTCCTCTGCTCTCACATGCTCAGGAAAGCCTAAGGGAAGAGGCAGTGATTCTGGGGGTGACTGAAAAGTGGAAGACAGATACTTGGCCGAGGTCAGGGAACAGAGAATTAATTGGCCAGGGGGTTTGGGAGAAGAGTTTGAGGTGAGCGAGGGTCAGAAAGGACAGAGCCAATGGGGGAAATGATGGGAGCTTAGAAGCAGAGAAGAGCTCCAGGGCATAACCTGTGTACCAGTGAGGAGCTTACGCATGGTTTCCACAATGTGACTTTAGATGAGGACACAAGGAGAGGGCAGGGATGGGTGTGAGCTATCCAGAGAGGAAGAGCTTCACACCACGGTGAGGCCGTGACAGCACGTGGCTGGTCAGGTTTGGGTCTAGCCTTCAGATTCATGGCTGTGGACATTCCTCCGCAGCCCGGAAGGACTCAGCCGTGAAGTCCTAGGCATCGTGTTACGGAGGGAACGGCTCTGTTCATTTTGTGAGGCGTTTGTACAAGAGAGTGTAGGAGATGCCTGTAAAACCTTTCAACTTCATGCACGGTCATTAACCAAGCCCTCTAGACTTCCTGAACGATAGGCACCTCCCACTTCCTGAAGATAAGCCACCTTCTCGTGGAGGGTTCCTGATGGCTTTGGCTTTGGTCTACACTGAGATAGTTTCATGGGTGAGTAGGAGCGAGAAAGAGTCAGGGGAAGGAGCCAGTCCTGCCAGCCCTCTTTCTTGTCTCTCTTCATCTACTTTGTTATTGCATGGCAGGGAGATTGAAGATTTGTTTATTTTTAAACTAATATCAAGGGATTCCTGGATTGGGAGGGGGGGGGGGTCACTGTAATATTGAGAGTAAGGTACCTCAATGTTTAATTGCTTGAGAGAAAGGAGTATGGCCCATGTGAGAATGGGGGAGAATCACAGAAGGAAGGTGAGGTGGATTGTGAGTTCCTGCATGAGTGTGGACCCTGGATCTACTCCAGTCTTTCTCATTCCAAGCTCCTGCCACCCTCTCGTCACCCACCCAGAACTCCGCCTCTTTAAGGATTCTTCCCCATGTGATTTGGGAATGGTCTTTGGATGTCTCTAGGAGCACTTGGGGCATGTGCTGTGCATTCTGGAAGGATGTAGAAACATGTTTGAGTTACCAGTGGGACCCCCAAAATTTGTGGCTATTTTGGAATGGGCTTGGTGGCAGGTGGCTGTCTAGTTACCAGCGGATAGTTAAGTGTTTATGGTTGAAGGCCAGAGGGAAGTAGCCCAGGACTGAACTTTGGAGATAGAAAACTCTTAGTGTTTCTCTCTGCAGAGAGGTGCTTGTCCACTCCCAGGGGAGTGGATTACAGTGGCCCAGATCCTGACATATAAGATAAAAACATGGAGAGTGAAAATCTGGATTCTATGTCTTCGGTTTCCCTTTTTTTCAACCTGTATTCATCAGAATAAACACAGCAGATTCCCATACCCTAGAGACTCCCCAAAGTGAATTCTACATGGTGGAGATGAGTGAGTTTTAATGACAGCCATGATTTGAGGGCTAGGCGTCAGCGCTCGAACCCCATGAATGACGGAGTACGATTCCAGGTGCCATTCTCACATATGAAAGTATACTTGCCAGCATCATCCCCAAGAGTTCTGGAAATTGCCATGCTTCTCCCAACACGAAGAAAACTGATGTACTGAGCTAGTGGAAGCAGGCATGGGGGTAATTGCAAAATCTCAGAATCAGTGAAGCTATCCACATGGGTTTTGTCAGTCCTGAGTTATAACATGTTTCTGACTTAGGCTTCTGCTCGTATGGATTTGTACCTGCCTGGGATTATTTTGTTTCTGGCTTACCCTAGGGGAATTGGAGGATGTGGAAACTCTGCCAGCACACCTAGGACACATTGAGTTCCTGCCAGAATGAAAGAACGTGTGTGGAATAACACCACCCACAACACAAAGGGCCACATTTGCACAGTAGAAGACAGTCCCTCTTTGAGAACTCAACTGCCAGCTGGTAAACAGGGCACACAAGGTCAATCCTTCTCTGACCAGGTAACCCCCATGGGTTCCCATGGACCTCAGGCTTCTTAGCCCCAATTCCAGCCAGCTGGAAGCAATTGGTCAGCAGAGGAATGCATGAGAGAATATGGATGGATCGTTATTTTTCACTACTGGAAAAACACCTGAAAATCTATAGCCCTTTAAATGTTGCCGATTAATTCACAATCTTAAATATCATCATATGTAAATTGGTTGACTCATAGCTTACTACAAGTTTAAATGTTCAACTGACTAGCAGTTATCTCTGAATCTGCCTTTCTCTCCTTCTGGGGAGAGCTCGTGTATGGTGAAAGAACCAGGAAGAGCTCAGGCCTTCTAACTGCCGACTCTCTGTTCCATAGCGTCCAGGGGACAACATCTGAGCCCTGTGCATCAAAGAATCTTCAAAGTTATTAATAACATGTATTCAGTAGGTACGTGAGCCAGGCTCTGTGCTTTCTGTGTAGCATGTGATTGGGTCTCTCATTGTAAATGGCTAATATTACTGTTCTTTACAGTAATAACGAGGCACATGAAACACAGAGAAGCCAAA
The DNA here is from genome assembly GCF_036562045.2 of Rhinolophus sinicus. Taxonomy (NCBI): domain Eukaryota; kingdom Metazoa; phylum Chordata; class Mammalia; order Chiroptera; family Rhinolophidae; genus Rhinolophus; species Rhinolophus sinicus. The sequence goes on along the minus strand of NC_133763.1, from coordinate 46,625,458 downwards.
TAGTTTGCCTGAGGTCACACCACCCATAGAGGGTAGAACCAGGATTAAAGGCCAGGTCTGTCCAATTCTGAATTTCATGCCCGTGTCCTTTACATGTCTGTATTCTAAACTAGGGTCTTTGCACCTCTGTGACACCAACGGAGAAAATGGTTCACTCACTCATCAAATGGTTATGGAGCATCTGCTATGATATAGGCTATATTCTAGATCAGGGATCAGCAAACTTTTTCTAGAAAAGGCCGGACAGTAAGTATTTCAGGTTTTATGGGCTATATGGTTGGTCATGATGATTCAGCCTCACCCCTGTAGTGTGAAAGCGGCTGTAGAAAATATGTGAATGAACGAGCATGGTTGTGCTCCAATAAAACTTTATTTACAAAAGCAGGCTGTGGGTCGGATTTGGCCTATAAGTTCTACCCCTGTGCTAGTCATTGGGGTTATGACAGCCAAAAGAGACACCCACAAAAATGCCTGTCTTTGTGGAGCTTACATTCTAGAAAGAAGAAACAATTTTCTGGACCCATTTGGCACGTAAAACGGTCATAGAACCTTAGAGTTGCTGAGCCCTTCGGGGTGATCTGGTTCAGTACGCCCCTCACTGGGCAGCCCCCCTTATACCTCTCCTGCTAATGGGCCTCCATTCTGTGTGAGCGTCCCCTCTGCCGCCCCCATCAACTTCTCTCTGCCGCCCCCACCAACTCCTTCCAGAGGCTCGTCCTTGTTACACAAGCCTTTCTTATCTGCCTCCTGTCGATTTGACCCACTCAACCTAACTCTGTCCTCTAGGCCTGAGGGCCTCAGACTTCAGGGCTTGCTAAAACAGTTTTCCGGGCCCCACTCCCAGAGATCCTGATTCAGTAGTTCCGGGGTAAGGCCTACGATTTTTCATTTCTAACAAGTACTTGGTGATGCTGACCCTGCACACTTTGAGAACCAGTGTTTTCTGCCAATAACAAGTGAATGAAATTCCTCCTAGACAAGCTTTCTGATATCAGAGATGAGTATCACGTTACCCTGAAGTCTTCTCCAGGCCAAACCCTCCTGGGCCCTTTAGCCGCTCCATGTATGAGAAATAACTTACAGATGACAAGCTCTGTCACCACTACTCAGCTGAATCGCTAGGATACAATGCTGGCAGCCACCAAGATGGTCACTGCAGTTATATATAAACAATGAGAAAGAGTGAAACCATGTCTCAGGGCCACTGGGAGAGAACCAGTCCACTGCTCAGACAGTGGGAGGTAGAAAACAAGAACATTGGCGGAGCTTGTCAGCGAGGCTGGATTCCAGTCCTTTCACTGTGTATCCTTGGGAAAGTCATTTCCCTTACCTGGGCCTCAGCTTTCTCATCGGCAACACGGAAGCTGTCTGAGGTCCTTTGAGGAGTAGTAATCCTAGAATTCTGCAACGGGTGGGGGAAATCTCAGTAGACATCTCTACCACCTCACTCCAGGGGATATCCTAAGGGACCACTCACTCAGACTGCTATTTCCCAATGGTCAGCAAGAGCAGCCCTTTATGTCCAGTCTATATTCAATTCTATTATTTTCTCTCAAGAGTTGCTTTGCATTCACTGAGTCTGATGTATTACCTGTGACCATCTCTGGCTTCTGTCAATTAAGCTCCTTTCCTTTGCTCCACATCTGTGAGCAAAATGTTGTTTCAGGGGCAATTCGTAAACCCACAATGCTAAGCCAAACCTCTCTCTCTTTCTATTCCTGCCAGTTAGCCCCTAGTGGCTTCCAAGACATCTGCAGGGACCAATAGACCACAGAGCCACTCAAGGGGGCTTAAGACTCTCCTTCTATCGTGGGGTCCAGGGCTCAGCCATAGCAAGAGCTCCCTGGTTTCTGGCACCTGGACCTCTGCAAAGTTAAATTGTCATCTGTCCCTTTGTCTGCTCAAGCAGTTCAGCACCCCTTGAGTTTAAATAACAACCACAAAACAAATATCACTGAAGGCTCTTAGCAAGGTTTCTTAAGCCCAGTAGGATGTGGTATCCAAATTCCGGACAATATTATGAAGTGGGTCCATTTCCCTTCCTGTGAAAAGGTGCTCACGACAATTTCCATAAAGAGAATGTACCTGGCATAAGGAGTTTGGGTAACAGGGCTGCTGGACGGCTCAACCAGCCGTCCGTTGTCATAAGGTTGGAATCAGGTAAGCAGTTGAGACAGGGGCTGCTGGAGGGAAGTTCTAGTTTGGTTGGAATAAACCTGGTGACCAGCAGGAGATTTGGTGTGTCAGTTCATGTAACGATGATTTATTCTTTCTAAGCCATCTGTACTTATTTCCATAAAAGTCAGTAAATCTTCACAAAGTCCTTGGATTCTGGAGTCAGACCTGCATGGGTTTTTATCTTGACCCTGCTGTTTATTCACTGTGTGCCCTGGGCCAGCTTTCTTAATCTCTCCGAGCCTCTGTTTTCTTCTATAAAAATAGGGATAATACCTATCTCCCCAGAACTGAGGGCTAAGGGACGTAACCTACATAACAGTGTCGAACATATTATGGTTAATATCATTCACAGTGATGGTGCCAAAATATTAACCCAATTGCTTAACATATAATAAACCTTCCCATAAATGTCATATAATTAAGTTAGGAACTGTGGGTGAGCTGTTCCAATTATTGCTTACAAAATCCCTGATGAGAGATGAAAGATGTATTTGCTGACACTCATTCAACAAGCCTCTTTTTCTCTCTGGACAACCTCTAGTGCTTCCGGATGTTCAGAGTCTAAGAAAACACGTGAAGAATTTGATGGAGAATGTTCACGCGGAAGGAATCTCAGATACTGACTACGTCATTAACGGCAGAGCAGGGAGCAGGTACCATCCATGTGCCATGTACTTTCAATGAAATTGCCAGAAAATCAGCTTAAGGGCAGCCTTGAAACTTTCATTGACTATTATTTTGCACCTTTGGCCTTCAAAGCTTCCAACTCTGTCCTGATCAGCGGCCCCTTCTCCAGTTCTGGGTGGTCGTCTTCCCTGGCAATCCATTTGTACTCGGAAGTCTTTGTCCGCCTTTTCTAGTTCTCATGGCACCTTCTGACCCTCCTCCAGCTCGCCCTCAGCATGCCCACTGGGTAGGAGTTTTATCACTAGGTAAAGCTGGGGTGAATAAATGACCAACCCCCTCTCTATTCCAAGACTTTGCTACTTCACTATGGCTGCCCTGGATGGGCCTGTGGACAGAATCCAGAATAGCCCCAGAGGAGCTAGGGAGACTCAGTCTTCTCCGTCTGGGGCTGTTGGAATCAATTTTTCTTAACAAGCTGCTAGCAGAGAAGCAGCTCTTTAAATATCCAGCTTTGCAAGTATACGATTGTCTTTTTATGTAAGAATTCTAGTGTTAGTCATCACAGGGTTTAAGAAAGAGTTTTTTTAACAATTTTTCAGATAAGACATCCACCACCCCCAACATCCATCTATTTAATATCTACGGAGACCCCTTCATTGTAAGAAGCACTGTACTGAGAGTTGAGAGATGAGAGAAGATCAGTGCACATAGAGATGAGAGAAGTACAGTGCTGCCCGAACAGATTCACCCCAGGACAGTGGAGAAGAACCAAGACAGATATGTGCACAGGGTCCTGTGGGGATCCCGCAGTGGGCACCCGCTGAGCCTGGGAGTGAGGTATGGGGGTGATGCCTCAACGAACAGGAAGAGCAGAGAACATGGGAAGAAGAGGGGCCAGGCAGCAGGAGCAAAGGCCGGGGAAGGAGAGAGTCTGTGTGGGGTGAGTAGGGAGCTGCCTGCTGGTCAGCATGGCTGGAGCATGGAGAGCAGGAGGCTGAGGGGTAGTCAGGGCCAGTCTTAGAGGGCCTGGTCAGCTACTAAAAGATGAAATGCACGTGTGTTTATCCACGTTTTAAAATATTATAATGTAAAGTATGCATATTTTACAATATTGTAGCTTAAAATATTTATATTTGAAAATATAATTTTAAATATTTTTATGTAAATTGTAATTTAAAATATATAATTTAAAATATTCATATTTGAAAATATAATTTAAAATATTTATATCTTAATATATTATACTTTAAAATATTTATTTTAATTTAGTAATTTAAAATATTTATTTTAAAATTTTGTTTTAAAATATAACCACTACATGCATACAGAGAAAGAAAGGTAGAAAGAAAGAAATTTCAAGTAGGAAACTGTAAAATGAATCTAAAATTCTCCTTGCCTACCTCTTCGTCCCTGATCCCTCTCCACAAGGGAATTATAAATAGCTTTCGAAGCAGCTTTCCAAGGGAAAAAAATATGCACATACTAAAATATTTGAATATTTATATATGCATATTCTGTGTTATTTACACCAATGTCATGTATACTGACTAGTGTTCTGTACCTTGAGTTTTTTCACATTACGTATTAGAAATCTTGAACCAGGATATGCAGATGCAAGACACTAGTTTTAAAAACTGCAGAATTCTCAATCATATTTTAAAGTCTCCCCTGTTGCTGAACATGTAGGTTGTTTTCAGTTTTTGTCTACTGCCAACATTGCTATAAGGAACATTTTGGTCCATGTGTTCATTCAACAAATATTTATTGAGCATCTCTGTGTGCCAGGCAGTTCTAGAAACCTAGAGTATAACAGCAACACATATTGTTGTTCCTTTGTGAGGGTATCATGAGAGTAAACGGGAAAATTGCTGGGCTAAAGGAAATGTGCATTTTCAGTTTTGATAAATATCACCCAAATGCCTGCTGCAATGGCTGCAGGGATGTGTACGTCCTCAAAGGGTAAATGCACACAGTTTCCCATCCTTGCCAACCTTGAGTATCATCAAACTTTAAAAATGTTGCCAATCTGATAGGCAAAAAGTACTCTCTCCTTGCTGCTCTGACTTGCATAATTAGGAGTGAAATCGAACGTCTTTTCTTGCTTACTGACAACATGTCTTTCCTTTTCTGTGAACTGTATATTCCTGTCCATTGGACGTTTTCTATTGAATAGTTGTCTTCCTTCAGATTTGTACTTATTCCTTACAAATTAAAGAAATCAGTCCTTTGTCCCAGGTGTTGAAATACCTTTTCCGGGCAATCTTTTATCTTTTGATTTTCGGGTGCTTTTTGCAACCCTTTCTGGTGAAAACAATGTTCAAGTTGCGTCTTGAAGAATGAATAATAATAATCACCTTGTCTAATGCTGAGCACGCTTCTAAGGGCTTGATCTCTATTAACCCATTTAATTTGCGCAACAATCCTAGGAGGTGAAACTTATTATCGCCCTTTTCAGATGAGGACACAGAGCAGTTCAATAATGTGCCCAGAGCCTCCTGGCTGCTGAGGGGCACAGACAGCACTCAAACCATGAAGAGCTGTTTGCCAGGTAGCCTAGAGTTAGCAAAGGCACGGAGGTGTGAAATGACGTAAAACACCAGGGGAATTCCAAGAAAATACGTTTGGCATCAAGATCGGCTGATTTGGGGGAGGGAAAGGGGTCCAAGCCGGTGATGCATCGGGACAGATGGTGCGTGCCTCGGTCAGGAGTGTTAATCTGGTCTGTCTCACAGGGACATAGTTCCCTTGAATTCAGGGCATATGTTAAACCCCATGTTGTTTAGCTCTGTGCAAAACATGTCCAGGCAGCTGGGAGAAAGTGGAAATGCCTGTCACTGGGCCTGTGCAAGGCCTGTGATACAGCCCTTAGCTCGCGACTCAATAAGCCTTTGTGGGATCAATCATTTAACTGCCGGGAGTCCCAGCCGTGATGGCCAGGCCTTCTCCACACTGTCCACACTGCATTCTGCACAGAGATGCTCTGCATTATGTGGTTACTTGCAGCAAAGGGTTCTCCAGTCCTCCCATCACATAGCACATTTTCGGGACGTTTCCCTGCTCTCGGGGGACTTAGAGGATAACAGAACCCAGTAAGTTTGTGCCAGAAGATCATATAATCCCTCCAAAAGTAATATAAATGATTTTGGATTATCCATCCTCCTCTCCTTAGCATGTTTGTGCCCTTCCTATATGGAGATGATACTAAGCCTGGTGTGATGGACACAAGATTCTGGAATAGCCAAATATGCATTCAGTTCCTTTCTAACGGTGCTCTGTTCACCCCCAAGTTGGCAGCACCGGGCAGCCTTCCCGTAAACCTTCTCATTGTTGAGGCAGGAACTGGGGAAATACTGGCTTTAGAAGCAGTAGGATGAGGGAGAAAGAGTCCAGGATAAAGACCCTCGTCTTGCAATGTTGCAGCATCATCTAGTCTCAGGGGTGGCAGAACCCTGCCACCCTCTCCCTGTCCTGTGCCTGTGGCAGGCATTGCTAATCAATCACACATCTGAACCTGGAGGGAGCCTCAGACGCCTTCTCAAAATGGTGGCCCGAGGTAGCATCCCAGTTCATTGCACTTGGCTCTTGAAATGAAACGTATTTGCTATGCCCAACATAATGGTTTAAAGCATCCGTCCTAGAGTCAGATGAACTTGAGTTTAAGTTCTGGCTGTGTGAGCCTGAGCGATTTAGCCTTGCTGAGCCTCTGTTTTCACCATCGTGACATTCCTCAGAGAGCATGGAGAAAGTCAGATGGAGATAGTGTGCCTTGAAATCGCCTTCAAAAATGCAAAGCCCAGTTCGAGTGTCAAGTCTGAGAAGCCACTTAGAATCCCTGGACGGCTCCCAATGTCCTTCCATGAAAAATTAGAGGAACAGGTTAGGCCATCTCTCAAGCTCCATTCGGCTCATTTGATGGGCTCGGGCTGGGCTATTTCCCTGAAACTCATTCACTGATTCATTCAATGACTTTTTCCTAAGTGTTCCTTTGGGTCAAGAAAGCAGTGTCTTCTAGAACCTTACATTCTAGGGGGAGCAGACAATAAAAAAAAATCATGTTGTCAGCAGGTGGACGTACCATGGAGAAAACAAAAGGACAAGACTGGAGAGAAACTACTCAGAGCAGCTTCCCGGGCTGCTGATTCTGAGGTGAGAAAGGAACTGTGTGCCCTGTTGGCTGGGGGTCAGTCCTTTGTCCGATCAGAACACTTGGGAATTACAAGAAGACTGGGTGGCTGCCTGTCCTCCTTCCTCCCAATCTGTCAGGGAGCCAGGGTTTCTCCTGCTGACAGAGCCTTGGGTGGCCCTGTTAATTCAGAATTAGACCATAGCCATTCCACAGACATATGTCCAACATGCCTTCCCCATATAGCCTCTTTGTTTAATTTCTACATCAGCTCTGTGAGGTTATTATCCCCACTTTACAGATTCGAAAATTAAGGCATAGGTGGGTTAAGCAACTTGTCCAGGGCCTCTCAGCTAATAAACAGTGAGCTAGTGCTCAATAAATATTAGATAACTGAACGGATAAAAGAATGAGAAACTAATCTCTTTTTCTCTTGAAATATTTTAATAGAGTACTAGATCCTTAGACATGGTTTATCCGTAGTTCACCACAGTAGTTGACAAATCTCTCATAAACCTGTATAGAAAAGGTGGAGAACTGAAGGCGGAATGATGGTATAGTTGGTGGGATTTGTTACCAGACCCATAAATCCATAAGAAAGCCTCCAGTAGCATTTTCTATCCTTGCCTCTATTTTGTCAAATGTTTCTTCTATTTCTGACTTGGACAAATGCATGCTTGTCACGTTTGAAGATGACCCGAGGTGGGAGAGGTATTGGAGGTATGGCAAGACAGAATGAGAATTCTCAGTCATGGCCGGAACAATAAACTAAAGGAACAGGGTGCAATTTAATAAGGACAAATGAAAAGCCCTATTATAAGTAGGGGTAGACTCAGAAGCAGCTTAGATGAAGAAGACCTTAGGATGGAAGATAAACCTAAGTTCAATCCGAATTGTCAGTGGAATGTGGCTCCTTAAGACCTGAATCTAATTTGAGATGTACAGTGGCCAGAGCAAGGAGGGCCCGTGTATTTCACACTGTTTAGACCCCACTTAGCGCACATTGAGTTTTAAGCATATTTTAAGAGGGCCACTGAGCATGTCCAGAGAAGGGGATTTAGTGAAATTTCTGCAGACTATTTTACATTATAGAAGGTAAGGAGGTACTACGGATGCTTACCTGAGAAGACTGAAGCCTTAGGGGTGTGTAATAGCTGTCTACAGTTATTTGAAGAACTTATTCAAATACTTCTAAAACATCAAAGTAAGACCAATAGGTAAAAATCATAGGATGGCAGGTCTTCACAGTATAGAGGTTTACCACAAATATTTTGTCCTTGAAATATCTGAGTTTCTTGCTGTCTTTTAGTCTTGATTTCCTCCTCTGTAAAGTGGGGCTAATGATAGTATCTCCTTCCACAGGAATATTATGAAATTGAAATACGCATGTAAAATACATAGCTCAGTGACTGGACACATAGGACCCACTTACAGTGTTAGTTTTATTTTACTTTATAATGACTCACACCTAATAGTACAATTGATCACTTTCAAAGGCAGTGAACAAGCTTCCTCTCACCAGTAATTTCTAAGTGTTTCCAGAGATGGTGGGGAAGGGATTCTATCTCTGGATTGGGGACTGGAGCCACTGGCCTCCAATGTCTCCACCATTGAATGATTCCATGATTCTACGTATCCACTTATCATTGTCAACAGTGAAAAGCCTCATTGTTCTCTAATCATTGCCAGGACTCAAATGCCAGGGAATCACAGTGTCACCCAAAGTGTGGCTTCTCCCCATGTATCGTCACACCAGTCCCGTTCAGGAGTCTTGCAGGTAGACACCTTTGATCTTTACTTACAGTCTCTCTTCTCCTTCTTTCATTTTAAGGGACCACCTCACCTCACCCTTGCTCTCAGTTCATCTGATTTCTGTAAGTCTGATCCCAACTCCCACACCTAGAGGTTGGCACAGGACCCAGGGTTGGCTGGTACAGTCCCTTCACCGGTCATGGTGATTTGTTTAGGGACAGGCATATGACCCCAGTGAGTCCATCAACAGCTTCAGGATGACATTGAAGCCATTATGAGGGAGATAGTTTCCTTTTCCTGAGGTTGCTCTCTTAAGCCTCGAGGGCTTGGTGGCATTATTTGAGAAAGAAGTCAAGAGAGAAAAGTGAATCTGAGCGATGAAGAGAAACAAATTCCTAATAACATTCCTTTAACAACTAAACTCTGCTCTTCCTGCAAAAGTCTCGGACATTTGAGTTACCTGAGTCAATAAATTCCTTGTTTCTTCAGTTGGAGTTGGGTATCTGTCTCTTGTGACCCAAAGACAAATGCCAAGCCTCTATCCTTCTTTCTTTAGGAGGACAGTAAGCTACAGGAAGTTGGGGGGAAATGACAATTTCTTTTGGGCAATTCCAGTCAAAACAAGAGCCCACCTATGACTGTCACTACATGGGAGACCCTAAGTCAGAACCATTCAGCTGAGACCAGTCAACCCACAGCACCAGGAGAGACAATAATAAATTGTTATGGTAACTGAAACTCACATTAAACAATGGCACATCTGAGAAAATCCTAGCAAATACTATAAAAACCTGCAGCCCAGAGTGAACTCCCACTTTATTTTTGAGCTACTTGGCAGCTCTAGCTGAGGTTCAGGGACTCTATAAATGCAGGCTTTATACCCTTTGGTCCACCTTTTCCCTTATCGGTGGTTAGGATGACAGCCCTTCTTAAGTTCCAAAGAATTGCCTTTATTCTTCTTCCTCATCCAATTCACCTCCTTCTTTTTCACCCAATCTGTGTGCACACACATTCAATACTGCTCGTGGTAATGAGGGATCCTGTTCCAATGGCAGGTCAATCCTCTTCACCTTCTTCAGGGAAGAACTAAACCAAGGAAACTCTATTATTGTTCCTCGCAGTAGCTATTATTTATAATGAAGTTACTGGTTAGATATTATCTATCAAATTAAAATATATATGCCCATGGATTTAGGAATTCCACTGATAAGCAGTTACTCTGTGGATACTCACAAAAGTTTACTAAGGTACCTGCACAGGGACATTAATTTTGGCAACGGGGAGGGAAGGGAACAATTGTCCACCCATAGGGACTGGTTGAATATTGATGGTACATCCAAACAATGGGAATTCGGATTCAAAAATAAATGAGCTAGATCTACATGTTGGTCTGGAAAGAGCTCCAGGATATATTATGAAGAGGAGGCAACATTCCTACCACGTCCTGTAACTCTGGTGGGCACCATTCACACTGTGTGCTCCGTGAAAGCCGCTCCTGCCCGAGGTACCAGCAAGTACAATGGGGTTGGTGTCCCACAAGTTGTGCAAGCCTGCGGCTCGTTTGGTGTGTTAAAAATATTTAAGTACAAACAGATATGAAGGTATACACATACGCTTGTTTCCCCTGTGAAAGAAACTTTTGAAAGTGGTGCCTTGGGAGAGAAATAAGCAAGGGGGGAGGGAACTGTGACTTTTCATTTTTTATTTTTCTGTACATATATATCGCATTACCTAATTAAGTACTTTTATTATTTAACTGTCTGCAGATATTATCTGGGGGTGGGGGGAGAGGAATCACTGTTTTATTCTTTATACTTCTCTGTGCTTATTTTTCAAATCCTAATGTGTGGCCTTTTTTTTTGAAAGAAGCCACTAAGCTTTACCATAAACCAAGGATAATTTTTGAAGATTATCCAGGCTATTCACTTTTCTCATGCAAAGCATACATTTCTCCTGTTGTAACACTCGGGATATGCTTGTTTCTACTTGTGAAAGGAGCCCTGAAATCCTAGGATAAGCCACGCATTTTTGTCCCCCAGGGCAGTTAGTGGAAGGTGGGACTAGGGTGCCAGGTGGGAACCGCTGCTCCCCCCAACCTCCCTGCCCCCACCTTGGTTCCTGCCAGCCAGGTGGCTCTCACCATCAGCCACCAGACTCCTCCTGGGCTGCTTCCTGCATGCCAAAATCCTGGGGCTTGTTTAGAAGAAAAGGAAGATGAGTCAGCAGATTTGCCTGATGCAAGGCGGGCGTGGTGCCAGCATGATGCCCTGTTTGGCTTCAACTGCCCGACTCCAGCAATAACTGGCAAGATGGGGTCAGAGCCACCTCTCGGGTTCTGGAAATGAGCTCATCTCATTTGGCTGCCCTGAGAAGACGGAAGCCTGGCCAAGGGGAGCTAGCTTGGAGGAGGGGCTGCCTCCTCACCAGCACCTCGGGGAGTGGGGAGGCACAGGGTGAAGTCTGGGTACCCTGAGTCTCCCGGGTGACACCTCTTCCAGGCAAGGCAGCTCCTGGTATGGCCCCCCTGCAATCCCGTGCCCCGGACTTCTTCCTGTTGTTTCTCAGCAGTGCCCTCTGTTCCATTTCCTCTGCCTCTTCTTGGCTGGGGTCCGTAACGATCAAAAGCCAAATGACTATAAGAATTAAACAATAATTCAGGTAAATCAGTGAAGTGGAAGACTTCCTTGCTGCCAACCCTGAATCATTATGTCTTTTCAGCATCTTCTTCTAAGGGTTGGTCAGGCTAAAGGACGTCGCTTCTCAAACCTGTATCCTGACTCGTGGCCCTCTCACCTCTTCTCACAGGTTGATTCTGTTTCCAGGCTCTTCATGAATCAACTGTAGAAATGACTGGAATGAATATCCTTCCAGGTGTTTGGCGTGGTGCTCCTGCCGACTGAGGAAAATGCTGTCTATCCCAATTTCCATGTGTGACCTTCATAGTAGTCCAAGGGTCTCCCCGGATATTTTATTGCTTCTTCTGGTGTCCCTGCCTTGAATTTGAGCTGCTCTTTTTTTCAGAGGCAGAGAAGTGCTCTTATCACCCTTCAAGGCAATACCCTGAAGACCTCAAATGTGGGGAGTCCCCTGGGTATGGAGAACAATGAAGAGCAACGTAATTCATCAGATGGTTCTGTGCCAACAGCAGCTCCCACCGGGGAACTGCCGCTTCAGAAGGAAACCGTGCTCTTTTCAAGAGACGCAAATGTGGGTATCGTTGGCTTGTGAGAAGGAAGACAATTTTATTATCAGGTACTATGATACAGACACTGCAGGAATGTCGATCTTATATATTTTGATCTTATATATTCCTTCCAAAAATTCTGAGGGGAAACACTGTTGCCCCCCTCCCTTCCCCCCCCACAGAGGCAGTCAGCGACTTGCCAGGGTGACAGAGCCTAAGTGGAGCCCCAATCTGTCTCCTGCAGAACCCCAAGTGCCTCTTTCTGGGTGAATGAGGTGACACCACAGACAAAAGAAGTAAACAACTCTTCATGAGTGAGTTAGCAGGCAGGGGGTTCAGACAGACCGAACTTGCCACCCCCACAGGGGCAAACGGAGCGTGACCCCGCCTTCTGGTTCACTCACAATGGGGCCTTTGTGCCAACACGGCAAAGAGATGGCAAGTCTCGACCTGTGGCCAGTACCGTCCCTGCCCTGATCTTAATTCCCAGGAAAGCCTATCAAACAGGATCGCAAGAAGAACCGAAGGAAGCTGCAAAGCCCCTTTCCGAAGCTCCAAAATTCAGGCTCTTGAAGCCGAAGGCCCAGTTCACTTATCCTTTGAAGCTACGTGGGCCGTGGTCCCCCAGCCTTCCTCTACCCGTGACAATATGGCTGAAGGAAAGCACAAGGGCTACCATCCCCCTGGAACCCTTTCCATTGGGTAATGACAGCAGCAGCTGTTGACATTTAGAAAAGCACTTTGCAGGCCTGGCTTTTGGCCCCATGGTTCCGTGATGAAGCTAGAACGGAGCCTCCTGGGTCCCCGGCTCTGGCCACCTCATTACCAAAGTCAATTTTCAAACAGAGTCGACTCTCAATTATTCATAGCGTGATGGTGCAATCTGTACATCCTCTGCGTTCTGTGCCCTCTTTCGCTCCGCTTTCTTTGCCAGCTCCCTCTTGGCTCTCCTCATTAATACACCCACCAGAGCAGGAATAGGCAGAGGACTTGAGATCCATCAATGTTAGGACCTGTCAGGGATCACAGCAAAGGGTTTGTTTAAGAAGCACTTTGGGTAGAAGGTGGATTCCGGGTATCCTTGCTAATCTCATTCCAATGTACAATAGACAACTGCCTTGCTTTCTTTGAGCCCCTCTGCTAAGTCTGGCCAGGAGAAGAAAGAGAAGGCCTGAAATCCATAGCCCCAGAGCCAGGTCCCAGGCTGAGACTCGCTGGATTGAGAAGGCCGGCATGCCCTCCACACTGTCCCCTCTTGCAGGCCTAGGATGTATGTGTGCTTTTACCCAGAATCTTCCAAGGACCATCTTTTGTGGTGCATGAGAGAAAACGGGTTTTGACATAAATGAAACACTCAGTTTTCCTCTCTTGAGTGGTTGGAATTTTGTATTTCTAAATGAAATACATTAGCAAAGTAAATATGAGAACTAATTTTTAAAAATCAAATTCACATACCATCGTAGCCGTCACCTCTTTCCTAACAAACGGAAAGACTTTCAAGGCTTCGGATGGGTTAGATTGAAAAAAAAAAAAAAAAACAAACCATAACTTATCCTTAGGTCATTAATAATAACAAACGCTCACTAATATTGTTACATAAGTGTCTCATGCTATGTCAATTGATATATGTGAAAATATCTTATTGAATCTTTACAATTCCCTAAAGTAGAAATGACTGTTATTTTGTTTGCAGAGAATGGGACTCAGAGAAGTTAAGTCACTTGCTCAGGTTGCTCAGCAGGGAAGGGGCAGAGGAGGCTGTCTCACCTGGTGAACAAGGCCCAGGCCCTTGATCTACCAACTGTCCCACCTTCTGTCCAGTGTGGTCCACGCCACACGTGTTTATCCTCTTCTCTTGACCAGAACTACAACCACGACACCCAACACCTCAGTAATGTAATTGGGGATCCCCAGATCCCTTCCTGTCCTCTCCATGGGGCCTCCTGGTGCCCAGATACCTAGCCTGAGGGCTCCTGTACTCTGCTAGACCTTTCATCCATTTAGCAGTGAATGGTGCAAATCGTGTGGTTCTTGCATCTGTTCTTTCGGGGCTGTTAGGTCTTACATTGCTATTTCACTTTTTCTGTGTGTGTAAGGGTCTCATAGGAAGGGTCTGTGACATGCTTTACGCACACTGTCATTTGTCACTGATCCTAGCGTGATACCAGGCACGGAGTGAGCCCCAAATACCTATTTTCTGATTCTTTCGTTGACGGATTTGGGGGTAGAAACGAGGTGGAGTGTGTCTCTTACGGCACTTAACACAGCACGAGCCATATAGCGGATACTCACTAAAGTTGTTGATTGAGTTTCAGACGACGTGGAAGAAACAAAGAATGATTCCAACAGTCACTGAGCACCTACTATGTGGTTTATGTATTTTATCTAATTGAAACTTCACCTTCATTCTGTGACATAGATGGTGTCCCTACTCACATAACCCCAAATCATACAGCTGTGAGGCGTGAAACTAGGGTTTCAATGCAAAATGCTGGCAACAGGCTGAGGAGAACAGGGCTCCTGATGATGCTGGCCTAAGACAATCAAGGGTTGCTCTTGGGACCACCTAGGAGGTGTCATGGGGTGAGCAACAAGGGTCTGGAGTCAGACTGGCCAGGTCCGAGAATGCCTGAGCGTTAGGACTGTCTCAGCCCGCAGTCCCCAGGGACGGCCTGCAGGGCGTTTTGTCCCTGATCTGGGACCTAATTCTCACACCAGGCTTCACCCATGGTAAGCCCTTGTCTTGGGGCAAATGGTAGCAACCACTCCAGCCCCTTACTTTGCAATTGTTCCTGGACCTGAACTGGTTCCAGTTGGATAAATGTGCATCACTTCCTAGGAATCCAGGGGCATCTGGGGGAGTAGGCAAGATAAGAGACAGCAGGATTCAAAGATTTAAGAATGGAAGCATTCCTTTACATGGGACAATGCCCAGCTGGTTTTGAAGCAATTGTGCAATGAAATTTGTATAACCTGGGAACAAGACAGTTTATATTTACCTAAACTTCTACAAACTATTTGAGCTACTAGTCTGCGTGTTTTGTGGGAGACAGGACCACCCGGGGTTCCCAGTCCATCAGATCTCTGCTTGCACAAGTCAGTACACACCTGCTCCCATTTCAAACTGTGCAACTCTCTCTTCAGGAGAAGGCTGACAGGTGAGACAGCGTCTACAGGAGGCAGGGAGGGCCAAAGACAGTGCCTCACCCCAAACCCCACCCCACTTAACCCTAGGGAGCTTGCCCTTGCCCACAAGTAGCTTCTGTTCTGCCAAGGAGAGACCAGTGCAAGCTTTGCCCGATCTGCAAGAGAGGGGCCTGGGTGCTGCAGGGCCCTTCCCGTCCCATTTTCAAGCATCTAAGCCCAGCAACCCTGTTCACTAGTGCCTGCATATTGTAGGTACTCAATAAATACTTGGCAAATAAATGATTTAACAATGTTTCAGGAGTGTCTATTAACCTCTCTGCAGCACTGTGGCTGGTCTGTAGGAATCTGACAGGCAGTGGGGGATGGGGGAACGAACTCGTCAGTTCTCAGACGAGGATGACAACTGGCTCTCCCAGCTTTCCTTCCTCCTGGATGAGGAAAGCAGGTCCAGAGAGGTGAGAGTTTTCATGTGCAGATCCAGCCTCCACTTGCCCCCTGGCTCCCATTGTTCAGCCCCTTTAATGACTCTCTGTGGCACCTAAAAACTTTCCAGACCTTCCCCTGACCCAACTCTCCAATCTCAATTTTCCTCATGCTGTACGCCATTTACTCATGTTCACTACCTGTGGTACTTCTAATATTTGGTGGTTCCTATACCTCCATTGCCCTTCCTCTCCTTCCTCTCTTCATTTGAGAAACATCTCACTTTGGATTCCACAGTCATCACCTCCTCCGAGAAGTCTTCCGGGGATGCTTCTAGGCGGTCTTGGAGGTGACCCGTCCTTGAGTCTCAAAGTGCCCTCTGTCGTGTACTTAGCACCTGCAATTGTGCTGTATTTGGGTTACCTGACTTCCTCCCTCTCCTTCCTGGGAGATCTTTGAAAGGAAGAATCTTATCGTTCACCCCTACCATACTGCCTGCTTGCCCCGTAGCAGAAGCTCAAGGAATGTTGTTGAAGGATAACAGATACTATTGACTCAAACCAGGCGCTTTCAAAAAGCTCTTTCCATATACTAACTCATGGACTCTTTATAACAACAACCCTATGAAGTAGGGTACTGTGATCTTTATTAAAGTGTTTATTATTATAATCTCATGACCATCCCCTTTGATAGGAGAGAAATGAAAACACGAGCTGGCCAGGGGCAGAGCCGGGGCAGAGTGAGTACACAGAGAGCCACCTCACCGACCCCCTCCTGCAGGCTACAGCTTCTTCCCTCTTCCACGCTCATACCACGCTCATTCTTGCCTTCTCAGGAATGTTCTTTCTCTTTACAGCCTCTGAAAACTATAAATCTCTCCAGACCCAGTCACGTTTTTCTAGGACACTTTTTCTGCCCTTTAGCCCCAAACCTCCCACAGCATGAAAATATACACGTAACACATTCTTCAATTTCTCCCCCATTATGTGTTCACATTGCAATCTTTGCAACATAGAGGATGCAATGTGCTCCTCCAGGCAAGGGACGGAGGCTTCCATTCCCTCATCTTCCCTCCCTGGTGCCCAGCAGATTGTTCAGGGCCAGCGAGGGGCTCAGTAAATATTTATTGAAACTTTGAACGACGAAACACCTAGAAGGTCCATCGCATCTTTACAGATGGTTGTGGCTGTTTGCCATCACCACCAGAATGGTGACACTGGCTGCCCCCCACTGCTGGGTGTGTGGGGGGTGCACAGACAGCTGACTGGGCCTGGGGGTATTTGGATGTAATGTGAGGTTCTTTGTCCCACTGTCTGCAGATCAGACCTTATTTACAGATCTCTGAGCAATTGGACTCTTTTTTTTCACCCCTTCCTTTGATATCCTCTCCCGACCCCTGGAGAGAGGATAGGAGTTGGTTCATTCTAAAACAGCTAAAGATGTTGAGCTGTACTAGAAAGAGAGAGATAAAATATAAAGCAGTGCCTAGGAATGAGGCCTGAGAAGAGGCTAGGGAACAGGACTGTGTGTGCCGCCTCTGCCTTTCTGGGGACGTCCTTATGATGCCCTGACAATTCCACTGGACCCTTGGACCACCTTGTTTGACTAAGCCTATTGGGAGACCGTAGAATGAGAGTCGAGAGATCACTTACTACGTGCGTGACGTGAGTGAGTCAATTTCGCTGGAGGTTTCAATTTTCTTATCTGAAAAATGAAATAATGTCTAGCCTACCTACCTCATGGGGGGGTTGCTGTGCAGAGGAAATTTGAAAAATATGTGAGACTACTCTGTGGACCAGAAGTCATTATGTTTATTCATTTATTTATTCAATAAATATTTACTGAGCACTCGCTATGCACCAGACACCGAGTTGAGTCAATGGGATACTATGATGGGGGGCATTGTACCCATAGATGCAGTGCCTGCTCTCACGAAGCCTGCAGTCCAGAGGGGGAAATGGCTTTAATCAGGTAATCACACTATTGGATAATTCCTCAGTGAGCTGTTAGGAAAGGGACTTGGTTCCTTGAGACAGCGACAGAGGAGCAGATCACATGACAGGTTTTGTTGCTGTTGTAACCTAGGCAATGGCGCATTGCAAAAGTCACCTGGGAAGCTTGTTCAGCAAGCAGATTCCTGGACCTCATCCCCAGGGCGTCTGATTTAGTAGGTCAAGAATCCCTTCCAGAAATTTACAGTTTTAACATGCTCTTCCACCTCGCTCCTCTACACAATTCTTATGCAAATGGCCTTTGGCCAAATTTTAAGGAAGAGTTACCTAAGGTTAGGGCGGGACCTTCACTGGAGACTTCTACCTAGAGGTCTCTTGTGACAGCATCTGTGTGTCTGAGTGGATTCCACTCCAGGCCATTCTTGAAGTTTGTTTGGTGAGCGGACAGATTTTCCTCGTGGCTTGAGCTAGTTTGACTTGGGTTTTCTGTCACTTCAAAACACCTCCTGACTAATTTAGGTCCTTTCCCATCTCTGGCGGCTGTGCGACAAATACAGGAATGATTTTTTTTGCTGTTGGAAACTTGAAGCGTCATTACCCATTTTCAGCCTCCCCTTTGCAGCTCCTCACACGCACTCAGCTACAGGCATTTCGCCAGCACCTGTGATAGGTGCAATGTACCAAACACGCACATCAGCAACCATTTCTGACTCAAGTAATTTTGGCTCGATAATTACTCCAGCATTACCAAACCACATAGAATGGGGGTTGGGAGCTTGGGTTCTGGAGCCAGACTATCTGGATTTGAATCCGGGCTCTGCTGTTCCCAGTGGCGGGCTCTGTGAGGGTGGACGAAGTCGCTTCACGTCTCTGAGCCTTGGATTTTTTTTCATCTGTAAAGTGAGTATAATGAACCAGACTTTCCTCGTTGGGTTGTTGTGAGGATGAAACATATTGTTGTATGTAAAAGACGTAGAACAGTGGCTGGCACACAATCAGCGCTCAATAAATAGTAGCTGTTAGGGTGGGGACTTAAATGTGTTGACAATAGCAATTCCTACGTAGGGTTTCCCTAGCCTAACGACATTTTACCCTCATTAGGACATCTTGTTTGTAAGTATAGGCCCCTTCCCCCTGCTAATTAATACTGTTTTTCCATCTGAATCTATATTTACCGCCTGTCTCCTAGAATTTAGGCTCCTTAACTTCCCCTTATCTACCAGTTCAGCGTCCTCTCCTTTTCATGAACTCTGGAGTCTTATGATGCCCCTTCCCGTAATCTCAAGGCTCCACTTTGAGCCCTTCTCTCTGTAGATGTCTCCTCAATGGTCCTGGGTGTGGGGGTGGAAGGGGGTGTCCCCAGAGACCACAGATGCACTCCAGGTACACCTATGACCCCCGTATCTATCACCCACTATCATGACCACAGAAGGTACGTACCAAGCACCAACTAACGAATTACATCACTCATTCCATTCTTACTCAATTCCCTGAGTTTCGGTTCCCTCACTTGTTAATTGAGGGTAAGAACACCTACTTACTTAGATTGCTGTAAAAATTGAAGGTGATGGTAGACGCAAAGCCCAGGTAAAATACTCAATAGCATTTACTATTGTAATTATGATTATTATCTACATCTGCAGAGAAAATAAAATGAAGGAAAGGTCTACATTTTTACACACACATACCTCCCGTTTCATTTGCAGTCTCGGGAAGGTAAGGCCACAACTCAGCCAATCAAGTTGACCACTGACCACCAGCCTTGGTTTGGACTGACGAGGGCCTCGCTTTAGTGCTTGCCCTGGTTAGAAGGACCCTGTGACCAGGCACTACCATTTTGCTCCATAACTCATTCTGTCTCTCTCTCTCTCTCACTATCTCTCTCTCTAGTAAAATACACATAACATGCAATTTACCATCTGAACCATTAGAATTTAGTTGTATTACTTACATTCACACAGTTGTACAATCAATCTCCAGAACTCTTTTTACCTTGTGAAGAAACTAAAACTGTACCCATTAAACCACAGGTCTTCAGTCTTCCCCTCTCCCACCCCCTGGGAACCACCACTCTACTCTCTCTATGAATTTGACTATTCTAGGTACCTCATGTAAAGGGAATCACACCATATTTGTCTTTTTGTGACTCGCTTGTTTACTTAGTGTAAAATCCTCAGGTTTCATTCATGTTGCAGCAAGTGTCAGAATTCCCTTACTTCTTAAGGCTGAATAGAATCCCATTGTTCCATTGTGTGTACACACCACGTTGTGTTTATTCATTCATCTGTTGATGGACTCTTGGCTTCCACCTTTTGGCTACTGTGACCAATACAGCAACGACCATGGGAAACTGCATCCCAGGAGGAGGGCTGGCCCTGTCATTGTGCCAAAGCAAAGTGAGCTGCCGGGGAAAATGGCGGTACATACATCCGCTTGAACTGGCTTAGAGTCTATACGAGCTTGAGGAAACACAGCAAGATCCATAATTTAGAATTCATCACATATACACACCTCTCTTCATGACCCTGATTTCACTTCTCTGGGTATAGATCCAGAAGTGGAATTACTGGATCGTATGATAATTCTATTTTTAATGTTTGAGGAAACACCACACTATTTTTCATGGCTGCTACACCATTTTATACATCACACCAACAATGCACAAAGTTTCCATTCTCTCCTCATCCTTGTCAACACTTGTTATATTCTGGTTTGTTTGTTTTTATAGTAGCTCTCTGAGTGGGTGTGAGCTGGCCCATAACTCTCTTTTGTTTAAAAAAAAATTAATTTATGTTCCAATTATACTCGACACACAATATATTAGTTTCGGGTGTACAACATCATGATTAGACATGTATATACCTTACAGAGTGATTGTTCCAATATCATAACTCTCTTTTAACTCTGGCCCAAGCAGGGGTCTCTAACCAAGGACAAGCTTCAGAGACAGATTTTCCAAACACCTCCCCAGGGGAGTGGGGAGAGTGTTAACAGAGGGAGCACAGGCCCCAGACCGAGGCCCTTAATTCATTTACTCATCGGAACTACCCTAAATGTTAGTGCTTTCGTAGCAGGTGAGAAAACAGACTCAGAACGGTTCAGCAGCCTGCCCAAGGGCACACAGCTGGAAACCTGGTACTTGGCCCCACACCACGTAGGTGTGCTGATGTGTCAACATCCAGCTTGTACTCCCTGAGTCCAAGATGAGAACACGCCCTCTCCGATTCTATTACAGCAGCGATCCAACCCTGCCATTCTGCTCAGCTGCCCCTCCCCCCAGCTCTTCCGAGGCTCACTGGCTCACTGAATGAATAGGAAACAAAGTCAGCTGCATTTATTATTTAGTCAAGTGCCCAGGTGCACCTGTTGTGGCATTGAGTGTTATAGTCTCAAGCATGAGAGGATTTACAAGAGTTTCCTTCAATTCCAACACTCAGAGTGAGGGAGGAGCAAGGGTCAGCTAGCGGGGGTCCCTTCAGGTAGGACCTGCTTGCTGAAAGGGCTATGACAAAATGATGCTTTGTGTGAACAGCAGCAGCTTTGGGAGCTCTGCCCAGCAGCGGCTGGATGGGGTCGCGTTCGGTACAGAGGGAGAAGGGGGAGGTAAGGCTGCCTTGGATCCCAGCCGGAAAGGACTGGTCCTGCCCGCCCCGGGCTGGCAGAGTCAGCCAGCCAGGTCCACTGGAAGTCTTTGTCCCAGACACAGGTACACTGACTGCCCAGAGGGACGACTGGTCAATCAAGATACAGTTCCGGCAGAAGCAGGGGAAACCTTTTTAAGGTGAACACACAGTGTTTGCCTCACAGCCACAGGTTAGCAATGCTTGGGTGTCCCCATGTCTGGTATGCTCTCGACTTCCTTCAAAAATGACCATCATTTCTTAAAGAATTAAAAATAGAGCTGCCATATGAACCAGTAATTCCACTTCTGGGTATTTATCAGAAGAAAGCAAAGACACTAATTTGAAAAGATATCTGTACCCCTATGCTCACGGCAGCATTATTTACCATAACGAAGATACGGAGCAAACTAGATGATTGGAAGCCATCGATAGATGATTGGATAAAGAAGAAATGGTACATATATAATGGACTATTACTCAGCAATAAAAAAGAATGAAATCTTGCCATTTGAGACAACATGGATAGACCTAGAAGGCATTATACTAAGTAAAATACGTCAGAGAAAGACAAATACCATATAACTTCACTTACATGTGGAACATAAACAAAACAACAGAAATAGACCCATAGATACAGAGAACAAGTTGATGGTCACCAAGGGGTGAGGGGTTAGGGAACGGATGAAAAAAACAATGCCCACTAGTTTTATAAACACGCGATGACTATAAAAAGAAAAGTGATCGTCATGTTGTGACCTGCTCATAGAGGCCAGAGGTCAACCCAGTGAGAGCTGTGCCCTCAAAGAAGACTGGGAGAGCGGCCAAAGGATGCTTATAAGCCCAGCTTACAACAGCGGCATGGAGCAGGTGGCCGTGAAGGAAAGTCCTGGGGCTTTGACGGGAAGGAAGCCCAGGAGACTTCTTGGTGGGAAAGGAACCTTTACTTGTAGGGCCCACAGCTGATTTGGCTCGTACAAAAATTGTGCCCCTATCGCAATCCATGAGCTTGCAAATGAGATGGGGGGCAACGCAGAACTAGGTTGAAGATGTGGAACATTCATTGTGAGCTTCTGTGTAAGAGAAACTACAGGGCAGAACGTGTGGTTCATTACGAAAACATTAAAGGTGTGAGGGAGAGGCTGGTCACCATTCTGATTTATCCATAAAGTATCTATTAAAATGGGCTTTGTGCAGGGCTCATGGCAATTTTTGTATTGAGATATAATTGACGTATCACTTTATATGGGAATGTTAAAAGTAAGTAAAAATCATCTATCTATTCAGAGGTGTATATATATGGTTGAGAGCTCAGACTCTGGCCTCAGAGAGCTTGGGTTCAAGTCCAGCTTCACACGTACAGTGTGGCTTCTGCAAGCGACTTGCTACCTGGAGTTCACAATTTTTAATCTAAAGGGATCATCATTGTAAAGCACTGGACACACTCATCCTACACACGACTTGGCCCAGAGTGAGCACACAGTAAAATTGGCTATTATTAATGAATTTCAAACCAGGGTTTTAAAAAAAACATTTAAAAAAAATAAAAATAGAAAAAGCAAAGTGACACCTACTGTGTACAAGGCACTGGGCCAAATTATATACATGGATTCACAATATTTGGATTCAAATATTCACAATATTTAATCCTATGACAATTAGCCAGGCAGCAATTTCCCATATGTTACAAACGAGGGAAGCAAGGAACCAGCATCGCAGATGGCGGAGTGCTCTGCCATCGCCCCAAAGCAAGTACAACGGCTGGAAAAATGGCCACACACACACCCCTTTGAACCAGCTTAGAGTCTATACTTGCTTGAGGAGGTAAAGCAAGATCCATCACTTAGAGTTCATCCTTCCTAGGCTAGTTAAACGGAATGGGGTGGGACTGCATTCTTAGGCCCAGTTGCTTCCTACATCTTGTTAGCAGAACTGCCCCAAAGGTGCCCAAATCTCCCAGACACACTTTGTTGCTTCTGAGCATGCTCAGCATCTCTGGGAATTCTGCAGGAGGCAACTTACACCAGGGATTAATGTGGAGAGGAAGGAGGCTGAGGCAGGGGCATGGAGTGAGAACAACCATGTCATGTAAGGATGGGCTTTGGAAAAGGGAAGCCAGGTGGATTCAGGGAAGAAAGAAAAAGGCACCTGCATTTCACTTCCAAGATGTCCTCACACAGGCTTGGGTGTCTTCATATTTAGTTCCTGTTTTAGACTTGGTGGCTATAGTATTTTAGTGCTGGAGGAGGCTTTGGGGCCAACTGGTCCAGCCCTGTTGTTTTACTGATGGCTCAGAAGAGGCAGGTAACTTGCCCAGTGGTACACAGCTAGCTGGTGATAAAGTCTAGACTGAAACCTTGGTTCCTCGGCTTCTGGTGCAGAGTAATTTCCGTCTCCTCATATGGCTTCCAAATTGTTCATTTCCCAAATCCCTCCTGTAAGACGTTGTTCTGGCCCCAGAGCTTCCGGCCCTTTGGACAGCAGCCAACACTGCAGGGAGCAGCAGGAGACATCCACCTGGGGAGGCTGGGGGATGGGCCCACTCTACAAGGTCTTTTTATCCACTTCAGTGGACCAAATGTAACGAGAGTGTTAACATGTTGAGTGCGCCTCAGTGCTGTCTAAACCAGCCCTGAATACTAACCAGGGAGCTTAGATGGAGCTAAAAATAACTGGCTAATCACCACCAGGAAGAATTAACAGGACTCGGAAGCAAGGAAAATGTCTTAATATTTCATCTCTCTACAGCTGGGCTCCAGCTGGTGCTAGGCTCCTCCTGGCTGCCACAGGGCAGGTAATTAGGCAGTCCAGAAACTCCAGCACTTATGGGTGCTGGCGGGGGCTGCCCGGGTCTGCAGAAGGGTAGATGGAACAGGGTTACTTGGGGTGAGTTAGAAAACAGTGAACACAGAAGAAATGTGATGCGACAGGAGGCAGATTTTGAAGAACCAAAGTTGTCACAGTTCACACCCCTTCTCCTCTGAGGAAGTAAAATCCTTAATTAAAGGGAAACGTCATTTTGTTCTGCTCTGCAAACCCTCTGCCAGTCTTCCCCCGCCTCACACACAGGTGCTGAACTCTGAAAACACTGTTGGAGTCCATGGGGACCATATAGAAATGAGGTCTTCCTGGCAATTCCCCTCTTTGGACAAGGTCAAAGGCAGACCCTCACCAAACTCAACACTGTGATGGAACAAAGCATGTGAATAAAACTGTCCAGGGAAGACTACAGTGATGCATTCATCCAGCCTGATGCATTCATCCAGCCTGAAAGAGTAGGAATAGGGAACGATGATGGCACCTTGGAAGAGGTTAATCCGTTCAAGAACAATCAAACAAGAAATACCATTTTTGTAGAGGACAGGGTAATACTGGAAGAGCTTACTTCCTCCAAAAGGTTTAATGGGTTCCAATAAAAAAATACCAATCGGTTTAAGAGATTCATGAATGACAGGTACATTATTAAACACAAATGCCCGGGAGGAACTGTTTGCGAGCACACCCCAACCATCTAATGGCACATCGTGGGCAATTTGTGATGGCTCCCCAGCCTGTGTGCCTGGTGAGGGCAGGTCCTGTGCCCACAAGGTGTAACAATAAGAGGCAGAGTGATGTAAGGAGAGGAATGTGGGTTTAAAACAAAGGCATGTGGACTTTGGATGCAGAAGACAGATTGCAGTCCTGCTTCACCTGTTTCTCACTGGCTTAGATGGACCGAGAGAGCTAGCTCGGCTCTCTGGGCCTTTATTTTCTCACCTACAGATAAGGATGACAAGAGTATCATTTTCTGTGCAGTGAGACTCAAACTACCTAACACATGAGAAAACATTTGTTCTGATGTGTGCTACACATACTATTGAATGTGATGCTATGGAAAGAGACAGACATGAACTGGCCAGGTTTGGGAGATCTTTGTGACGCACGGATTAAGAGACTTGAAATGCTCAGTCCAGCACCCACTTCCGGTCACAGTCTATGATAAGATGGGTCGCGTCCTACTTTTTGCATTTATTGTGGTCCTGGGACGCTAGTGACTGGGTCCACCACAGCCATGGCCCAGAAGAAGGGTGCTATTGGTGTGTTGCAAGGGGGACAATTTCTGGAAGTCCTCATATCTCTGTGTTGTTTTCCCATAGCCAAACAGGCCCCATCCTGTGGCTTGTGTCAGTCTGTCATCCCCAGGAAGGAGACACCGGCCTTGATGGAGACCGAAAGGCTATAGAGGACTCTGCCTGGGGCACTAGGGAGAGGCCAATCTGGAGTTTGAAGAAATCTACTGGTCCCATGTTGTTCCTGCCCCAAACCAGTAGATTTTTTTTTTTTTTTTTTTGGTCTTTATCTGACATTATTCAAAACTCTTAAATAGCATAGTGGCATGGAAAGAGATAAGAGCAGAAATGAGAAAACTAAGTTAAAATGGCAGCTGTGTCACTTGCTAGGTGCATGATAATTGAACTACTCTGAGCTTCTTCTGGTAAAGATGTACAGTGGTACCTCGGTTTCCGAACGTAATCCGTTCTGGAAGACCATTCGAGTTCTGAAACGTTCGAAAACCGAGGCACCATTTCCCCATAGAAAGTAATGCAAAATGGATTAATCCGTTCCAGACCTTTAAAATCAACCCCTAACACTGCAAATTGAGCATGAATTTTACTATGTAATGATACCATAGATCCATAAATCTATAGCATTCGTAAACCGAAATGTTCGTCAATGGAGACGTTCAAAAACCGAGGTACCACTGTGTCATATTTTTATCCGTCCCCCCACGATAACCCCGTCAAAGAAACAAGTGAATCTAGGGAGTGGTATAATTTATTCTCCATGAACACTTACCATATTTCCCCCAAAATAAGACCTAGCTGGACAATCAGCTCTAATGTGTCCTTTAGAGCAAAAATTAATATGAGACCTGGTCTTATTTTACTATAATATAAGAGCGGGTATAATATAACATAACATAACATAACATAACAACATAACATAACATAACAAACATAATATAACATAACATAATACTGGGGATAATATAATATAATATAATACCGTGTATAATATAAGATAATACAATATAATATAATACCGGGTCTTATATGAATTTTTTGCTCCAAAAGACACATTAGAACTGATTGTCTGGCTGGGTCTGATTTTCAGGGAAACACGGTACTAACTCCTACTGATCACCTCTTCTTCTTCCAAATCAAATGTTTAATTATCTCTTTTGGGTGGGTATTACCTCTACCCCCCACCCCTCATCCCCCACCACAGATGTTAGTCCCACTGGTCTGCGGTGAGAGGCATTTATTCTATTCATGAAGAGCTTCACATGAAGGAGCAGTAAGAGGCGAGATTGTTAGGAGAGGAGGATAGTTACTAAAAGACTTCTGAGGTCAAACTGAAGCATCTGGACTTTGTGGATTAAGCAGGAGGTAGAAGCAACTTACATAGGGGCCTGAGACGATAACAGTCCAGTTTAAAGAACTCGCTTCCGGCAGTTGTGTAGTGAGTAGACTGGCGAGGGAGAGTCTAGGAGCAGGAGGCCCTCTCAGGAAGAGATTGTGACAACACCGACAGAGTTTGGGGATGCACAGGAAGTGTTTGGGCACCTGCCTTTACATAGTATGAGGAGAAATGGCGCCCATGATGGCGGGAAAGTGGATGGGGGTGGACTTGGATTATAGGGAAACTGAACTGTGTTGCCAAAAACCCTCTCCCTGGGCCACACACAATCCGCACCCGTCTCCCATTCCCTTTCCTGCTTTCCTAGTGAGCACTTGGGCACTGGTCACAACACCCTATTTGTTTATTCTTCAAATCATGTGACAAGGGCCAAAGGAACACACAACATGTCGAGTCTGAATCCCAGGCCAGTAGCTGAAGAAGGTGGAGAAGGTTTTGATGCCGTAGGTGATGGGGGAGGTGCTGCGGGTTTTAGAGGAAGAGTATGTCTTACCGAAAATGGTATTTGAGCTAACAGTGTGTATCCCACCACCACGAAATAATCCTATATGGTAAGTGCTTGGATTTATTCGGGTTATTAATTAATTCCATTTGTCGAGGACCTAAACACAGCTTTGAAGAGGGGATACAAAGCTGCTTGGACAAAGGACAGTGATAAAGAGTAATGGATTCTAGAAGAGAAGGTATCTTAAAGAGTGCACAGGGATTAACTTCTATACCCTTATTTAGAATCATATGATTTTAAAACTAGATGGGATCTTCAAAAACATCAAAGAAAGATATGGCAGAATGGGAGAGCCCTGACGGAGAGTCAGGCCACCTGGGAACAAGTCCCAACTTTACCACTAATTTGCTCTGGGACCTTAGGCCAGTCACTTACTCTCTCTGGGCTCCAGACGGACCACCCGTATTTTATGATCCCTACAACTGCTAACATTCTATCCATATAGTGTAATTAAATTAACACCTAAATCAAATAATAAAAAGTAAAAGTAAATATATTATGGAGAAGAATACAATATTCCAATACGTTTTTAAAATATAACACGAAATTTCAAAAAATTTTCAAGCTTGGGGACAGCTATTCAGAACCATGCCCCAAGATGCCCACAGTGTGTGTGCGAGTGTGTGGGCACACACCCCAGCTTAATAGCTCTGGGCCGACAGAAATCCACGAACATGTACTGGAAAATTGCACTCAGCTTAAGCAAAACTAACCCAGGTTGTGGGGAAGTCATGGAGATGGTTAGAGAAACTCACAAAGACGCCTAGGCATGTGGAATTGGATGAGAATTCACAATGAGCCAGGGTGTTAGAGAAAGCCAGGGCAAAGGAAGTGTGAGGTGGTCGCCTCCAGGTCCCCGTAGCGGGGGTTTTGACCTTTTGTCTCCACAGTGGCGCCTCAGCCATCTTCTTTGCCCCTAGTTTGACCTCCTGGTTAAGCTGTTGCTGATGGTGGGTTCTCATAGGCAGGAAACAGTGAGGAGATGGGACGAGGGGGATGCTGGAGGAGCTGAGGAAATGTGAATAGATGAGTTGCCGTCCTGGATCAGCTCTTTCAATACCAGTGCCAAGTCGCCCATTGTCCCCCAAGGTCCCCCAAGTCCCCATTCTCACCATATCTCCTTCTCTGAGACATTGCAGGCCATCAACTTCCCATCCCACCTAAACAGTGATCCCCATTTGTGTCCCATTTCCTCTGGCCCCAGCCTGAGAGGTGCTTCCTGCGGTCAAAGCCACCTGCTTCCAGGATGTTCAACTCCCATCTCCTATCACCTGGTTGCTGTCCTGCCAATCATTCCTCCTCTCTCACCAGTGTGTTCTCAACCTCGCCCTATTTACTTGTTTCCCCATTTCAGCCTAGAAGCATAACCAGATTTCTTCCCCTAAAATGCAAACTTCCCTTTGTCCCCAGATTCTCCTCTCTCTCTCTCTCCTGCCCTACCCTTTTGAGCTACACTGACTCATCACTTCTTCATGTCTCATTCACTCTGAAAACCACTGCAACAGCAGCAAGCAGACAAAACAGGGTCCTAGGGTACCATGGAGCAAAGGGGTTGTGAAGAAAAAAACAATGAGAGACTACACATATATACGTAGGAATGCATGTGTATGTATATTAAAATACATATTTAAGTGGATGATAGCTAGGGAAAAATCAAAATTCTGTTGGCCTTTATTACAATTATAAATTAACATTGATTTTTATTAAAAAATATATATGCATGGGGAGGACAACACAATCTTTTTAGTGCTCCGAGCCTCTGAAGGTCTTGCTCTTGTCCCGGAAATCAGACTTCAACCCCCGATCATCTACGTGTCATTAGAGGCACTGTTCCCTCTTCTCAATGACTTGCGCCAGAAAATTTGGAATCACTCTAGACTGTCTTGCTTCCTCCCCACGTCAGGGAGCCACCAAAGAGAGAGGGTTTTTTTTTAACCATTGATGTCTTGAAACTGTTTCTCCCTCTGTATTGTTAATACCCCTGCTCTGACTCATGCCCTCATTATTTCTGGCCTGGGGTACCACAAACTCCTCCTAGCAATACTCCCTGTCTCCAGTCTGACCACTAGAGCATAGGTCCATCCTCCACTCTGCAACCAACTCATAGCGTGTGATTTCCCTGCTGGAAACCATTCATGGGTTCCCCATCTTGGACAGAAGAGAGAGGGCTTCTAGAACCTTCTCCTAGTACTTCATCGGACACATTTCCTCTAACATCCCACATAATCCCGGACTGTTCCCTGGAAGCTCCTCTCATAAGCCACACCATTTCCTGTCTCCGTGCTTTTGGTAATGTTGCTGCCTCTTTCTGGAAGTTTTTTCCATCTTTCTTCGCTGGGCATCACTTCCTCCTGGCAGCCTTCCCTTAACTCCCAGGCTAGGCGCCCACTCTAGTACTCAGGGTCTATGAACATGTGAATCTTACAACTTCCCTATCGTACCCAGAGTATACGTTTATATATGTCTTACCCCCAAAGTCTAACATCTTACTCACCTTTGCAACCTCAGCCCTTAGTCCAGGCCCTGATATATAACAGGTGCTTAATAACTTCTGAGATAAAATGTAAGTTGAATTGGAGAGGGCGTCAGGTAAATTTTTTCAGTGAGCTACCAGACTGGGTGTGAGAAGGGGGGGCTCAGGGATTGCATGGGTGGGGGAGGGTGATCTGGGGTCCAGTGACTGTGCGGTAGAAAGGGTTGCTGAGAGATGTGAATGTGAAGTGAGGGCATGTCACCGGAAAGTGCGTGTGTGCGTGTGCGTGTGTGTGTGCGTGTGTGTGTGTGATGTTTCCCTGAAAATAAGACCTAGCTGGACCATCAGCTCTAATGCGTCTTTTGGAGCAAATTTTAATATAAGACCCGGTCTTATTTTAATATAATATAAGACCGGGCCTTATATAATATAAGACTGGGTATAATATAACATAATATAATACCAGGTCTTATAGAATAGAATAGAATAGAATAGAATAGAATAGAATAGAATAGAATAGAATAGAATAGAATAGAATAGAATAGAATAGAATATAATATAATATAATATAATATAATATAATATAATATAATATAATATTGAGTCTTTATATGATATAATATAATACCAGGTATAAAATAATATAATAAATATAATATAACACCAGGTCTTGTATAATATAATGTATATAATATAATACCGGGTCTTATATTAATTTTTGCTCCAAAAGACTCATTAGAGCTGATGGTCCCGGCTAGGTCTTATTTTCGGGGAAACACGGTAAGCTTGAGAGAGACAGAGACAGAGAGAGAGAGAGAGAGAGAGAGAGAGAGAGTTTGTAAATATTAAGAAAGTAAATGGAGAGATGTGGTGAAAAAAGAGAGGAAGGAGCCAATCTGAAAGAAAGGAGCGAGGAATGGGGGAAATAACACAGGTGAGACTGTCCTATCGGCGTAGATGGCAAATAGCTGCTGAGAAGAGAAGCAATGGGTATAACTTCCACGTGTGGCATTGCTTGGGACTGGAGCTGGCTTGGGAGATAAGTGGGATTTATAAACTCTAGAGATTTTGTTTTTCTTTTCTTGAGTTCAGGGTTACTTCTTCCTGACCTCTGGGCCCTTTTGGACACAGTCTTATTGCATTGACAGAATAAAAGATTAGCTGTTCTTAAAAGTGTCTTTCTGCTCAGGGAATGCAGGCTCCCTATTTACTCTGCAAGGTGCTTTTCCCAGAGAAATCAGCCTTGGCTGTGAGGCCACAGGCCTCTCTGAGAGGTGTCATTTTCATATAAATACACCACCCCAAGCAGAACCATGCCCAGGGCTGGAAAGAGTCCTTTGTGTTCAGAAACCCTCCTGCTGAAGAGCCCTACTTCTCCCAAGTGGCATCTTCAGGGGCTGAAACAGGCAAACCCCGACTACACGAGAAACACAGAGCTTTGCCCCGACAAAGCAGTCAGCGCTCGTGTAGAGAGAGAATCACTTCTTATGCTGCGATTCAGCTGCTGAGAGGGAGGGGGATAAAAAGACCCAGCACATTTAAGAAGCAAATGATAAGGGTTCATTTCTCTGTGCCCTACTGAACCTGGCCCAGATTTGTCACTGGCCTGCCCCAGCTGGGCCCAGGCCTGCAGGAGAATCCAGGTGGGCATGGTTAGGGCACAAAGGGCAACCCTGGCAGCTCAAGCCAGCTCCTTCCTGCTCATGTTGTCACTCTAATGGCATGTTTGTGAAGGCCTACTCTGTGCATGCACCATGGCGGATATCACAGTGCACACAGGCATCAGACTCAGTCCTTGACCTTGAGAAGGTCACAGGATGGTGGAGGAGACAGATAATCAGTAATTTCTGCACTGAGTGATAAGTGTCTCATCCTGACGGCATCCGGGGCACCTGGGGAAAACTCTTATTCCAGCTTTCAGAACGGAGTCCACAGACGCTGCAGGCTGAAGGGACCCAGCATGGATAGAGGCCCAGAGGAGAGAAGCGACCTCCTATGTGTGGGTGGCAGGAAGAAATCCGGTATTATTCAAGGAGGGGGTGTGAGCAGGGGATGGCAGGAGATGGGCATCCTGAGAAGATGGTAATGATTCCTCAGCCACACAGTTTACTTTCTTCTACCTTCCCTTTCTACTCTCACCTTTTGGTGCAAACACACAGGTTTGAGGGGTGGGGACAGGGGAGCAGAAAGTTCTTCCCTAGGCCTTGCCATTCAAGTCCCTGGTCACCACCTCAGCAGGGCCTTTGACACAGAGGACAGTGCCCTCCAGGAGCTCAGAGGGGCAGCTGACTGTGGGCTGCACTGTGAGGGATGAGGCTGGGCCCCACAGGGGAGGGGAAGACAGAAGGTTGGCTGAGGCCGACAGCTCCACGGAAGGCCAGGAGGCCATTCTCACTTCCTCCTCAACTTCCAGCCAAGCAGGGAGTGCAAAATTATTTACTTTGCCTCCCTTGATTGCTGCTTCTCTCAAACATATCTCTTGTTTTATATCTTCTGGGTGTAGCTGAGTTGGAACATTCTGTCTTGGCAGGACATCCCTTCTTGGAAGGTTCAGAAGAGCTGGCTTTTCTGGCCTAGAGCAAACTGAACTCAGGTAGATGCTGTTCCAGGCAGGGTGCTTTCTGGTTTGCTGCTGCCTTTGACAGGGGCTGGCCGGCTGGAAATCAGCAAGGAGGCTGCCATTGCTAAGCCGGGAGGGGCAGGCTTTGGACTTGACAAAACTGGTAACCCAGGACAGAGCTGTCACGTGCAGGTTCCTTTCGCTAGACAGTTTTAGCACATTCGATTAAGTGTTGAAAAGCGTAGATACAGTTAGTGCCTTACCAAAATGAAAGACAGTGTGTCAATTGGGCGTGCTGTTGGTCTCAGTTTGTTCTCCTTCTGGGTGCTCTGGTAGGATGTTCCAGGCCCAGGAGGAGGGGACTGCATCACAAAGAGTGAGGCTTACAACCCAGCAGGGGTCCCCTCCAACTTTCAGCATCAATTTCAACTCCCTCACCTGTCAGCAGTGCACATAGCCTGCTTTCACATCTGGTGGGAAAAAATGTTATCCACAACTAAGCAGTGGGCAAACTGTATTTTGCATCTTTCTGGCTCACACGAAACATATCATCAGGGATGATTGTTTAGAAGGAGAACTTGAAGTCCCACTTTGCCCTGCCCCTACCCCCACGCTCATGCTTCTGCTCATCCGGCCACAGAGTTGACTCTGTTTCCTGCTTACCTGTCAGTTGGCCCCCTAAAACACTACTGCTGGGGAGGCAATCTAGCTATTCCAAATGCAGAGAGAAACAAACCCTTATCATTTGCTTCTTAAATGTGCCAGGTCTTTTGTGTTTATTTTTCTTTCCTCTTTTGACAGATGATCAGCATAGCTGGCATCTCGGACTGTGCTGCTACTAGGGTCCTTTGGTACAACCAATATGCACATGATATTGTTACGACCTTGTGAAATGACCTTGTGAAATGACCTTGTGAAATGGTCACTTTGAAAACTGGCTACTTAGGTAAGATTCTTTTTCCCAGCTACCTAAGTCTTCTCCAACCCAGCACACTCTTCCTCTGGCTGGTTTCTTTGCTAGCAAGAGAATGAACTTGGACATGTGCTCAAGATCAATTTGTCTAAGACATTTAATGTCTTGACATCACCCTGCCCTCCAGGCACACCCAGATGCAAAGGGTTCCTAAGCCACCGCCTCCTCCCCAGGCATTTTCAAGTCCATCAAGGACAAAGTCTCTAGCCCCATGCCCACTCCATCCCCGCCCCCTTTTTTTTTTTAAATCTGCTTACTCCTATTTGTCATTTAACAATCAGCTCAAGGCCATCTCTTTCTGAGAAGCCCTTCTTGATGGACTCTGCCAGCCTCTTCTCCCTTCCATTCCTCTCTCCACACCAAGTTGGGGGCTCCTTTGCTGACCCGTGATCACCGTGTTTAGGTCTATTGCTCAACACCATAAGGAAAATACAATTTAAAAAGCTTGCCTAGCCTTATAACTTAATTGTGAAGTGCATGAGAAATATTTCAAGCTAACATCGATTTGAGTATTACGCACCAGGTACCACACAAATGATCTCTTTAGTTTTCCATCACCCCCATGGTACACACTCGTGTTGCTTAACAAACAACAAGCTCCTCAATTCATGGCTGGCAGAGCCCTAATTTCATCCAGGGATCCACTACTCTTCCTAGTAACTCAAGGAAAGGTATATCCCAGTTGGTCTAAACCAATTACTGTGATCCCATCTCTCTCAGGTGATTGGTTTCAGCATGGACATGTAATAACATTCTGGCCAATGAGATGTGAAGAGAAGTCTAAGGACTGGGGGGAAAGCAGAGGTGCTTCTCAAAATTTTCTGGATGTTAGAAACTTTGGCAGTCATTTTGCAATTAGGAGGGGAATTAGGCTGAGAACAAGGAGACATAAAGAAAATGCCAGAATCAAGAAATGGAAAGTAATTGAGTCTTTGATGTTGTCATTGATTACTGAGGTAACCAACCCAGAAGTATCGGGACTATTTTTTTATGTGAGGAGATATATTTTCCTTACTGTTTAAATTAAATTGCTTGTAGCCAAAAGCATCTTCATCATTGCAAAATCCATTAGAAGGCCCTATTATTCTTTCATTTTACAAACGAGAGATAATTGAAGCTTTATGAGCTTAAGTGAGTAATTTACCGAAGATTAACTGCTTGTAAAAAGTCAACCTGACTCTAGGATTTTTAGACACTACACAATGCTCACTCTCTGAGGAAAAAGCCCAATCTTACTATTATTATTTTTTAATCCTTGCTTATAGTGTATCTGGAATATAATAGGTGCTCAATAAATGCTTTTGGCTATGTGATCTGCATATTTACGGCCATTTTTTTTTCCTTTTACCCACCTGGCACTGCACAGTTACTGCAATATAATTGACTATATTCCCTATGCTGTAGTTTACATCCCAGTGACTATTTTATAACGACAATTTGTACTTCTTAATCCCCTTTCTTAACATCACTGAATAATAGGCTGATGGTCTGAGAATCCTAAAAGGAACAGAAAAGTATATTTCATTTGGATCCTCCAACAGTACCACTGGGTCCCCAGAAGAAGGAAGCATTTAAAATGAGGAAGCAAAGTAACAATATTACAGATCGGAAAGGAGATGAAAATAATCCCTCAGAACCTCTATACTCTAACATAATTGCCATTTGGAGACATTCCTATGCCATCCTTTTTATGTGCATACTAGACAGTTCCGTAGATGCATACATAGCCCTTGATAAAATATGATATCCATTTATAATTTTTAAAAACCTTTGCAAATGAGAAAATGAAAAACACTTCTTTAGCCCTTTCAAGTGCATCCGTCAAAGAAACAACTGCAACCATGTAACTGAATGCTGGAGATTTAAATGATCTCCTTAAAGTTCAAGATCAAGACCATTACTGCTTCACGGCTTCTACTCAACGTTATACTGGAAATCCTAGCTAGTGGATTAGCACGAGGAAAATACACAAAAGTTGAAAAGAAAAGAAGAAACAAAGCGATTATTATCCACACACACAGAAAACCAGAGAATATATAGAAACACTATTAGCACTAATAAAAAACATTCTGTAAGGTTACTAGATCAATATGCAAATATATACTGCATTGTAATATACCTACAACAACTAGAAAAGGCAATCAAAATAACACTTTCAATGGCAACAAAACCCACGAAGAAAATATATATGAAATCTCTATGGAGAAAATTACTGAAGCATATTACCAGAGTTTACTGAAAAGTATAAGACCCAAATAAGTGAAATAGGACAAACTTAGGAACTGACTTCAATTATTATAAAATCTTCAATCCTGCCCAAATTAAACAAGGAAGAATAAAGAGGGGATCTTGACCAACTTGATATCAGTACTTGAAATAAAGTTATAGTAATTAAGATTTCAAAAGCGTGGGGTAGACCAATGCTTCTTAAACTTTCAGGTTCATAGAAATCCCCTGGGGGATCTTGTTAATTGCAGATTGAGAGGATAGGAGATGCCCCTTGACTTTCCAAATAAACTACCAGCTGATGTTGGTCTACAGGCCAAACTTTGAGAAACAAGGAAGTAAATAACTGAAAGGACAGAGCAAAGAGCCCAGAAACAAACCCATGCATTTACGAAAGCTTGCTCTACGATAAAGACGGCACAGCAGAGGAGCAGGGAAAGTAGACTACTGGTTTCCCCCGCTGTCTGAAAGCAGAACGTTCCCGTGAAACTTTTCCTAAGCTGACGCAGTCAGTATAAAGTGAAAAAGCAATTACCATTAATTTCTATGGAAAATTTCTTGAGCATTTCCAGACCCCCAAAGTAACCTACCAACACGTACCAAATACTTTGCTTAGTTACATCCAGTTTTATGCTAAGCATTAACACCCTTCAGAACAGTGATACCTCAGGACACAGCTTGCTAACAGGACAAAATGAATGGAGATAAAACACAGGTACTCACACAGTTTAAAGCTCTGACGGCTTGCGGCTGAGATGCTGAGTGTGGTTCCGGGGAAGGAGCCTGGCTGGACCCCTCTGTCGGCTCAGATTGCTGTTGTCTCTTTGACAGCTTGCTGCAAAACAACCACTGAAGCTTATTTTTGCTTTTCACCTTTTTTTCATAAAAGCGAAAATCCTCTTTGGATTACTTTCAGTTCTGAAAAGAGGTGCGTTGGGTCCTTCGCATAAGTGAAGTGGCGTAAGGCCAACTTTTGAAAGGTGGGGATACCTGGGTTTAATCAATTGGACCGACCCTGAAAAGAGGAACATACGAGTGTCGAAATTGGGGAGAGAGTTGAAGATTCTAGATGGCTGGCTTTGAAGCTGGAGGGACAGGCCACAAGCCAATGAATGTAGGTGGGCTCTAAGAAGCCGGAAATGGCAAGGAAATTGGTCCTCCCTTAGAACCTGCTGAAGGAATGCAGGCCTGCCGGCATGTTGATTTTCGCCTGGTGAAAGCCGTTTGGGGCTTCTGACATCCTAACTATAAATTAATCAATTTGTTGTTTTAAGCCACTAGGTTTGTGGAAGCTTGTTACAGGAGCTATAAGAGACAAATTCACCATAAAATAAAAGGCACCATACAATCAACTGAAAAGATAAGCCACAGATTGGGAGAAGGTTTTTGCAAAGCCTACAGTTGACAAAGAATTTGAGTAGAAGGATATAATCGGTGAGCTGCAGATCAATAAAAATACAACAAGGGGCCCACGAGAAAAATAAACAAGGGATGCGCACAGGATTTACGGAGGTGGAAACTCAATGGCCAAGAGAAATAAGAAAAGATACACAACCTCACTAATAGTCCTGGACATGCAAAGTAGAAAAACACTAAGAAACCGTTTTACACTTGTCAAAATGGAAACGTTTTTATAATGCCAAGTGTTGATGAGAATGGAGACTAATGGGAACTTTCATAAAATACTGACCGGAATGAATATTTTTGCAATGACTTTGGAGATCGCCATCTGGCAACATTTAGGACACTTGAAAGCACGCATGCTCTCTGACTCAACAATCCCACCTGCAGGTCATTTCATCAGAGACACCATCATATGTGTGTACTTGAGGAAGGAAGACTGTTCGTGACGGCATTTTTGTAATAGGAAACAAGTGGAAACAAGCTAAATATCCTTCAGCGGCAAATGGGTACATAAGTTATACAATCTATTCCCACAGTAGAATACTACACAGCAGTTAAAAGGAACGAACCAGCACTTCCCCCTTTACCTGACTCGACATAACGATGCCTTCACCGGTTTCCCTATGTCTAGCATCTTTCCCGTTTCTGTTCAGCTGGCAGATCTTTGAAAATCGGAGCATGCCTCCGCTTCAATGAAAAATGCTCCAGTGGGTTTTAAAAAATAGTTTTACTGAGGTATCATCGACGTACACAGTAAACTGCATGTATTTAAAGGGTACGATTTGGTAAAAGATCACCACGGTGAATGTAATGAACCTGCACCAGCGGCATCAGCCTGCATTGGCCCTGCTGCTGAAACCCTTGGATTTGTGTGGCTCTGAAGATAAAGGGTAAACTCCTCAAACTGGCAGAGGACGCCCTGCGGTGCAGCCCTGCCACCCCCTGCCCCGGTCTGCGCTCAGCCCGGCTCACTCCCGCTCCCTTCACCAGGGGACTTTTTAGGAACTGTGCTCTCTGCACAGAACTGTAACGCTCCTTCCTTCCGCTGGCTGTGGCTCCAGCATCCCTGCTTCACCTCCTGACAAGGTCACCCTCCTGTTTTCATCTCCGAGGGTATTATGTGCCTTCCAGTCCCCGTTACCACTTTACATTTACCTGTGCCATCATTGCATGGGTGTCTGCTTCCTCCTCCGGTGTGCAAGCTCCTGGGGCACGGGGGCTGTCACCCTCGTTACCCACTCTTGTCTCTACAGCACAGCCTGCTGCAGCATCGCTACTCACCCCATAGTTGTTGAATTAACGAGCAAATCGCACCATGGTTCATAATAGTGAAAAACTGGAGACAATTTATTGAGAACAAGGTAAACCAATCATGGTTTATCCACGCTGTACAATACCAGGCAGGTCTTTAAAACAACAAGGTAGAGTTGCGTTTACTGACGTGGAAAGTTGGAGAGGATGGGCTTTGAGTAAAAACCAACAACCAAAGTAAGTTGCGGAATAATTCTTAGCACACACCATTGTTTTAAATCAAAGGCAGTATATAGGAAACATGTTCAACCTGACCCAGGTGGAGGTGTGGAAAGATGGTGACAATGCTTAATGCTGGTGGTGGGGCTGGCAAAGTGAGAGAAGCAACTGAAACGTAGTTCCTAAAGAATTTATTGTTTGAATGCATTGCTTGAACTTTTTATTTTTACTAGTGTGCAGTCCTTTTCTAAGTCGAATATGGTTTTAAAAAGTGCCAGGAAGACAAGGAGACACCCAGGAAGGGAGGCACCTACGCTGACACCCACTACTCCCCTCCGTTTGTGCCCTCAAGCCCCAAAAGTGCTTCACCTTACCTACCTGGCTATCGACTTGTGCCCCCGCCTTCTCACCTGTTCTTGTGCCCTCTCACCTGTGCCCCTGCCCTCTTACCTGTGTCCCTGCCCTCTTACCTGTGCCCATGCCCGTTCACCTGTGTCCCGGCCCTCTTACCGGTGCGTATATCTTCTTACCTGTACCCCCACTTTCTCATCCTCTTCCCCGTGTTCCTGTTCTCTCACCTGTACCCCAGCTTTTCACCTGTGTTCTGTCCTCTTACCAAATCCCCAGAGCGTGGCTTGTTTTGCACATTTCAGGAAGAGTGAGGCTGATACAAGAAGGTAAGATCTGTAAGAGGGAAAGGGACGCCTGACCCACAGCAAGCACGACTATATACTTTCACCCAATGAGTCCTCACAAGAACCTGTGTAGGTAGCTTCATTTCCATTTCACAAAACACTAAGCTTGGAGCGCTTGTCGCTCGCCCA
The DNA here is from genome assembly GCF_036562045.2 of Rhinolophus sinicus. Classification (NCBI taxonomy): domain Eukaryota; kingdom Metazoa; phylum Chordata; class Mammalia; order Chiroptera; family Rhinolophidae; genus Rhinolophus; species Rhinolophus sinicus. The sequence goes on along the minus strand of NC_133763.1, from coordinate 46,586,557 downwards.
GTATCACACAGCAAGGACTCAGACAGAGCTCCAGCTGGCTCCCCACTTCAAGTTCTCTGTGCCATGGCACTGGGGAGACAATTACACCACGCCCTCCCGTGTTCCTCCCAGTTCACTGCCCCCAAGATGGTAAGTGCTGGCTAAACGTTTGCATAATGAAAGTAGTTTATCCCCCAGCCACCATGTCCATTAAACAGACTTTGTGTTCATTTTCCATTAAAGCTCCATCTCCCCAAAGCTTAAAAATAGGATTGGAAATTTGCTGTTTGACCCATTTTCATCCATTAGCATAATTTATCAAATTAGAGAACCGAGAAGCTCCTGGGTGAAGAGGAAGGAGCCCAGGCAGTCTCGGGGTGGGGAAGTAGAGGGTGGCACTAAAGGTACGGGGTCCCGGGAGTAGCGAGGGACAGAAAGGAGGAGAGTACAAATGGCTCAGAAGTCGAGGCAGGAAAGCGCAAAGACAAACTCATGGCAGAGCAGAAAGAGCCCCAGACCTTGGGGAAGAATCTGAGCTCAGACCCCAGCTCTGCTGCCCACTGGCTGGGAACCTGGGCAAACCAGCTACCCCCTGAGCCACTTCCTTCTCTGGACACTGACAGGCCATCAGCCTCCCCAGGGTGATAACATCAAATCTAATGAGACGATGTATGTGAACGCTGCTTGTAAAGAACTAAAAGAGTAAAGCATTTACAATGTTCCATGTGTACTGACAATTCCACTCTGCTGCCATAACTGTCTTCTTTACTCTGGATTTAAAAGTCTGAGTCGGAAAGATGAGATGTTATAAAATTGCTGCAAGTGCTTTGGAGGCAGGGATCACCTCTACATTCCCTCATCTCCCACGACCCAAAATGGTGCCTTGCACATAACACGTGCTCAGAGTTCTGCACGCATGAATGGTGAATGAATGACTGTAGCTCATAACTGCTCAGGCAGTGGCCCTATGCAATTATTGCCACCCTGTTTCCTGACCCTCCTCCCGAGTGGCCGTACATGCTAGCCTATCCAGCAGCAGCCACTTGAGAATTATTATAATAGGGGAGGGCAGCTATTCATAAAGGGGCAAGCATGGTAAGGAGAGCCTGGGTTAGCCCCAGAAAGAAGAAGCCCTGAATCATCTCTTTGCTGGAAACAGAAGGGGTCATCAAGCTGTTACATAAAAGCAACAAACAAGAACGATAATGGATCCTGATTAAATGACTTTTTAAAAACACATGATATATGTACAGGCACACCCAAATTATACTACACATATGTGTTCACAATGAGAGAGTGATTTGCTAAGAGGCAAAAGAACACCGACATGGATTCTTATAATGGGTTGAATGATGCCTCCCACCCAAAGATGTGTCTATATCCTAATCCCTAGAACTTGTGACTGGTACCCGATTTGGAAAAAGGGTCTTTGCAGATATAATTACATTAAGAATCTTGGGATCAGATCATCCTGGATTACCCAGTGGGTCCTAAATGAGGTGACCGGTGTCCTTACAGTAGAAGGGCAGAGGGAGGTTTGAGACAGAACGGGAGAGAAGGGACTAGGAGAAGGTGATGTGAAGACAGGGCAGAGATTGGAGAGGTGTGGCTACAAGCCGAGGAATGCCAGAGATTGTCAACCGTCACTGGAAACTCGGAGAGAGGCAGGGGAACCTTGGGAGCAAGTGCAGCCCGGTAACACCATGACGTCAGACTTCTGCCTCCAGAACTGGGAGAGACTACATTTCTATTGTGTCAAATCCTCAGTTGGGGATAATTTGTTACAGCAGTGCTATGAAACGAATGCAGTTCTGAAATGCTATCTCCTCACAAATGTTCAGTGTGAAAGATATAAACACCCAAACCTCAATCTGTATTCCAACGGTGAAAAGTCCCCTTGGATACTCCCTCCAGCTTCTCTGGGCCCAACAGTCTCTCTGAGTTCTCGCCGTGGCTCCCCAGGCTCTTAGACTCCTCCATCAGAGCTTGGCCCCTTTTGCTGTATTGCAGGCCCTGTATAACCTTCCCCAGGGCATGCGTTCAGCTGAGCCCCACACCCCAGCTCTTAAGGATGTTTAGCACTATTTCTCACTGGTCCAACCAAGTTCAAGGGCTCTAGGGCTTAGGAAAGTCTTTAAATGTGCCTCAAATTTTCATGATGAGGGTATATGGATTCTGGTGTTTGTGCCATAGCATCTCATGACTGTTAAGTACCAGATAAGTGCAGGCTGCATGGTTAAACCCAGCAGATAACCCTATAGACCTGCCTAGGTAAATGGTGAATGGGATGAGGTTGTGTTCTCATTTCCTCCACATCTCTTCAAAAGCTCCTATGTCCCTGAGGGCTCAGGGCCTTTTTGCTGCTTTGATCTCTCTATAGGGCCCATTCTGCTGCTCCTCACCCCACCCACAAAATGAACCTGTCCAGTGTCTGTTGGCCTAGGCCTTTCTCCAATGCCAGGGGACAATTATCATTAATGCATTAATTAGGTCAGCTTAGGAGTGTGACAAATTTCTCATGATGGAAACCAGATGGAGAAAGGTGGGTTGGACAGTGTGCCCGTGGGTGGATGCACTGTTGGCTGAAGGCCCTTCCCCAGTAAAAAAAAAAAATTCCTGGCCTTCTGAAGGGAAGTTTCTCGCCCTTCGTCCAATCCTAGTCAACATTTTGATCAATGATTTGAATAAAGGCACAGAGATACGCTTATGTAATTTGCAAGTGACCCAACTCTGCAATATACAAAACATGTTTGTTCACATACTTGGTCTTTTTCAAAATAGGAGATGATGGACCACAATGCATAAATCAGAATCAGTGCAACTTCTTTCGCTGGGTTTCAAAAAATAAGCCACAAAAGTACAAGACAGGCTAATAGCAGTTCATGAGAGAGAAGAATTGGTGGTTTTAGTTTATTTTCGGCTCAATGTGAGTCAACGGTCTGAGAAGAATTTTTTAAAAAGACACTCTTAGGCTGCATTTCCCGAATGTACAGTTTCAGATCAAGGGTGGTAAGCATTTTGGTATGTTCTACGCTGGCAGAAGACAGAAGCAATTGGAAATGTGGTTCCAGGTACATGGCTGAAGAGACACATTGGCTTCTGGGCAAGTACCCAGAGAGACAAGTCAAGTTGAAGTAGAGTTTAACAGCCTTGTCACCTGAACAAAGTTGCCTTTCAGACCAGAGGAAAAAAGACTCAGGGACACATGTTATCTATTTTTACACATCTGAAGACTTAGAAGGGTTGGGGGTGTGAGTGGGGGCGCAGGCCAGAATCCTATATATCTTCAGAGAGTGAAACAAAGACAAAGAAAAGTGTCAAGGGACCAGATTTGGTTTTATTTCTAAGAATCAGAGATGTCTAGCAATAAGGTAGTCTGCCTTATGAGAAGGTGACAGTCCCATCCTTGGAAATGTTCAAGCGAAACTATCACCCCACCCCTTAGAAGCCACAGCGCTGGTCAAAAAGGACTGACTTTTCCAGACCGACAATGGCCATTCTTGGTTAAAGGGTCTCCAAGTGACATTGTCCCTGGTTAGAATATCAAAATAAGCAAGCTCTCAAGGTCCATGTGCGTCTCTTGAATAAAGTTACTTGTACACAGTATTTTAGGAGGATTATTTTGATTTCAGGTGAAAGATACCCAAGTCAATTAGCTTCAGGGGAAAACAGGAATTTTTTCATATAACAAACATGATTTGTTCATGTAATTCTGGAGGACGGAGGTAGAGCTGGTCTCAAACACAATCACTCCCTCTCTGTCTTTGAACCCTGCTTCTTCCACGCAGAACCCAGGGCTGCAAAGAGGTCTAGGCTGACTTCATCCCAGCTGGTACCCCAGGGGGAATAGAGAGGTACAGCTCTCCCTAGCAAGGGCTCTGATTGACTTGGCCTGGGTCCTGTGTGCACCCCTTGAGTGAATCACTATGGCCAAAATACTGAGAACTACAATTGGCCAGACCTGGGTCCCTTTCTCACTATTTTGGCCCAGGAGACGAGACTGTGATTAACAGCCAGAATCACAGAGATAGATAATCGAAGGAAGTTGCCAGGCAGATAAAACAACAGCCCTCCGTTACTGAGTGTAACAGTTTCCAGAGCACGCTTGCATGTACGATCTCATTTGATTCTCACTCTAACCCTGTGGGAGTGTAGAGCGCACATTATTTTTCTCCACTACATGACGCCGCACCACCTTCCAGGGGCAGTGGGTTGGACACTTGACAAAATGCTTTGAATTTCTTAAAGGGCATTGTCATAAGAAGGATAGAGACACTGGATGTCCTTTATTGTCATCTGATACAGTCTTTGCACACAGCCAGCTCAAGCTATGCCAACTGAACTCCTGACAGTAGAAAACTCCCTTCTGAGTTTCCTGATAGCAGGTCCCTGGGGAGCAGCCTAACATACAAAAAGTGAATCATTAGCAAATCCATCCCTGGACTCCCTGGGGACCCACCCTCTGAAGCATGGGTCCTCTCTCTCTTCCCCAAACTCTTCCCTGGCTTCTTCTCTCTCAGGAAAATCAGAGACACCATTAGGATAATTAGACAGGTGTTATTTCAAGCAGAACTGCAATTGGCAACAGGACATTTACTTATTCATGCATTCATCTTATTTATTCTTGTGTTTATCCATGCACCCATTCATTCACACACACACTCACACACACACACACACACACACACTCACACACACAAATTGTATTCAGCACCTGTACACTGACTAGTAATTAGGCAAAGCAATTTTAATAAAGAGATCCCAAAATAGAATAGCTTAAGAAAAACAGTAGTTTTCTCTTGTATAGTGTTTGTGGGGAGCAGTCCAGGTGGTGGGGACTTTGCTAGGTTCCTTCCGTCTTGTTGCCCTGCCATCGCCAGGGTATGGCTCGTCTGCCACATCTGCTTGGCAGCCCAAGGGAAGGGGGATGCACAAAAGGGACAAGTTACTCCATTGTTAGGAATGTGAAGTGCAAGCTCCCCTCACTTCTGCTCGTAGCCATTTGACAGAAGCCTCACAGGGCCATGCCTAGCTGCAAAGGGAGCTGGGAATGTACCTGTAGCTAGACAGCCATGTATTCAGCCAAGACTCACTAAAAGGAAGAAGGAGAGAATGGGTAGTTGGACAATAGCACTGTCCGCCACAATCTATTCCACATAATACAGTGGACTAGGTAAGATGGAAATTGCATGGCCCCTGCTCTCAGGTTGCTCGTCAACTAGTGGAAAAGACGTGTCTTATTCCCTTGCAGTGACATAGGGCAATATGAAAGAAGGGTCAGGGGAGTAGGGGAGAGAGCTTAAAAAATTCAGAGAAGAAGGGACGACTTGAACTTGAGATGATTAGAATACGCTTCTGAAGGAGGTGGCTTTGAGCTGGTTAGCCCTGGACTTGAAAGATGGATATGAACCTGAGAATGGAAATGGGGTGAGGACAGCAAGCCGAGCAAAGAGCAGTTATAACTGTAAACCAAAGGGCCACTTTTCATGTGAATGAGGGATTCCTCAGCTACCCCTTCCCGATGGCACTCCACACATGCTCACCCATTCACCATTGCTGTATCCACCTGCAGCTATGAGGCACCAGTGTCCTCCTTGGTCTGGGAAGACACAAGGCCATGCAGATGTCCAGGGGTTTTCTAACTGTGGCTAGACAGCTCTCACATGAGTCATCTTCCATCTCTTTGGAAAGAAATGGGCTGCAAAGCCTAAGGAGACAGGTTAGGCTATGAGCCAGAGTCAGGAGACCTGGAGTCTAATAACTTATTCATTACAAACATTTTCAGAGCTCTGCAGTTTACAGAGTGTGCTGACTTACAGAATTTTCTTTGAATCTCATCTCAACTCAAGGGGGCTGGCGAAAGTAAGACATCAGCTACGAAAATGCTTTGCAAAATCAGAAGTCACAGGGTGAAAGACATTGTTGGAGCAACACTAAAATCTTCTTTCCAACTCCATTGCTTCAGAATTTGCATAAGGAGCCAGGCTGGAAATTATCTTTGTGCACACTATTAACTAAAAGGATTTGCTAAACAAATTCACAGGGTGGCCAAGATTGTGGGGACACATTTATAACCTACCGAGGACAACCGTTTGCAGTGACTGCCGTGGCATTATTGCAAGAGCACTGGACTTCAATTAATTGTGAACAATGCTCTTTTGATTAAAGTAGGTCTGGCGGGACTTCTACAAGGCAATAAAACGTTGTTAGTCATTTGTTTGAGCTTCTGAATATCCTAAAGAGTAAGAAAATTGCTAAGCAAATTAGTTCGGGGCCTCACAGAGAGAATTTAAGTGTTTACGGAAAGACTGGACAACCATTTGGCCAGGATGTTAAAGAAGGGAATCCGGCACCTCTTTGTAGTTTGGATTAATACTGGCAGTAAAAACTTTTCCTTTTCCTTTCCCCTAAATTCTCCGTAAAAGCTCAATCAAGCAGATGCACGCCATCCTGGTTGAAGTGAGGGTTCTTAGGACCTCTACCCCCACTGTTTCCAGAACACCTTTGATCGGGCGCTGAAGGACTCAGAAACTTGGTGACATTTAAAATCTCTATGAATTCTGTGTCTAGCAGCTTCTGGAGAACCACAATAATAACAGCCAACAGTGACTCAGAGCTTATGCTATGGCAGGCCTATGCTAAGCGCTTGCTTTTACAGATGAGGAAACTGGGGCTTCAGGAGTTTAAGAAACTGGTCCACCCACTGTCACACTGACAGGAAGCGGTGGGGCTGGTTCTCAGACCTGGTCTCACAATTATGAAGCACAGGCTTTTATAATGATCCTCCTTACAGATCACACCTTAGTGTCAAAATCTCACTCTCTATTTAGTGGGATGTGATTTAGTGGCCTTAGTGCCTGCATTTTCAATAATTTATATCCGAACAAAACTCAGACGATGAAGCCACATCTTCCAACGCTATCCCTTGAAGTCTTAATAAGAGAGCTCGGTGATGTGTCCATGTCCCCAGGAGCCTGGAGCTTGCTATTGAAGTGGACAACAGCTGAGGCATTCAAGAAGTGGGACTCAGTAAACGGAACCCTAAATGTGTAAATATAAACCCCCGTTTCAAACTGGATGTATAGTTGCTGGGGCAGCGTGGAGGTGGGTCCAGAACTAGACATTGGGATCAGTATAGAGCCAACTGAGCAATTTATGGAGCTTAAATTTAGTTATCTTGTCTGAAGGTCATTCATTCATCAGACGTTGATTGAGCCCCAGTCTATGCCAGGCACTGGGGCCGAATGTTGGGGGATCCAGAAAAAAGACAAGGCCTCTGTCCCTCCAGGGAAATGACTCGTTAAAAATAATAGTATTGAAAAATAATAACAGCAGCAGTATGAGCAATGATTGGTCAGAACCGAAGGGGCTGTAGGGAACTAGCACTAACGCTGCAGGGCTCTGTGGGTATTGTCATCAAGTGTTACACTGTGGTGACAAGGGGGAGTGGTCCCTCTTCCTTGAAGGGTAGGGGTCAAAAAGGGCTTCATCAACAATACTTTCATGAATCCTCATGATGACGCTGCAGTCCTCTTGCAGACAGTCTGGGCCAAGGTTGGGGCCCATCAGAGAGGTCACCAGTCTCCCTCTGCAGCCTCAGGCTCCCCAGGTGGCTGGCTCTGGCCCCAAGACTTGGAAAACAGGCCATGATTGATTGAAGGACTGGGGAGACTGTGCTTTCACCTCAGATACCCTCTCACTTTCGCAGACTGAGGCTGCTTTCTATTTGTGGTCAAACTTCTGGCTGGAACATCTAGAATTCTGTCTACCTGGAGGGTCCCTCTGACCCAGGGCGCTATACTCTCATTCCGGGATTCTCCGTTATTTTGGCAGGAGAGGAAAACTAGGAACTGTTGGCTCCCTGGAGGGTAGAGAGTAGGGAGTGGGTGATGGGCCCAAGGGGAGAGAACATGTAACTGATAAAGGATTTGCACTCTTTGGGTTAGATACTGGTTACCAGCGCTACTTTTGCATAGTCTTTTCAAGACCAACAAGTCATGGTCTTTCCTCCTCAGACCTTCTCTTAAATTCTTTGAGTTTCAAGAAACAGACCTCACTCAGTTTCCATGGGTGTGTTTGTCTGTAAAGACAACTGGACTCTCATGGGAACCCAGGGATGGCAGCATACTTAGCTCCACCAAGGCCAGAAGAGGGATGACAGCTGGAACCCCAGGACAGCGACCGTCTTCTTTCCCCGTCCAGGTCTTGGCTCCAGGGGCTCTTCCACGCCACGTCATATGGAGACCAACCCCCCCTTGGCTGGTGGAGCTGCTGGAACATCCGTAACCTTGGACCACCCACAACTTCTGAGCACCGGTACTCCGTGGGGTACCTGCTGGCTCCATGGCCCTGCTTGCCAGCCAACAATCTGTGGATTTTTTTTTTTTTCTTTTCAGTTTCTATTTCTGCCCCAAACCCTCTCTTCATAACCTCTGCTTCACATTCCTGCTTGGCTAGAATTTTCTTGCAATAGTATTGCCCACTGCTGGTTCAGTCAGCCACAGCCAGATGGCCGTGGTCACATGGTATCACGGTTGCTTCTGATGGAGGAATGTCCCTTGGTAGAGGGCTCTGGGCTGCTTCCACAGCCCCCACCTCCCCTGCCCCCCCTCACCTCCCTGAGGAGGGCACTGTAGGCACCGGTGGCATTAGGGGACCTGCTTTGTCCACTTAGGGGCTCTGCTTTCAGGATGCAGACTCTGAGGAGGAAGGGCCTTAAAAGTCATCTAGTCTAGAGTCTCTGTGAGACGGAGGTTCCGGCACCATATTCTGGCCAGTGCATCATCCAGCCTCTTTCTGAACCCCCTATGACAAGGTGCCCAATGCCACCTAAAGCAGTCCAGGCTACCTGTCACCCACTCTGCCTCTGAGTGAAATTCTCCTTTGAGTGAGCTCGAATCTGACTGCTGGGAGTCTCTCCCCTTGGTCCTATTCCATCCTTCCAGGCCTTAATGGGCACATTTAATGCCTTTTTAATATTATGCACTCTTTAATAACAGAAGATGGTTTTCTTGCATTTTTCCCTTCAAGAACTAAATACCTTCCCATTCTTATGAGCATTCCCACGTGACTTATTTTGAGTTATCTTAGCATTCTATCCTTCTCCCTGAAGTGTGGTCTCATTTGCCCATGTCCCTTTTAGTATATGTGCTGCCGAAGCGAGCACACCCATGTCCCTTTTAAAGTGTGGCCCCAGAGGAGAAGCTGAGGGCTCTGGGTGTGGGCGGACAAGTTCCCGGCCCAATGTGGCCCAGGCTGCTCCCATTCGAGATTTCTGATTAAACTTGTTCCTCTTATACTTTATTCCAGCCAAGTGTTCCATGGGCTGCAATGGTCCTGCTGGGTAGCACACGGTCATCAGCAATGCTTATGTTTTTAGGATGTGCGTATTGTTAAAACTGAATCAGCCAAAGACCAGTAGGAAGCACCTGTTGTCTGACACACACACATACAGAGTCAGACTTACTGGCTTGCTGCAGCAAGAGAGGACCCTCCAGAGGAAACGTGGCCAAGATGGAGGAGGAACGCCCCTTCCCGAAGGTGTATGGTCCTGCGGAAGGGTTCTGAGAGGTCCGCAGGGAACAGCCATCCATCCTGGACTGGTTGCTTTCTGAGGTGGGGTCAAGGGAGGCAGGAGGGATGAAGTGCTGTTTGTCACAGGCGAGCGCAGCTTAGCCATTGGGTATCCTCAGTACCAGATGGGTTAGCAAAGTGGGCCTGTGGCGCCATTGGGACAAAAGCAGCAGTCACTCATTTTACAGCCGCTGCATGACCTTGGGAGAAATGAGGTCTCCTGTGAGCTTTGCAACTGCTTTTATCCATGTCCTCTCAGCCTGAGTAACTGTAGGACTCCTTTTGGCTTTTTCAGTCTGAGCTGGTGTTCATTCCTAGCTGGCTGCTCATTTTTTCAGTATCTTTGTGGGTCCAAGGCTTTAGGAGGCAGGAGTGGCACTGAGCACCTCCCCCACGTTCCCGCACGTGTTCACAAGGTGGCTGCAGGTGAGATGCCCAGGAAAATCACACGGGTGCCATGACGGTTCTTGCACTGACTTTCCTCTTTTTATTTCTACTGTCATTCTTATTCAGGCCCCTGCTTGGGCTGTGGCCACAATCTCCAAGTGCCTCCAGACCTGTCATCTGAGCCCCAGAGCCATTCATCCAGTTTTCTGCCAGATAAGCCCCTGGGAGGTCCAACCGGCCCCTCAGATCCAACACCACAAAACTCAGCTGTCTTGTCTCCAACCGCCACCCTCGGTCACTGCTCGTGCCTTCTAGGCACTATGGGTGCATTGCACCTCCAAGCACCCAATTATCAGGCCAAATAAGCAGGGATCCTCCTCACCCAAGATGCCTCCCTCACCTGTATGCCCAAATGGTTGCCATCACTCGTCAGTTCTTCCTCCTAAATAGCTTTCAAACCTGTTTCTCCTCTCCCACTCTTGGGTCCTTTGAGTTTTTGCTTGGATTAGTCCAAAAATCTCTAGAAGTCTCCAAACATATCATGCCTCTCCAGTCTCTTCTCCTTCTAATCTACCAAATGCCCTGCAGCCAGAGAGAAAATTTTAAAATGCAAATCTGATCCTCGCCCTCCCTACATAACATCCTGTAATAGCTTCCCATAACCTAGTGTGAAATCTGAAATATCTCACACAGCACATGAGGCTTTTCTTCTGATGGGGCCTGTTTCCCCAGCCTCTTTTCTTCCACACCTTCCCTTGTGCCGTATGGTCCAGCCACAGAAAACCACCAGCAGCTCCCTGACTGGCTGCCCTTCACCCGATCAAGCAGACTTTTGACAGGCTGTTTCCTCTATCTGGCATGTCAGATAGTGGAAGAATACTAACTGTTACCATTTATTGATCACGTGCCATGGGTCAGGCACTCTGCTCATCGCTCTACGTGCATTATCATCACAATTCTGTAAAATAGCTACTATCATTATCTCGATTGTACAGATGAAGAAACTGGGTTTAAAAGAGATTAAGGAGCTGACCGAAGGTCAACAGCTGATAAGCGACAGAGAGGCATGTGCATCTAGCTTTGCGGTGAGACAGACATCTTCTCCTGGTATAGGACCAATTCCACTCATGCTCTGAAACCCAATTGCTACATCCCTTTATCCTGACCCCTTCCCTGCCCTCTCCTTCATTAGCAGGTAGGTAATTCTCTCCTTCCTGTGTCTTGTACATAATTGTATTCTATCAACCATCTCCCTGCTGTACTGGGCTCGTGGGCAGTACCTACCCACACATCACAGCCCTCCCTAAGTAGTCATGCTTTATGTGGTAGGTACTGCCCACAATCCAGCCTGTGGCTGATTGAACATGGAACAGACATGGACTATGGCTGTGTTGTATAGGTCCACACGTCTCACCTGAGAGTTCCCAGAAAGCTGTGCCAGCCATGGAAATGCTCCACTTAGATCTCCTTCAAAAGAACCTGCCACAGGAAATGTAATGGACTGACAGCCTCTAGCAGCTCCTTTTGGATCCACTATGGCATTCACCTGTCTCCCCTCAGCCAATGAGCACAGCAGGGGGACTAAGGATGGTTGTTCCTGCCCCATGCGGGGCTCCTTTAATGGGCAACTTTAGCTTGGGAGGCTGTCGCTCGGCCTGGCTAAGACTCTCCGAACAGCACTGCAGGCTGACACTCTTGCTTCCCACTCTCCTTTCACCAGTGTCAGACATCCATCACGGTCTAAATGCCATCCCCGCCTGCTCTTCTTCCTCCTTTATCTTTCATAGGCATTTCCTCGGTACATTTCTTGTACATCAAATCCTTTTTAGTGTCTGCTTCTTGGAGGAAGCAGAGGCAGAAACCATCTCTATAGACCTGACGCATAGCAAGTGGTCAATAAATGTTTGCTGAGTGAAGGAAGGAATGAGCCATCTCTCAACTGTTGCAAGCTCTCCCCAGCCCATTTCTGTGTCCCCACCAGATCAATCTTCCTAGAACATGACTTTGTGCATGTCACTTCCTTTCCTCCCCAGAGCAAAGTAATGGCAGATAAAAGACAAGAAAATCCAATGTTTCAGTTTTTTTTTTTAAATGTGGTCATGTGTCATAATGATATTGATGATGTAGCATGCAATCTCTCCTATTACATTATGAGTTTTCAGAAAAGGAGAAATGCAAAATGGCAGGATGACTTTTGACCGTTGAGGAATAGAAATGGGTTTGATAATGTTTTTAGAAGATGGGAACTTTACCAGCGTGAAAGTGCTTGTTCCTCCCACCCCAACGTGATTTCCTTTGAGAGTTCTATGTGCCAGGCTTGGGGGTCTTCTTTCTCCCCAGAAAGACTCAGAATCCTCATCTATCCCCTGAGGCACCAGTTTCCCCCAGAATTAACCTTTAATTCAGAATTCTACATCTTCCATAGTTGCCTACTTCTTAGGGGTGACATCAGGCCTGCCCATGCTCACCCCAAGGGGGTACCATTCCCATCGTAATTTCTGAGGATGGCAGCCCATTGAGTTGTGCAGTGCCTAGGCCTGTGCAAAGTTTCCTTGCCCAGGGCAGTCCTCAGGAAAACCTCCCCCTCCCAAGACTCGATCGCTTGAAACCAACCCCAAACTATTCTTGTATGATCAGTTGCATTCTGCCTTCCCTGGCAAATTTCCTTGAAAAAGACTATTCATGTAGTGTTTCTGGCGTAATAGTCCAAGAAAGGGTTATAATAAGCATTATCTTGAAGCCTTAAATACAGTCTCTGGTTCTGCAAATACCATAATGACAGACTCACATTCTCAATCCTAGGAAATTGTGTGGGCACTGGAGCTCAGCAATGTCCTAGGCGTGTCAGCAAGCTTTCTTCTTCTTTGTGTCTGGGATCCAAGGAGAAAATGGGGGGGAGGGGGTTTCCACGTGTCAATTCACACAACGCTCTCATGGAGGCACAGAGACGACCCCTATAACTGTGCTTCTGTGATGAGAAGGTAGGCAACACGTCTTTGTGGGTTGCTTGGTGCCTCTGGGCTGTGGGGCTATGTACAGTATCAGGGTCAGGTTTTAGTAAATTAGTGGCCAGAAGCGGAGACAGGAGAGGCCTGGCAGATGAAAGAGAGTTTCCGTGCAGAGAAATGTGGTCCGAAACATGGCTACTGCTGGAATTGGAGACACGGGCTCAAATGACGTCAAAGGGTTACTGAGGGGTTTCCTCGCTACAACCAGGAAACTGAACATCAGTCTTTTCTTGCGTGTGCCGCCCTCTCCCGGGCCTGCCCCTTCTCCCTCAGTCCCTCTGGGTAGTTGCAATGGGCCTATCTAGCTATTCCCCGGGCCCGAGCCACACTTGTTCTCAAGAAATCAACTCCAGTACTTGCTTCAAATCCATACATACCTTTATTTCACAGAACGTAAATGTTTTCAAGGAATTCAAGGAGAAGTGCAAAGTTTTTCAAGCCTTTAATTTTGATATGGAAAAAGGAAAGCCAAGGTGAAGGCTTTCTGTTGTGAGCCTTTTTGTAAATCACACCCAGTTTGTAAATACTTTCTTATACACTGAGTTCCTCAAGGCTTGGGTAAAACTACATTTTCCTAAGGACTTCATGTTAAAACTTTGGAATTCTTGGGAGCTGCTTCACCTTTCAGGATTTTTGCAGCGAGGGACACAGAATGGTGGCCCATGAGTCTGGCTCTCTGGGGGCACTGTCGGGCCCTAGTACTGGCCCTAATATGGGCCTGGACAGTGGGGTGGGGTGAGGCGGGGCCAGAGTCACTTCCTGGGGGTGTCACTGTCATAGTTGGAATGCCCAGTTTCCCAGAGTGCCTCCTTTCCATGCCAGGCCTCCAGGCTTGGGACTGGATTCCATGACACTGCAATGGCCAGAGCTGGACTTCCAGGCTTCACCAGAAGCGTGGCCTGGGAGGGACGAGGCAGCAGAATCCCTCCCTTGAGCAAACTCTCCATGAGTTGCACCTTTGCAATCACTCTTACGGGGTGATATTGTGGCACAATGGGTGCTCAGACTAAGATGAAAATTCATTACCAGAAGCAAAGGGCAGCTGAGGGTCCATCTCTTTGAGCTCTTAGCAGTTGACAGCCCCAGCTGCTGCAACAAAATGCCATAGATGGAGTGGCCTCAAAACAGAAATTTACTTCTCGCAGTTCTGGAGGCTGGAAGCCCAAGTTCAAGGGCCTGGCCCGTTCCTGGTGAGGACTCCCTTCCCAGCTTGCAAGTGGGGCCACCTTCTCGCTGTGTCCTCCCATGGCTCAGAGAGAGGAAGCAGGGTCGCTGGTGTCTCTTCTTATAAGGACACGGATCCTAACAGATCGAGGCGCTACCCGTGACCGCATTGAACCTTAACTGCTTCCGTATAGGCCTTGTCTCCACACACAGTCACATTGGGGTGTTCGGGCTTCCACAGAGGGATGTGGGGGCTCAGCCCATAGCAGCGATCAAACAGCGAGACACTCAAAGAAGAGGGTGCCTTCTGAGGTGTTTGCTGCCTCTCCCTGCCCCCCACAAAGTCCCAGGCTGCATTCTCTGGTCCAGCCATGCTTCCGGTTCCTTCCCACATCTCAGAGCCTGGCTGGCTTCTGCCATACCACCCAGAGAAGCAGGGGGGGAGCCCCTGACGTATGGTGAGGCATGCAGGCTGGCAGAGCTGTCTGGACAGCAGTCTGTCCGGTGAGCCCTCCAGCACCTTGCTGATTCCCACTTGTCCCTGTGCCCCCATCTCAGCCATTGGTCAGGCCCTGGGTGAGCCTGGGAAAAGGGTAAGAGGAAGCCGACAGTGACAACTCTCGTCTGTTCTTGGCAGAAGCGAGCTCCTAGCCTGGGGACAGACCACAGACACCTTACAGAGTTGGTGAAGCCTGGGCAGGCTTCCTCATACAGTTCACAGGTTAAACCATTAACACGTGGGGGCCTTTGTCTGCCCCGCTTGTAATGCAGGGAAAGTTCATCCTATGTGAAAGGCCAGGTTAATCTGCTCAATAAAAGTAAGAGTGAAGAGAAAACATGGGGATTTGCCTAACAACGCAAATAGCTCAAATGATAGCCACAGAAAACTCGCCAATCCCCTTTATTCTTCCTTTTTTCCCTCTGGAAAGCACTGCAGTCTCCACTCCAGCTCTGCCGGCTGCACTCCCAACCCACCCCCGTGGCTGCTGTCCTTTCTCTGCCTTTGTTTTACAGCAGTGAGTGGCAATGCCCTTTGAAGGCTCAGGGGACATTCTTCCATTGTCAGACCATCAGCCACACCACTCAGGCTGCCCCCACTTAAGATTTTATTCTTCTAGCAATGAGTCATTGCTTCCATCTTATCCCTGTGCTTCCTGCAAGGCGATAAGGCAAGGAAAAGAAAGGAGGGGCAGCTGGCCAGCTCATGTGGCACCATGCGGGGCCTGGGTGGGCTCCAGCCATGAGTCTGCAGGGGAAAGGGGCAGGGTAGGAAAGGCAGGAAGGGAAACAGGTCCGCTGCCCTGGACAGGGGCCAAAGCCATGCCTTTATGGGGGTGGGAGGGTCACATGCAACTTCATAGTCCCCTGGGTATGTGCAAATAACAGAGCATGAGCTTTGGGCTCCAATAGGTCTGGCTTTGAAGTCCAGACCCACTGCTTCTAGCATCCTGGGCACGGTCCCCAGCCTCTGAGAGCCACAGCGTCTTCATCAGGGACCCCAAAGCTTCAGAAAATATCCTGAAGGCTACAAGACTTGACCTGTGCAAAGCACCTAGAACAGGGCCTGGCATAACATAGCAGCTGGGCATTCGTTAGGTTTCCTCTTTCCCTCTCCTATCTTCCTTATCCGTTTTCCCCTCCTAGTAGGAGAGCAATGGTCCCTGCATGAGGATACTGTCCTCAGAAAGGTTTGGCAGTGTCCTGCCATCTCACAAAGGTAGGCTGCCGCACATGTAATGGAAATGATCGGGCGTGGAAAGAGGAACAACCGGAGAACATCTGGGAACAAATGAACCCAGGCCCTGTCCCAAGGGGGGAACCTAAGCACCCTCATTTGTTTTACCTCCACGCTGTGCTTGCCAGTGCTTTACTAGTTAATTCTCACAGCTCAGACTCGTGGCAAGAATCTGAATCCCCCTTGAAAGGCAGCTGTTACCATCATTCAGCTCCACAGTCATCGTTCCATATTTATTATGTTTGAGGCCTTCTTCCAAATACCTTATATTTACTTCGGTCTGGAAAGCTAAAGACTGAGAGAGGCAGCTTGAGAGGTCCCTAAAGTTGGACACACAGGGCCCGGGGAGCAAGTCTAGGAAGGGACTGGTGACATTGGAGCCAGAGGACTTTTAGGTTAAATGAAAGGAAATGCTATTTTGTTTCCGGCAAGTAATAAACTCACAGAAATCATTATTCAAGAGGGAGCCGAGTGTGAGGGCAGAAAGTACATCAAAAGAAGTTTCAGGTAAGTTCATGGTTGGCTGATCTCTGTGTGGGGTATCCCATGACCCTGTGAACTTGCCACCAGGAAGGACATCCAGCATTTTGCAGGGACTAAAGGAGAACTCTGTACCCTTGGGCCTTGGGTTTTGGCCCAGGCAGCAATACACATGCCCATGGATTCTCCTGGATTTCTTAGATTTGTGATTTTTCAATATGGTTAGCCTGAACTGGGGAGAGGGGAGAAAGCAATCCTGGAGGAAGGGGCTTTCCAGCAGTGGGGTAAGAATTTTCCAGGCAGCATACTGAACAGGAATTTTTTTTTTTTCCTGCCTAAAATTCCAAAGACCTACACCCTTTTAGGACTGCAGCAATTTCGCAAGAGCATGGAGCATTTGCATTGCAAAGGAGTCGCTGGACCATTTCACTTACTGCAGTTTCTGCCCTAACAATTTTGTGCAATAGCAATTAGATTCAGAAATAGAAACAGTGACGGTGCTAGAAATGCAGTTGCTGAGCTATGTATCTTTGAGGCAAAACAGTCTAGGTACCCAAGGGCTGAACGTTTACTTGTTTACGCAATAAATTTTTGAGTACCAACTCTGAGCCATGTGCTTTGGAGCTAAGGATGAATAAGATGAAATATCTGCCCGCTGAGAGTTTAGCCAGCGGGAAAAATAGGCAAACAGCTCCAATGTTGTGAGTGTTACAGGAGCAGGGAGAACAGGCTCCATCCCCATCTGTAGGAGTCAGGATTTGAAGGACAGTCAGGAGTTCCCTGTTGGAGGTGAGAAGGGGAAGAGAGGGATTCATGCAGACAAGAGAGTGAGGGACATTTGGAGAAGTGCTAGAATTGTCTATGGATGGAGCTCAGACTGTCTGAAAAAAAGGGGCAGGAGGTGAGTCTGGAAAGAAGATGAGATAATGAAGACATTGAAGGTGGTGATGCAAGCTAAGGAGCTTGGTGCTGATCCTGGAAGGGAAGCTGGAAAGAGGGGTGATCAGATTCCAGTTGTAGGGAGGGCGTCAGGGATGCCCTAGATGACAGTGAGGATATGAGACAGGTGACTATTATAATATCCAAGAGAGCGATGACGAGGGACTAAGAAAGTCCCGAGGTCATTCAAAATGTAGGGCCAATAGGTCTTAGTCACCAGCAGCATATAGGGGAGGGAGAAATGGGGGGGGGGTCAGGGGTAACTTCCTCGTTTCTTTGAGTGGAGGGAAGTACCATTCACTGAATGACAATTGGGTTTAAAGGAAGAATGTGACGGAGAAAATGACGATTTAAGTGTTTAATATGTTGCACTTGCTTTCTGTATGGGAAAGACAAACAGAGATACCCATCAGTCTGTGTGTACAGAAATCAGCATTCCTGAGAGAGATGTGATCTGGAGATCTCAGGTCCCAAAGACATCAGAAGATGGAGGGCAGAGCTTGCCAAGGGAGAGCCCCAACATGTACAGAGGAGAGAGCTGAGGATGCCATTCCAGAGAATGCCAAGGGCAGAGGAAAATGAGCCCACCACGCAGGGCAAGCAAAGAGGTGAGAGGAGATGTCTTATCAGGCAACAATGGAAGGGTGAATTCTGAAGAAAAGGGAAGCAAAAAGAAGCCATTAGATCTGGCACCTGGGTCATTTGGGGTGACCAGGTGAAAGAAGATTCTGTGAGGGTATTTGGGGAGAAGCCAGAAGGTAGCGGTTCAAGAAGTGAATGAAAACGGAAGTGGTGACAGTAGGTGGACTATTCCATCCAGAAACTCAGGAAGGGACAGAAAGAGCTTGGAGCATGTGCGGAGAAGGAAAATTCAATAGAAGAGAGTTGAACATACTTATTGCACAGGAGAAACAGACTGTAAAAGAGATTTAAGAAAGAGAAAAAAAACTAATGGAGCAAGTATGCATAGGACGCTCAGTGCTGAACTCAGAAGTCACAGGCTCCATTTTACCTCCCTGTTCCATCCCTTCTTTGCAATCCTACAACATTCACTTGGACCACTCATCCAATATCTTATCTTCCATAATTAATTTTGACTCTCTTCCAAAGTAAACACTCTATTTTAAACATTTTTTATTGTAATCCACGGTGCTTCTTTTTTATATAGAACTCGGTTTCATAATATTGTTCTAATTGAGGTACAACTTACATAAAGGGCACAAAGAATGTACAGCTTGATGGATTTTTACATATGTATACACCCATGAGACCACTACTACAACACACAGAATATTCCAGCACACAAGAAGGCTCTCTCTGGCCCTGCCCCAGGTGGTATGCCACCCCAATATAATCACCATTCTGACCTCCATCGCAGTCTAGTTTTGCCTGCTCTTGGCCTTCTCATAAATAAAGGCACATGTTGTAGGTTCTTTTGCATTTAGTGTCTTTCTCTTACCAATATGTCTTTCTTTGTGTGCAATGGTTAGTAAGTTCTTTTGTATTGCTGTGAAGTATGCCATTGTGTGATGATAGTCCAGTTCATCTCTTTGTTGATAGATACCGGGGTTTTTTCCTGGGTTGGGGCTGTTAGCAACAGTGCTGCCATGAACATTCTTGTATGTTTTCACTGGAGGTCATAGAACTCATCCTGTTGGATGCATGCCCAAGAACAGTATAGCAGCGTCATAGGGCAGACATTTGGCCAGCTTTAGCAGATGCTGCCAGAGAGTCTGTGTCAATTTACATTCCCACTCGCAATGTCTGAACGCGCTGAATGTGCAGTGTTTTTAAATACAATGCAATTCGATGAGGGATGCTCAAAACATTGAAAAGAACAACTGCTGTCAAGAGCCCTCAACACTTCAGAAGTATCTATTCGTATTTAACAATTACTATGTGAATAACACACCATCCACTAAGACTTCTATTACAGAAGCCTGTGCTGATGTGGTTTAAGCTCCTGAATAGAAAATAAGTGAATTTCTTTATAAATGACTTCATAATGTATGATTGGCACTAATTTAACAAGGCTGTCTTGCCCTGCATTCAGATTCATAAGACGTTAGCAGTCAATCAGGGATGTGATTTTTCCTGGGAGCTGGCAGAAGTACCTGATCCTAATAAGATGAAGTGTGCACATCTTGCATATCTCAGGAGTCACCATTAATTCAATTATTTATTCATTTGTTCACTCTACAGATATCCATTGGGCAGCTACTCTGTGCTAAGAATCCACTCGGGAAAGGGGCTTGGGGGGAGGGGACATAAAGCATTAGTGATGGATCCCGCCCCCAAAGAACTTAGTCTAGAAGAAGACATGGATACAAAGAACTACACTGCAGAGTAGAAAGATAGAGAGTCTCACACATCATTGAAAATGCTTTTACTAGGGCTGAGCAGATGCTATCAACTTAGGTGGAACTTTAGCAAAAGAAGCTGCCATTTAGTATGTCAATTGTTTAATCCCTGGGGGGAGAGAGAGCAGGCCACATGAGGGCAGATCTTTATTCTCAAACCACTTGAGCATTCCCTCAGTGCAAGCCTTATAGGCATCCATTACTTAAAGGGGAAAAGAAGTGATAGGAACTTTTGGGGGTTTGACAAAGGCTTCTCTTCCAAATACCCTTAGGGAGAAATTGGGCCAATTTGCTTCAAGTCAAAGAAACTCTTGGAAGCTAGGAGTCCTAGATCCTGACATATCTATAATCTTTCCATTTACTGAGATGGTTCTGAATGATATTGGCTGGCAGGAAAAGGCACAAAGAAACCCAAGAGAAACTCATTGAAGTCAATGCTAGGCCTAGATGGGAGTGCTGATTGTGGCACAGGAAGTAACCAGGAACAGAAGCCTCTCTCTCTGGACCCACCACACCAGCACATAGGACCTACTTTGGAAACTGTGGCTGAGTATGTGGGTGTGACCTTGGAGTCTAAGCAGAGAGCATCTTCAGCTGCACACAGCTCAGGAGAGAGTGGGATGTGAACATTTTAACAGCTGAGTTCCTATTCACACTTCAAGCTGCAGAAGAGTTTCATGCCAATTATAGGCTGTAGCAGATATTGCTGGTTATTATAGCAGAGTTTCATCCTATTTTCCATCCAGATCCCTTTACTATTCTTGTGCACATCAGCTTCTGTGGCCTTCCTCCAGGAAAACTGTCAGGGAAAGTGGACTGTTCTGTATATTCTGCTTCTATGTTCATCTTGGAATGAATACTTGATTGGCTTACTTCACTCTTCAAATTAGGTTGTAGCAGAGTACTTCCATGGTGGTGAAACAAGCTTATCTAAAGAGCAAGCAAAGAGTAGAGATCAGCACGCAGTGAAGAATACAGGCCAAGCTTACCTGAGTATTCTGTCCGTGGGTTGAAAAGATAGACTGTCTCATGTATTATCTCTTGAATTGTATTGTACCAATCTGGGCGGCTGCCCTCCATGGTTGGTGTACAGTGTCATTCTGGGATTTTTCACTATCCTCTGAGGGATACCATTTACTTGTGTCCTATGTTGAAACTTCCATTTTGTTGTATCTTTCCCTTTCTCAGAAATGGTTACATCAAAAATACATTTTTGAGACTTTGCATGTCTGAAAATGTCTTTATTCTATCTTTGCATTTGTTTGATAATTTGGCTGGGTATAGAACTCTAGATTGGAGAGCATTTTCTTTCAGAATTTTGAACACATTGCCCCATATTCTCTTGCCCCACTTTCCAGGGGTGCTATTAAAAAGTCCAAAGCCATTCCAATTTCTGATTTTTTGGTATATGACTTTTTTCCTTCTCTGGAATCTTGTAAGACTACTTCCTCCCATTTGTTGAAAATTTCCAATGAGGTACCTTAATGTGGATCTATTTTTATTCATTGTGTTGGGTATTTGATGTATTCTTTGAAGATGGAGACTTTTGTCTTTTATTTCTGTGAAATTTGGAGGAATATTTTCACTTGTGATTATCTTTTTTTCTGTTTTCTCTCTCTGGAACTCCTATTATTTAGACATTGGAATTTTTAGACTAATTTTTCTTTTATTCTGATTTTTCTTTTTCTTTTTAAATTTTTATATCTCTCTGACTTTCTGCTCTACTTTCTAGGAGATTTACTATTGAGTTTTTCATTTCTGCTGCTTTTAATTTGCAAGAATTCCATTTTGGCCTCTGAATATTCCTTTTTTTAAATTACTTCCCCTCCCCCCCTTGGATGTAGTATCTTCTCTTATCTCTGTTAAAATATACCTACACTTTAATTCTCTCCTTGCATGTTTTCAGTCCCTCACATGCTATTTTTATTTCAGTTTGTTTGTTGTTTGTGTTGGTGTTTATTGTCTATATTGTCAGCTCTCCTCAGATGTTTGGTAGTACTTGGATATCTGATCATGATTAACAGTGTGGGACTATTAATCTGATTGGGAGCTCTTTAGCTGATTAAAAACGCTGGGCCAGTGGGTGGAGCTTTGGACTTTGTGCTGCGATGTAGGATTGCTGAAGAACCTCCTATGTTAATATTCCTAGGTCTGTCCCTCCTGAGCTACACAAATTCCCTAAGCACTCTAAGTGCTTAAAAAAACTACCTGACATATGGCAAGTGCTCAATACATGTTAGCCATTGTAATTATTGTAGAAAACTTGTACCCAGAGAAGCAAATATATATACCACTCAACAAATCAAAAGCTCATACCCTTGCTAGGAACTTCATAAAGATTTACGAAGGCGCAATCATTCTCAGAGATTTTGGGCACAAACTTTAAATGGTGGCTCTGATGTTTCATAATTGGTGGGTAGACAATGGAGAAAATGAATGGGAGGAAGGTGCTTGGGGCCAACATAGAAGAGGATGGGAAGACAGTGGACCGAGAGGGAGGAAGTGGCTAGAAGAGATGCTAGTTAAGCGGTCACAGTGGCTTCCAGAGAATGCTAGCGGTTTCCTCGTTAAGCTGGTGTGTAAACAGTCTCTAGCTCAGCAGTTTTAGTGGAATGGGTTTTGGCACACTCATGGGCAGACCTGTTAATCAGCTCCATGGCTCCTCCAGCAGCCGTCTATTTTACAAGTGATGGCACTAGAGGACCAGCTCTGCCAGAGGAGAGAGGAATATTCCATTAATCTGGCTATGGGTTATTAAGCCACTCTTTCTTCCTGTCACAAACTGATTGTGAGTAACATTGTGTTCTTTCCCATTTTCCTTCTCTGCCTCTTTTTCCCTTTCCACAGCCTGGGGAGGATAGTAGACTAGCAAAGCCTCACTGTTTTCAACCCTGGTGGGTGCTGGCTCTTGGTAATGGAAAGGCAACCTTTTCCTCCTTTCCACAACAGTCAGTCCCCAGCCACCTGGGCGTCCCCTCCAGAAACCTGGCTTGCAGCTTCTACAGCACTGCAGTGTTGGGCTGCTGGACAGAGTGGCGGATTCCTCCCTTGAGTTGGTGTAGCCTTTGGCAAAAGATCTGCTCCAAGAGTCATTGATTTCAACCGCTCAGTATCTTGTCCCAGCTCTTCTGGTGCATCTGCCTCTCTCAATTCAATTCTAATAACTTTATTGGCACAAAGAGATGGAGAAAGCTTTGCCAAAGTCAATAATCGAGTTTCCGCAACCGGGATGATTCGATTTTTTTTTTTTTTAATTTTGTATTTATATTACCAAGATAAGAACTGTATGGGCTCATATTGTTTTTTATCTTTGGATTATTTTCTGGTAAGGTGGTTCATATTAGGAGGTCTGAGTCAGATCATTTCTCCCAGTTATGCAGTCTCATGATTTTCTACTTTTTGCTTTATTCTTGTTTGTTTCCATGCCTTTTTCATACAATTTATTTAATGATGAAAAAACCAGGTAAGCAAATATTTATTGAGCATATACTCTGTCCTAGGCAGATGGGGTATTTAAAAACATACACTCATTTTTATCTAGAGCAGGAAAAACTGGGGCAGGCTATAAAGAAGTGATCAAGTGTGGTTACCCAACAAATAGTATAATGCCCATAAGTTAGACAGGAAAGACAGTGGGGTGGTTAAGTGTGTGCATCCCCAGCTCTGCCCCCTACTCTTTATGTGCCTTTGAGCAAAGTTTCTTATGCCTGTTTCCTCACCTACAAAAAGGGAATAATAACAGTATCACCTACCTCTTAGGGTTGTTGTGGGAATCATGTAAGATTGAACATAAAGCACTTAGAAAAAACCTGATACTTAGGAAGCACTTAATAAATGTTGACTATTATAATTATTGTGACTTACTGGGGACAGTAACGGTTTTATTTTCTAAGCTCTTCCTCTTCATAGTGAGGATATAGAAAGCCAACGAGATTGACTTGCTCCAAGTCACAGTTTGTGTTTTAATTTCAGAAAAGGATGCTAATTACCCTGTACACCATGCTGCTCCCTTGGTCAGTGGTGTGAGTTTTAATTCTGGAAATGTAAGGGATTTCTCTCCAGCCTGCCAAGCAATGAATATCCCCACACCGAGTATGCTGGGAATTTCATGGTCTCCTAGGCACGTGATTTATTGCAACAGAGTTATGTAGACATCCCCAGCATCCAGTTGAATGATGGTACCTTTGGTTCAGTTGGTGTCAGGATGGTGCAGTGGTTAAGAGCCCACAGTCAGGCGTCAGACAGACTTGGTGCAAATACTAGTTCTTCCCTTTTCATATGCTGTGTGATCACGGCCAACTACTTACCCTCTCTCTCTCGAAGCCTCAAGTTCCTCACCAGGAAACGTGAGTAGTAATGACACTATCCCTTATTGTATCATCATGACAATGAAACAAAATAGTGTACATAGAGCTTAGCCCGGTGCCTGGCATACAGCATCTCACTACATGGAAATTTACATGATTTTTAGACTAGCATTTAGGGCTCTCTTTCCTCCCTGATCTCATTTTATCCTCAAGACATCCCTCTAAGAGAGGAAGGAGAGATTCTTTTATCCCCCCTGCCAAGCTGAAGGAACGGGTATTCATAGAGCTTAATTGAGCATCACACAGCTCGTAGTGGCAGCAGTGGACCTGACTCCACACAGCCTAAAACCGTGCTCTGTCTCCTACACAGTTATCCCTCAGGGACTAAACAAACCTGAAAACATCCTCATAATTGAAAGGGGGGAAAAGAGTAAAGAAGGAGACCTGGAAAACTCAATAGGGTCATCATAAAAAGTTATTGTGACCCTTGCTAGACACATTGACTCAAAATGTGCACAAATGAAGCAGAGATGGAAGTTAGGAAGCGCCATACAACCCCCAAAAGACAAAAACAAAGCAAAACAAAACAAAAAATCTGCACGCTATCCACAGAGAAGAACAAACAAACCAATAACTAGAAGCTCCCTTGGAAGTTAAAGCCAATAGAATTAGTGCAGGGAATTGAACCCTCATCCCCGATCGAGGCAAAAACAGACTCAGAGAGAGAAATGAGCTGGGTGATGGGTCCGATCGGAGGCAGCAAAGACTGTGCAACACTCATGAAAATAATTTGGAAGATGAATGCGACTGTTAAGACAATAATCTTTGTACTCGTGTAACCATAAGCCAGGGAACCAGCGCGTTCTGGGGGAACTGTTCATTAAATCAGGAAAGCTATTGGGTGAGGAGGGAAAGAATGTCTGTTTGGGGCAGATCTTTCTTCTCCCTCCCTTCCTGAGGCACCATGAAGCTGAAGGAGCCCCCGCACAGACCTGCTGAGGAGATGAACCATTTTTGTCGGAAACAGCTGTCTGAACGGATGCTGGAGCCACCACGCGCCCTGTGCCTTGCGTGATCTGGCTGCTCTGCCTTCTCCCCAAAACCTTTCCCAGACCCCAGCCTCTCTCTGGATGGGCGGAAAGCCTGAAAGCTCACTTGGCATCGGTTCCCCCAACTTCTACTTTTGGTGCATGTGACAGGAGCCTGGGAGTTTATGAAATCAGAAGAAAGCTTAAATCAGGCGGTGCTGCTTGCTCAGCATCTTATTTTAACAGGTGTGGGTTAGAATACTGATGGGCATGCAAGAGACTGGGAACTCACTTCCCCCCAACTCCGGGGTTCAATCGTGGGGGAGTATGTTATGCTTTAACACAGCTGTGAAATCATGGAAATATCAAATACAGAGAAAGTCCCTTCTGAAAGTTCTTGAACCCCCCAGGTATAGAAGTTTGCTCCATTAATTTAAGCAGCTGGACCCAAGAAGCAGGCAGCTTGGGTCAAACACATATCAGAGGAATATGGGTCCCCAGCCGCGGGGAACGGCTGTTCTGTCAGCAACATCATTATAGCTTTGGCTAGAATGAGAGAATTTCTTTTTTTGCCTCACTGATCACTTTTTGCCATTTTATTATTGGTCTGTAGGTATAGCCCTGATGCTCTCCACTGTCCAACAAAAGATCCTAATTCCCCAGGTCGGCTGCCTGCTTGTACTGGGAGAGGCAGGAAGGACCCCCTGCAATGACTGCATGCTCTGTGGAGCTGGAGCCAGGTCTGTTTGTCCCACACCTCAGTCCCTGGGACCGTCTGCCATCCTCTGCAACTCTCTGTTGATCCATCCTTGGGGAAACTAGTGAGCATTTTGCGGTTCAGTGGTGAAAGGGTGGCTGCCAAGGCTGGTGGGCATGGAAAGCAAAAAACTATTACGAGAAACAGAAGAGGAAGCTGGGCCTCTCACACTGAGTGGAAGCAGGGAGGCGAAGGAATGTAAGGTGAAGAGTGAAGATGGCTGCCATGGTGAGGGAGCTAGAGTTGGCATTCCTGCCTCAAAAGGTGAAAGCGATTTGGAGTACATCCACAGAGGGGACCAATCAAGAACTGGGACCGTGTCGTTGGTGAGTAATGAGAGTCCCAGGGGTGGGTGCGAGCCTGAGACAGGCAGGGACAGAAGCATCTAGAAGACCCTTCCATTCTTTCTCTGTCCCCGGTCTCCCAGCCATGTTGCATGTCTGATATCACCTACTGAGAGTAGCGCTTGACAGCCGGTTAGGGGTATTTCGGTTTGCACCTCTTTTCAAACCAGCTGCTGTAAGAGGCTGCAGGGCTCAATCCATGAGTTTGAGAATATTTGCTTATGGAGAAGAAAACGTCTGTTCCTTGAAACCTTAAAACATACTTTGAGGCATATCCTTATCGGGGGCACTATTTTGAATTCAGTAAATTCAGTTGGGTAGTAAGAGCCATCGTGCCATTTGGATTTACTGGCAATTCAGTTTTTAACCTAACATTAGTAAAATGCTATGTAATTCACAACAATCTTCAACATTATGTACTTCATTCTTGAAAAAACTCCACTAGTTCCATTTTACAAAGGTGAAATGGAAGTCTTACACAAGATTCAAATAAGGTCACACAGCTAACAAATGTCCATCAGACTTACTGATTTTGCTATTTTGTTTAGCTTCTTTCCTCACACAAAATCTTCTTTTTTCTCACTAGACCAATCAAAAATATCATAACTTGGAGCCCATGCATGAGTGAAAGGGTACCAATGAATCTCCTAAAATTGTTTGCGGAATTTGTACGAAAGTACATGTGTGTCCTCTTTCTGGGGAGGGGATCCATAATTTGAGCAGATTCATGAAAGTTTTTGTCATACACAAAGCATTAAACAACACATCATGAAAGGAAAAGCCGTTTTGCAGGATGTTCCTTTTGCAGCCAATACCTACCTACTCTTATACACAACAACGCATAACACAACAAACCAAAATTATTGTTAGCACAAGTATCACAACCTCCAGACTAGGCCCTTTATACTTATTTCAAATATTTGGCACTAGGCTACGTAAAACATTCAGATCAATTGTAAACAATATCATAAACGGAACCACTTTAAAATGGAGCCAGAGCTGCTATGTCACAGGAAGTGCCATGCACATCTTATACCTCAGACCTTAGAATGTTAAAACGGCAAAATAAACTTTGGACTGGGCCTGAGAAAACTCATGGCCCCCCAGTAAAACTATTTACAGAGATAACAGAAAAGCAATTATTATGACTATGGACTGACGACTACCGGACTGAAAATTAAAAACATTGTTCAGAATTAACATCACTATGTTACATCACCAGCACCAACAGAAAACCCTTCTATTGATGTAATTGTTCCCCTTCCCCTTCTCATAATTACGCCTTGCCTTTGTCTCCTAATCGGAACACTATTTGGGCTTTGCTGAATCTGTGCCTCCTGAATAACTTATTCTTATTGATCTCAAATACATTTGCCTCTCACTTGGGAGACCTTTTTATTTTTATGTGAACATATCGAACCTTCACTTCTATTGGAATGTTTTGGCTCTGTGTAGACACAACCTAGCTTTCTCTTAACTGTTGCCTGTGTCTTTTCCGCCTAGTCTCACTCAGCCTGGGAAGGGGAGAGGGTAGACAGGCAGGAGATTATATTTCTGGCCCTCTTTAGAAGGTTTTATCCTCTAGCCTCTTTAGCAGACATTCTCGGTGTCCCACCCAGAATCCCAATATGCACATTTCTCAATGTGGCCATAGACTTTCCTGAATTTGGCCCTATTCCCAGGCCTAGCACGTCAATCTTAATAATCATGGTAATTCTATTCTTGCTAGCAATTGACTTAAGAAGAAACATGTAATTCAATTTTGATCAATAAGTTTGGAGAGTAACTCTTCTGGGGATGCTTCTGGGAAAGGCCCTTTAGCTCATAAAAGAACTACAAAGAAGTCTGTTTTCTACCTCTGAACATGGTTGTGCAGATATGACTGCTGGCGCTGTGGCAGCCATCTTGCAGCCATGAGGGAAAATGGCTGGCATGGTGAAGATGGCTGAGCAGAAAGTACAGAAAAACCCTCTGTCCTTGATAAGGTTGTTGAAATATTGAATTAATCAACCAAGGAACTGCCCTCCTTCTGAACTCCACGTTATGTGAGATAGCAAATGCCCTCATTTGTAAGCCATTTTGAGTTGAGTTGACAGTGACGTGTTGGCCAAAGTGTGCTAATTAATATAAACCTCATACTATGGAATCACCATGAAATGTCTTGAAGGAAGACCATTTTGCTATTTTTGAGATAGACCCACCTTACAGAGAATAAAAAAGTCTAATGCAACTGGCGAATGTCAAAACAGAAGAGGTTGGGTAAGGTTTCATGAGTTAACTCACATAACCTGAAATTATAAATTTGAAGGGACCTAGGAGATAATTTAGGTGACTTTTAAGCTCTAACCAATGTAACCTACAAATGCTTTATTCAAATTCATTTATAATTCTGCTTTGTAATTTTAAAAAATTATAGTTAAATGTTTCACTTGCTAAATGTTCACATACTAAAGACAACCAATGTACTAAATTATCCTTTTAATTTTACGTGCTTCTGTGTATACAGCTCCTACCATAGTATTTTGCAAATGTTCATTGATTTGGAATGTTGCAGCTCTGTTCTGGTCTTTTTTATATTATTATTATTAGTAGTAGTAGTAGTAGTAGTATTTAATTCAGACCTTCCCATGTCTGTTTACATAAAGCTATGCACTGAGTATCAACTATATCATGCATGAGCCCTATGAAATTAAATGCCGAGTAAAATATACTTTTGCTTAGCACCATGTGTGATCAGGTACAATAATTAGTTTTAAAATAAAACTTGGACAATGGTTGTGGTGGAATGATTGTGTCACATTAGGCATAGTTTTAGCACCTATTTATTGTAAGATCTGAATGCTTCTCTCTTCCTTTTCAAGGCTAAAAAAGCTCCTTGGCAAGGTAAAGCTTCTGGGTTAATACTAGATAATTGGTGAGAGTCTGAACTCTTATTTGCTACACTGCTTTTTCTTTGAACAATAAAGATTTATTTGATTGAAGAACTGTTTATAGACTCCCGTCCTTGCGACTGGACGCTTGCCAGTTAAAGAATGAGAGCAGCTCTTACATGCTGACTCCACTTTGAAGGGAAATTGTCCTCACACCTGTTTCAACCTTTCTGATGTGAAATTGCAGGGTGAACAAACTCATATATTTGCAACCACTCATTTGTGTGCACTGAATTCTCTCAATACTGTGCAACTAAAATGAAATTTAAAACTTTGTTGAATGATGAGGCTGAAATAAGACTGCAACTGTCATTGGTTTTTCTTGTTTACAAGTTTTATGTATGCATGGGAACCTTTTAACGTGGTGACCAGTAAATGTTACAAAACTAAAATAGTGAAGTAAATTTATGCTAATGTCCACATCTGCCATATTTGATAGGCATAGAACCATCCTTCCTGGTTCGGGCAATGACATTAAAAGGTTTCTGTAGCTAGCACAGAGCAAATATTAGAAAAGCATTTAAGAACAAGGAATAGAAACTGTGGCTTAAACAAAGAGGGGTTTGTTTCTCTCACATAACAAGAAGTCAGGAGGTAGAGGGTGCTGGTGGTGGTTTGGCAGCGCAATAATATCGGGACCAAGATCTCTGTGATTTTCTTGGCCTTGCCCTTAGGGGCACCAAAAGACTGAAGTAGGTACAGCTAATACATTCACCATGCAGACAGGAAAAGGAGCAAGGACAACACCTACCTCTTTTGTCCCTTCTATCAGGAAAGCAAAACTTTCACAGAAAACTCCTGTTGGCTTCTGCTTACATCTCACTGGTCAACTGTCATCTGGTCACTCGCAGTGCAGGGAGGCTGGGGAAGTACTTAGCTTCTCTGGGCTGTATGAGCAAGGTGGGCGAGAGAAATAAGGTTAGGAATGGATGCCAAATCAGCCAATATGCAGTATCTGCCACCAAGAAAAACATGTTTTGCAGGTTACTTTGGGCAAATGCTCCTATAGGGAACCAAAGCATATTGGCTTTGAGGAATTGAATAAGTAGGGCACCAGGCACCCATGTAAAAACATTTGGTTAACTGCTTATTATGCTTCTAACATTATACTGGGCGCTAGGAAGTCTCAGAGGTATGGTTGTAGAGGCTCCCCCCACCTGAGATGAGCTCGCTGACCAATTTATCACAGAGCTAAGGAATCATGGGAAATTCTCAATCTCCATTTTTATGTAAACAAAACAACTGGATCTCTAAGGACACTTCAAACTCTAGAGTTCTCTCGTTTTGCATAAGCAATTATTTATTAAGATGTTCTCTGTCCTGCTTCAATGTCACTGTCGCTGTAATGACCCATATTTTCCCAGCAGCTTAAGCCATCATTGCATTAATTTGATATGATAGGAGCAACCAGAATGTTGCATGGGAATTTTATTTTACTAGGAAGCAACCCTACAAGCTTCAGAAGCAAGGACAAATGCTAGAAGCCTGGAAAAGGGAAAAGTCAACACAAGGAGAGAATAAGAATTTAGAACATGAAGCTAGCATTAATAAGTTAATAAGCAATTCATAAACAGGGATCTTTGTCCTTCTAAGATTCTATCACTGGTCAGAGGCCCTTTCATGAACAAGTGGCATTCCTGTTTCTGAAGGCAGTTACTCTTTATATGACCTCAGGTACTTATCTGGGTGACCAGGTAGATCCAGTGCTTCATACAGTTGATAAACCTTCAATGAGCACCTATCACATCCCAAGCACTGTAGCAGGTCTTTGAGGCATATACATGAAATAAGCCTCGGTTCCACACCTTAGGATGCTATGCCTCCTGGGAAAGATGGATAATTTGACTAAAAGCTGAAATTCACTGGGACAAGTTGCCACGTAGAACTGCAAGCCAAATGCAGGGGATACACTGAGGAACTGAGAACTGGGTCAATCCTGCCTGATGCAGGTATGAGGCTGGGAGGGAGTAGGAGGTAGAGCAATGGGAAGCGTCGTCACAGGCAGAGGAAAGGTAACTTTCCAATGGTAGGACGCATGCAAAGGTAGGGAAATATGTTTGGGACATGGCATGGAGTTCTGTGCATCTTCTAGAACACAGTGTGTGTGTGGGGGGGAGGAGAATGGTGAGGGAAGAACTTAGAGACTTGAGCTCATTTTGAAAGTGTTTTGGGTGCCTTGCATACAAAAGGATAGGCCTAGCAAATTAAGGCCAAACGGTGCTAGATATTGGTTTTCCTTGGTTTCTTTTTGCAACGAGCTTTTCTTTCTACTATCTGTGCTCTTTATTACAGGGGCTAGAAGCTTGGGAACTACTCATCCCATGCTCTTGTATCTCTGGGATTCTGAACACCATTAACATTTAGCCAATGAGACGCACCTGATAAAAATTTGGAAATGGAAGGCAGTTGGCAACAAGCTGTGATCCTGTCTCTGGCAGTGGCTTGTTAGGTGTTTGGGTTTTGGCAGACTCGAGGATTTACAAAGTTCTCAAAGCACCCCCATCAACTGACGTAGGATACCTGGGATTACCAGTGGCGGTTTCCTGCTTTTCCTGACCTCGGTGTCAACAGCCACTTTTTAATTGGTAGGTAGGCACAGCTGCAGTGGTGAACCTCAAAGCTAGCAGCAGCTTCCCCTGACTTTCACTGTTCTCATTTTCCCAACAGTTTTGTAAGCAAGCACCTAATCCCCTCTATTAAATCTCTCTGCTTGAAATACCAACAGCTGTTTCTCTTTTCCTGACTGAAGTTTGATGTCACATCAATATAAATGAAGGTTGAGAGACAAAACCATCCTTATTTACGGTCAATATAATTGTCGACATAGAAAATCGACAGCTAACGTTCCGAACTAAAAAGAAAGAATATCAAGGTTGCTAGATATTAAGACTAACGTATAAAAAAAATCAATTGCACAAGTCAATACCCTGGATGCCATCCTTGAGTCTTTCCTTTCTCTCACCTCCTACATATAATCGAACACCAAGTCCTATTGATTTTACCTACTCAACATTTCAAAAACTGCATCGACACACCCAGTCACCTCCTTAATCCAGACCACCACCAGTTCTCCCCTAGATGACTTAGTCCATGCAGACCGCTATTTAAAAAGCACCACAGACTGGGTGGCTGATAAAACAAGAGTTTTTTCCACATGGTTCTGGAGGCTAGGAAGTCCCAGGTCAAGGTGTGGGAAAATCGAGTGTCTGGTGAGAGCCCACGTCCTGGTTTGCACATGGCCACCTCTTCACTGAGTCCTGACATGGCAGAAGGGATGAGGCAGCCCTCTGGGCCCTCTTTTATAAGAGCACTAGTCCTATTCACGAAGGCTCCACGCTCATGCCCCGCCTCCAAATACCATCATCACTTTGGGGATTAGGCTTCAACACATGAATTTTGGGACAACAGACAGTCAGTCTATAGCAATGACCGTAACAGCCTCCTAGCTGGTCTTCTGGATACAGTTTTACCTTCTTGCACTCCTCACAGCATGGCTGGCATGGTCTTTCTAATACACGGACTCCTGTTTCAAAGTCTCCTCAATGCTCTTAGGAATAACCCCAAACTCCTAGACACGGTTTACGAAACCCTCCACAACCTGCCCTCTGCTTACCTCTCCATCTTTCTTTCTTTACCACACTTCTCTCTTGAGACTTCTAGCTACACAGTAAATCTTTCACCTTCTCAAATAAGCCTTTTCATCAGTGGTCATCTCCATCTGGGACAGCGCCTCCTCCTCCACAGCCCCTTCTTGTCCCTTTAGCTCCTAATCAACCTTCAAGGTTGGGATGGGACCTCGTTTCCGCTGCTTTCGTAAACTAGGCCGCGAGCCCTGCCAGGTGCTCTCATAGCTCCCCGGAGCACTTCCCATACTTGACTGGTATTGCTTGTTTATTTGTTGTTTTCCATCAGCCAGCTGTAAGCCCACGAAGGCTGGGAGTTTGTGCATCGTTGCATTTCTAGTGCCGACACATGGGAGGTGCCTGTGAAGTATCTATTGAAGACAAACCCCTACTCCAGGCCCTTTTCAGATGTTAGATTGAAGGATGACGGGGTAGGGGGCGAAGGACAGACTCGGGCAAAAGCACCGAAGGCTGTATTGAGGGGTTACTGGCCTGCACAAACCACCACAGAGGACCAAAGTGAAGTTCACTTACATCTCAGTCAACTCC
Organism: Rhinolophus sinicus; assembly: GCF_036562045.2. NCBI lineage: Eukaryota > Metazoa > Chordata > Mammalia > Chiroptera > Rhinolophidae > Rhinolophus > Rhinolophus sinicus. The sequence continues at coordinate 46,553,394 of NC_133763.1, read as the reverse complement.
AGGCTGAGGTGAGTGAGGCACTTGCCTTGGGTGCAAACTTTGGGGAGCTACCAGAAAGCTCAGTAATCAAGATAAAGAATACTTCAATGACTGTGAGAGCCATATTGGAGCTGGAGGCCAAAGGAAAATTTGAGAAAAATTCTGATCCTGTCTATATTTAAAATTTGTACATTTTGTTCAAGGACTTTTTACATCAATTTTCATTTTTTAAAATATTGCATTATAATAGTATTTATTTTGCTAATTACTGAATTTGTTGGCATGCTCTTAAATTTTGCGTCTCCAGTAAGTTAATCCCTCACCTTAACTGTGGTACCAGCTGTAAAGTATCTGTAGGGTGTTTTACCAAACTCTGATGGGAAAGCTTTTCCTGTTTTCTTATTCAGTATAATGGGATCTTCCCCCCACGCCCATATGTCCTTTAAAAATGAAGGGCTTTTCTTTTATTCCTGGCTTGCTAAAAATGTTTACTAGGAATGGTTGTTGAAGTTTAACAAGTGCTTTCTTAGCATCTCTCAAGATGATTATATAGTGTTTCTCCTTTGATCGAAGAAGTAGTGCATTACATGGATAACAATGAATAAAGTTTTCCCCAAGTTTTTGTGATCGTAAATAAATTATAAGCAATTGTATTCTGTCATTTGGATTCTATCCGTAAGTCAGAAACCTTAACGTTCTCATAAATGGAATTAGTGGGTTGCCATTTTATTTTAAGCTTTTTTATTTTAAACTTTTCCCAATGAAATTTTTTTTTAAATGCTATTATCGCTAGTAGCCATCTACCTGCACTAGTAGTCTGGGGGGAATTTGATGAATTTTCCCTTCCTAGGGCCTCTCATTGTTTCCTGACACCGTTTCAGTAACTGTGAAACCTGATGGAAACTTTCAATACATTTTATGGGGAATGAAAGAAAATCCCCACGTACGACAAGATTCTATCGGGGGATTTACTACTGTAGCGTCCCCTAACATATCTGAAGGCCACAGAAAAAAAAAAAGTGGGAGCTTCGGTAGGAGAAAAGGTAGCTGGCTCTTTAATGTCTTCTCTTCAGATCTTGGCTGAGACTAGGGAGTCTTTTATGACTGACTCACCAAGGGCAGTTAGGTCTCTTCTCTCTTATCTAGGAAGATCTGATGGTTAATTAGGTAAGTGAACGTGAAGTCCTGCAGTGGGAGGACACAGCACCTGGTGAAGCTGAGGCGGTAAATGAGATGGCCCAGGAGTGTGGCAGGGGTTGGGGAACAGACTAGGACTAGTATATGTGCCATGAGAGCAGGGGTCTTGTCTGTCTCCATAGCGGCATCTGTCCCACTTAGCATAAAGCCCCAAACACAGGCATACTCGGTAAATACCTAGCGGTGAATAAAAGAATGAGCCACTAAATCCTGCCAGACCCCACCAGCAAGGACGGAGCTAAAAAGTGGATTATGAGACGTGATCAGGAAAGCCAACGACATGGTGTCGACGCCAGGGAAAGAATGTTTCCAGTGGAGGAAATACACAGCCTTGTCTTAACTGTTGCCGAGACGTCGTAGCAGTTACAAGACAGTGTTCACTGGAAGTGAAAAAAGCAAATGACCATCACGATGACTTAAAAATAAGGGTTTTGGTGGTAGTGTTGTTTGTATGGTGCATGACAGGCAGTTCAGAGGGAGGGAGGTTTAGACAGGGGCAGTGGCTCAATAATGCCACAGAGGCCCAGCTCCTTTTTCTCTTTCTCTGCCATCGGCAGTGTATTGGGTTTCTTTCTCCTGTCTCAAGATGGCTGCGGCACCAGACATTGTGTCCACATCCACAGCAGGAGGGAGATGGGCAAGAGGGTAAGGAGCAGGCCAGCTGAGTGAGTCTGTTTCTTCAGGAATACCTAAGCTTCCCCAGAACAAGCTTTTCTTTTCCTCGCTTTGATGAGATTTAGGTCATGTGGTCACCTTTAGATCAATTCCTGACCAAAAGTCTGCGAGTCCATCACTGTTTGAATTCATCAGATTCATTCTCTATCCCTGAGAGCAAGGGGTCTCCAAGGGTGACTGAAAAAAATGGGCCTCTGGTGGAGGGAAGGAGGGAGAATGCATGTTGGGTGGACAGTGGATGATGTCTGCTACAGAAGTTGCATTTTTAAAAGAGCCGAGCAGGATTGGCTGCATAATTTGTGGGGCCCAGGGCAAAACGAGAATTTAGAATCCTCTGTTCAAAATTTGTTAAGATTACCAAGACAACAACAGTAGAGCATTAAACCCAGAACGAGGCCTTCGTCCCATATCTGTGAAGTCAGCCTGGGACCCAAAGCCGTCCATTGAACTAGGCAGTCGGAGACCATTGGTCAATTCAGGTGAAGCGGGGAGGAGGGAGGAGAGGAGAATGCAGTTGGTTGAGGAGTGAACGGGAGGTGAGGAAGTAGAGATGGCATCAACACTCCTTGGAGAAAATAGACCGATGTCTTAGCACAAAGCTCCTAAATCGGGAAAGAGAGATGAGAGTGGGAGGCGGTGATATGTACCCAACAAACTGCTGCCCAGGCATTTTCTGTCTCTGTCTCCCGGGCCAGCTTGCATGGGAGCCTGGGGCTCACTTTCCTATAGGGCACGTGGGGGAGGGGCTGAGACTGAGAGACCCACTCACTCCTCATCGAGGCACGTGCTGCCACCCCAGGCGATCACGGAGGCAGAGGAGAGAGCCCCAGGTCAGAAAATCCCAGTTCTCCTAGGGACTAGCACCACTCTGAAACTCTTGTCTCTTAGGTAGCTCACCTGTCAAGCGAGGACAGCAAAGCTTCTGTCCCACAGTTAAGGAAGGTGACCTTCAAGCATGGTCGTTGCCCTTGGAGCAGACCCCTCCTGTCCATTCCTCCATTACTACTGGCCCCAGCTCCTCCATACAAATTGTAAGAAGGGGTGTCCATGTTAAGAGAGTCCATGAATTCTACAACAATACTGTCAATATAAGGGGCAGGTGGGACGGTGAGGGAGGGAAGGGAGAGGAAGAGGTAGACATGTTTGTTTATGTAAACCCACTCTGTTCTCCCGGCCCCTTCCTTTGTCATCCATTGGAGACTTGGGCTCAGGGCTTTATGCAGCTGGGTGATCTAAACGGTGCTTTAGTGATGTCACCCCCATCGATGCCAGGAGACATAAATTTCATTTCCCAGAAGATGCAGCAGCCAGTGGCTTCTGGGCAAACAGTGACTCTAGCAATAAATATTGGCAGAGGAGAGAGACCTTTAATGGAAGAGCTTTATGAACCTAGAGCAGCCAGGCTGTAAATCTCAAAACAGAGGGGGATTTAATACTTTAGATCAGAAGACAGAATCATCAGATGCAAGATAAATAATTCCAAACACCCATTGGAAGGAATCAACTTAAAATCTAAACACTAAAGAAAAAAATCACATCTAATTGAGGTAAGAAACCACAGAAAAAGAGGCAAAAGTCCCCTATCCAGAGCTAGGTGACTCAGCAGAGGGGTATTGTCCTCCCCAGAGGTGGAGAAAGCATGGCCAACCAGGAGACAGTGGGCGGAGCCTGCACTGGGCAGTGGGGGCAGGAAGACCCTGACACTAAGTCTTTTTCTAGAATGGACCCCCACTGCCTGGACAGGAGCGTCTTCTGAGGTCTGGAGTCCACCTTCACCTTTCCCACACTGGTTGCTTCTCTGAGCAGGTGGGCGTGAGGGAGGGTGCTTGGCCCAGGGTGTTTGCCCCATAGGGTGGCCCTGACCTCAGATCCAGATGTGGTCCATGAGAATCATCACTCTAGAGATTCTCCCAGGGGAGACAATGACAAGGCAGGCTTGAGAACCACAGTTAGATGGTGATACCCTGAAGACAAGACCCACCAGGCCTTATTCCTTCAGCACATTGCGTGACGTTCGGTATCCTCAAAACCTGTTTACTGAATAAATGAACAAATAAAATTTGGATAAAATAACTGCATCTGAGTCTTGGCTTTACCACCCAGAGGGTCTCTGTCACTAAGGAAATCCCCAAAGCTCTCTGAACTGTAGTTTCTTCAATAAATAGAACTATACCTGCTGGGGCTATAGGGAATAGATGTACTAAAGCATGTGAAAGAGACTGAGAAATTAAAATGCACTAAAAAACGTAAAACTCCAAGAGGAAGCATTGCTAACATTAAAAACCTTTTCTTGGTGAAAGGATTAAGAAGCACAAATTGGTGGTTACAAAATGGTCACAGGGATGCAAAGTACAGCAGAGGGAATAGAGTCCATAATATTGTAATAACTATGTATGGTGTCAGATGGTGCAAGACTTATGGGGGGATCATTTGTAAGTTATATAAATGCCGAACCATTCTGCTGCACACCTGAGACTGATATAATAGTGAATGTCGCTGTAACTGAAATATTTTATAAAAATTTAGAAAACAAGACTCCTTTCCTTGACCATCTGTTGTCTTTCCTTGCAACCCAATCTCTCCCAGCTTCACACTAACTTACGGTCTCCCTGCCTGGCCTAATATGCTCTGGAGTGATGGTGGATGGAGGGGGTAAACAGGTAAATCAGGGCGGCCAGTTGGTGCAGTTGGTTAGAGTGCAGTGCTCATAACACCAAGGTCGCTGGTTCGATTCCCACGTGGGCCAGTGAGCTGCGCCCTCCACAACTAGATTGAAAACAACTACGTGACTTGGAGCTGATGGGTCCTGGAAAAACACACTGTTCCCCAATAAAAATAAAAATAAATTAAAAAAAAGAAAAGGTAAATCAGCCTTACGTCGCTGACAGTCTACCCAGGGAAGTCTCTCTTACCTGGAAGCAACGACAGTCTTAAAAATGTATCTGTAATTACCAGGGCAACCTGGAGACTGCCCTCCTGGTGTCCCGTACACAGTCCCGTACATGTCATGTTTTAGATAGATGTGTGTGTGTGTGTGTGTGTGTGTGTGTGTGTGTGTGTCCGTGTGTGTGTGTGCGTGCACGAGAGCATGCACCAGGAGTGGGGGTCATCCAGCTGTTGGGACACTGTGCACCCCAATGGCTATTAAGAGCAGAAAAGCGCCCGCTGAAAATCTGTGTACTCCCATTGGAAACAGGAAGTGGGCCTTTTGTGATGCTTTAGGCCATGGGTTGTAAACTACAACCCACGGGCTACACCTGGCCTCTTGCCTGTTGGTGCACAGTCCACAGTCCAAGAACAGTTTGTGTGTGGTTGAAAAACATCAAAAGAAGAGTATTCCATGAGATGTGAAAATTATGTGACATTCGAACGTCCACGGCCGTAAAATAAAGTTTTATTGGAACATCACCCCCTCCTGTGTTTACCTACTATCTGCAGCTGCTTTCACAGTTGGACTAGAGCTATGATAGAGAGTGGACGGCCTACAAAGCCTAAACTATTTCCTATCAGGCCCTTGACAGAAAAAGTTTGCCCAGCCCCGGTCTAGGGCTTCACATCAACAAAGTTTCCATGAGAAGGGCCTGTGCCAGGCCCTGGGCTCGTCCCTGGGCACGCTGTCCTCGGGAGGCCCAAGGTGTGGTCAAAGAGCGCACAGGCTGAACACCTAGCCGTCTGTGTTCCCAGTGACGCCTGTTCCATCCTGGGAACCTGGATGGCGTGGAGATCCCAGTGTGAGGATATGTGGCCCCTACAGGGGGTCCTAGTCATTCATAATTCCACTGAGGGCACTGTTCTGAGCGGCACGAGCTGGTCCCTTGAGGCATGTCCAGAGGTCTCCCTCCGCCAGTCCTGGGTATGTAAGGGCGGGCTCTCACATGCAGGTGCCACCCTCCACCAGCCTGTTCTGACTGGCTCTTTGCAAACAGGTGTGGGGAGATCCAATTATGATAGGCTGAACTCCCTTGGGCCAAACTCCTACAGTCCATGGGTCACCTGCCCTCTGTGTATAGCTGTGTCCCCTGTTCCTTTACTGGATTGTTTTATTGTTGCACTTTTACCGTTTTATTGTGGGTACTTCATGCAACCTGGTCTCTCCCTCTTACTACTCTCCCGGCCTCACATGGACGTGTAATGTCTCCTTCCCTGGGTAGACTCGCCAAGTCTCTCCTGATGTCACCTTTGGTCAGAGGCTTCTCACAGGAGGCAGAGGCAGAGCCAGCAACATTTGGCACCAAGCATGAAGCAGTGACCACAAAGTGGAAAATGACAAAATAATGTTCAAAATGCCAGTAGCCTCAGCGTTAGCCTTTTTGGTGCAGAAGCAGACTGTCTCTTAGCTAAGTGTGAGGGAGAAAGTCTAAACTTAAAGTTATACAGGCTAACGGGTAGTGCTTCTTTCCGCCCAGTGCACTCACAATGCTGTCTAATGGTTCTATGAGCTGAGCTCAGACGTAATGGGCCGGGCTAACTAATTTGGGTTTTGAAAGTAGAAGAAACTCCTCGCAGCAGAATGGCAGGGACATGACAGAGTCCAGGGAAAGTCCCCAAAGACACTATTTGGCAAGGAGAGAAAGGAGAAGAGAAATAGGTGAAATAAACCTATTGTGGAAATGAACACTGGTCTGGCATAAGAGGACTCACTATGGGGGGTGAAGGGTGCATGAATGGAGGAAGGAAGGTTGTGATGGTGGGAGGCGGGGTTGCATGTTTTGGCAGGGGGCACTCAGAATGAAATTCGGAATCTTACGGGGAGAGTTGAAATGGGCTGTGGAATTTAGTAGCAGGTGAAAGATTTCAATGCGGTGAGGGGTGGCAGGGCTTTTGCTCCTGCTTTCAGGGCCTGTGTTGTCCAGTTGCAACAGCGAGTGGCTAAGTGGGTTTAGGACACTACAGCCTCTGACTCTGAGGTCCAGGGCGTGGCTGGCAGCCTGAAACAAAGGACTCATTCTGGGACAGACTGTGGGACACTGGCACCCTGAGGAAGTCCCAAACGCATTGCTGCCTTCACCATCTCTATACCTCACTTTCTAGAAAGTTATGTATGAACAAGATGCATATAATGTCAGTCAAAATACAAATGCACTAATGGAAATTGCATTTGCCATTTGCGTTTACAGAGTGCTTTACAACGGCATAGGCTACTTTCAAAGGCACACTCTTCCCTCAGTCTCTGTAACAATCACGGGAGGTGGCTATTATGGGTTTTACGAGTTTACAGATAAGGATGGTGAGACCTGAGAGTGAGCACGCTACCTCCCATAACAGTAAGTCCAGAGCGGGAAACTCGAGGTTAGTCCAAGGACTCACCAATGTCGTCAGCGTTCCTGGTTCCAGCTGTTTTTTCCACTCTGCCCTCCTCACCTCTCAGCCTTGTCCCCAGGCTGTCTTCTTGGGTGAGAAGATGGTTGCCCCATCCTCACACCACAAAACCCAGCAGCATAAAGGGACTGTGTCTTCCCTGAGTTTATTTTTCAGGCTGAGGAAATCTTCACTAGAAGCCCTTCCCTGCAGATGTCTCCTGCCATGTTACCTGGAGTAGGGGTTATAGGTGCGCTCCCAGGGGAATCACTGGCAGGGGGGATGTATGATCAGGACGGGCTTGGATAAAACGCACCCACCCTGACTGGTTTCACCCTAAATTCATGACCCCTAACCTCAAGAAGGCTCTTACTGCCACCTTGCGACATACCAGATTTTCCGAGATCAGTGCTTCTCACACGTAAGTGTCCACCTGGAAGGGCTTGGTGAGAAGGGATGGCTGCACTTGGCGCCAGAGTTTCTGATCCAGGAGGTCTAGAGCGGGGCCTGAGAATTTGCCTCTGACAAGCTCTCAGGTGACACTGACGCGGTGGGTCCCGGGACCACACGTTGGGAACCAGTTCTCCCTGACTCTCCTGCTGTCCCAACACCATCAGCCTCTCCTCTGGTTTTCCCAGACGTCTTTAACACCTCTCCCCAGTTGCTCCTCAATCCTAACGGCTACCTCGCTGCCCATTTCACTGAGGACAGAAGACACCCTCGTGCCACCGTCACATCGAACACATTCCTCGTACACTCTGGCTTCCATTCGGTTTCTGTGGATGAGCTGCCACGCTCCTGTTTAAGGCCATCCCTCCAGGTGAGCACTGAACCTCCTCGCATCTCTCCAGGAACACCTCTGCACACATCAGCAAACATGCTCTGATAATTTTCCATTCTGAAACAAAACAGGAAATAACAAAAAGCAAAACAATAACTCCCTTGACCCGAATCCCTTGTCAACTATTCCCTCAATGCTGTTTTCCTTTTACCGCAAAACTCTGGAGACGTCTATACTTGCTCTCCCTGCTTCCTTTGTTTCTTTCTCTTTGGAAACCAGTCCAATCTGACTTTTGTCCCCCTTCCGTTCCCCATTGAAACTGCTCTTGTCAAGGGGAGCAATGATTTCCTCGTTTTTCATTCCAGTAGTAAAGTCTCAGTTCCCATCTTACTGAGCCCATTAGCAGCACCTGACACCCTGGTCACTTCTTCTCTCTTGGGACCCTCTCCCTTGCCTCTGCCCATTGCTGTCTCTTGGTTCTCCCCCTCCTCTCTGGCTGTTCCTTCTCAGTTTTCTTTTTCTTTTTTTTTTTTTTTTTTCTGGGTTTTCTTCACTTCGCTGACCTCTGAAGGTTGGGGAATCCTAGCGCTCATACTTCTCTACACCTCATTCGATGTAGTTCCATCAAGTGTCCGCATTTTCAATGGCACCTACATGCCGTGACTCCCAAATTTCTGACTCCAGCCTAGATCTCTCCACTGAATTGTAGACACATATATCCCACGGCCTACCTTCCATCTCCAGATATATAAGGGGCATGCCAAAACGCACATCTCCAAAACCGGCCTCCTTCTGTTCCCCAGCAACTCCGCACACACAGATACCACGTTTTTCTGCCGACTCACAGCAACTGGAGACTTCCTCCTTCCAGTTCCTCATGCCAAAAGCTTGGAGTCATCCTTGACTCCCTTTCCTCTCTCACACCATATTCAAACCATCAGCAAATACCATTGGGTCTATATTCAAAATGTATCCAGAATCTGACCACTGATGGCTGCTTCCTCAGCCACTGACCCGGGTCTAAGCCACTGTCATTTCCTGCCTCTACTATCATAAAAGATCTTAACTAGTCCCCCTGCTTCTACCCTTGCCTCCCTCTTCCCACCCCTTCACCTATTATCCACACAGCCAGCCAGAGTGGTACCATTAAAATGGGAGTCAGATTCTGTCACTCTTCAGCTCAAAATCCTACTCAGAGCCAAAGCCAGCATCTCTCACAGGCTGCAAGAGCTCTGGCCCTGGATACGTCTCTGACATCAGCCCCTTCCCCTCTCTCACGTCTCTGCAGCCCCACTGGCCTCCTTGCAGTTCCCTGAACTCATCCACTGCAGGCTCACCTTTACACCTGCTGTGACTCAGCTAGGGGTATCCCTCCTGCCTGGTTCTAGCTCCTTCAGATGTCTCCTGATCAGAAAGGCTCTCCCTGACATTGCCAAATGAAATAGGAATAAACTCCTATCTTCACTTCCACCCCGTTTTCTCTTCCCCTTAACCTACCTTCATTTTCTTGCAGCACATATTACTCCCAGATGTTTTATATGCATGTTTGCTTACCCTAGAATGTATGTCGCAGGAGAACAGGGAATTTGAGCCCGTAGCAGGCACTCAGTAAAATTTGTTGACTTAATGGAAAGGGGAGCTCCCATAGTAAACCCACAAATTGGCAACTAAGTTATACTTTGGACTCTTATGGGTTAGGTGAGTGGTCATTAGTCCCACAGAGTCCTGTCAACTCTGTATTTCCAGAATGAGCTTCTGGGTCTGCAAGGCCAAGAAACAGACTTTGGACTACGTCATTTTTGTAGGTACTGTCATGCCAACAGACCCAGCCAGCCAGCGGCCCTCAAAGGAGTTCCATCTTTTCTCAGATTCTCCAAGTCCTGGGTCCTTAGTATTTAAAGAAACTCGTGGCAAATTTATTTTGCAATCCAAATAATCCCTCCCCAATTGATGAAGTTCACAACCAGCATTGTTTTTCTCAAAGCTGGCTACACATGTATGCACCCACAGAGAAACCTACCAGGTACAGTTCGCTCTCTCCTTTCCTACCACCAGGTAATACACTTGGTTACAAAAACCTGAGCATTCAGACTAGGATTGTCTGGATGACTGTCCAGTCACCATATAACCCACCTGTACTTGACAAAAAAATGGATTATTCCATCAGGAGACTCACTCGTTTATTGGCATGGATGTGACTTTCTTCTTGCATGGGAGCCAAAATTTTTCTCATCCCCAGACAATGATGCTCTTTTGTTTAAAAAAAAAAAAAAAAGAAAAGAAAAAATACAGCATCCTGTAAAACCGGCAAGAATTTCCATGAGGAATTGTCTCGTCTGGAGCCTTGCCAGTGTGGCATTTAACACATGCCTGCACTACTATGAGACCTGACGTGACCTCTGCAGGGGATTTTTTTGAGTAGCCAGGCTATGGATTTTTTTCTTTTCCATGAAAGATTGCACTTCAGGTTAGGGAACAATCCGATAGGTCATGAGATTGGCAAAAGGAGGCAGAGGCACCCGACTGGAAATGAGACAGGGTCACCCTCCTGCACCCTGCCACTGAGAGGGATTAAATTGAACTAATTGGATTACAAGCTAAGGCAAGGGTTCCCGGACCCTGGAAGGGGTCAGGAAGCCTTTTTTATTATCTTACCAACAGTGATGCACAGGTTTCACTAGTGTAGCCCAGGGCACCTGAAAATAAGGCGAATTCCAAACCCACTGGGTGAAATGTTAACTGCATTGAACATCAACTCGCCACCCCCTTTCAGCAAGAAACTAAGACCCTTCTGGGGACATATAGTTTTGAGAGGTAGCAGAGCTGTATGAAGCAGGTAATCAACACCTGAATTCAGAATATCAGGTTCGCCCTGTCTGGCATTGGGCCAAAATGCTGTGAAAATGGCCTGGGGCCACCCAAGAAAAGTAGTAGGTACTCCTGATATAACAGTTAAGTGATTAGGTAGTTTGTTTCCCTTTACCTGGGCTGGACTTGGGTATTTCAACATTTTTTAATAGATGTAGAACTAGTCTTAGGTGAAAGTGCTTCATAAACTGCAAAAGGTTAAAAAAGAAAAAAAAACCTGTTATATATTTTGTTATTTCGCGGCAATTATCCAAATTCATAATTTATGTGTTAAAAAGCTCGGTGAGTTCCTGTGTTACCGAAGCCTTAGTTACTCCGGTTAGATATTATTGCTGCTATGCCTGAGGTCTTTGCTTATCTGACTATACTATCAAGATTTAGGTGGCCAGCATGAATTAATACTCAGAACTTACCTAGCTCAAGAGCAGAACCTGTCAAACTGTAGTGTCACCTTCAAATTACCTGGGCCATCCTGTTCAAATGCAGATCCTGGTGGGCAGCCCGAGATGCCGCATTTCTAACAAGTTCCCAGGCGCTGCCAGCAGCTGGGCTCTGGGCTACACGGTCTGCAACCTCAGGTCTCTTCTCAATGATGGAATGTCCAAAGAGATGGTTAGACGTGTATAACCGGTTAGGTCGACAGTCTGGAGCTGTGGTACTCAAAGTGTGGCCCAGGGGTTGGCAATATGGACATCACCTGGGAACTTGTTAGAGGTGCTAATTCCTGGGCTCCATCCCCAGAGTTTCTAACGCAGAAACTGGGGGTGGGGAGTAATCTGTGTTTGATAAGCCCTCCACGGATTCGGAGGTGCACCAGTGTTCGAGAACCATTGCTCCAGCACATTAAAATCACCTGGGGAGTTAAAAAAAAAAAGAAAAAAAGAAAAAAAAGCGAGGCCTGGGTCCCATCCCAGAACATCTAGGGGTGGAGCCCAGGAATCAAGATGTTTTAAAGGCATCTATGGGGATTCTAATGTGCAGCCAGTGTTGAGAGCAGCTGGTCTAGAACAGAAAGCTGCGCCTGCTCACGCGGAAGAGGTCGCAGTAAAGCATCGCAGTGACCACCATGCAGGTGTGGACGTCTGTCTGAGCAGTGTGCACCCTGGGTCTCCAGGGTGCCTGGGGCACCGAGTGTGGACAACGCAGAATGACGTCCTCACTCCTCACCCTGACACTCGCCCTCGTCCCTGGTCAGCCTCTCTCTCCCTTTGCTCATGATGTTTTCTGGCTGGAACACCCTCCCGCTGTACTATCACCAAAATTTCCACCCATCCTTAAGGCCCATGCCAGCCCAGGTCTTGAGAAGTCCCTTCCTACATTCCGTCACTAGATTAGATTTATCCTTCCATAGAATTTCATGGCATGGTATTTGTCATTCTTATATTACCTAGACTGAGGTTATTTCTTGACTCTTCCCCTGCACAGAACTGTAAACTCTTGCACATCGAGAACTGCAGAACACCCAACATTGTCTCTCTCTCTCGGGTGTAAGGGCTGCACTGGACCCTTGTAGGGCTTTGATAAGGACCTTCTTGAATCTGGGGTTGAAACATGTGTGTTTGAGGCTTGCCTTTGCGGTTGGTGGCTGTGTTCCAGGGGGTTAGACCTCTTTGGGCCTTGCTTCTCTGTAAAATCAGGATGTCGAACGAGACGGTCTTTAAGGTCCCTTTCAAATCCCAGATCCCATCATCCTTAACCTTGGGCAAATAAGTGTAAACATAAACCCTACTGATACTAGGTGTAGTTGGCTGCTGGGTGACAGGTGGACATAAATTCTTTGATTCTCCTCCCATAGAGAGATGGGGCTCTATTTCCCCTCCCCATGATTCTGGGGTACACTGTGCTTTGCTTTGACCAATAATAGTCTGCAGCAAAAGTGACGTCGGGCCAGTGCTGAACACAGTACATTGGTGTCTGAGTCAGACTCGTGGGGAGAAAGAAGGAGAGAGGGGAAGGAAGACGTTGGGAATGTGGGGACTCCAAAGAAAGGCCTTAAATAGGGTCTGGCAGCCAGCTTTCTGTGTCCTGCAATGCCTGGTATTGGAGACCTGAACCATCATTTAAAAAGTCTGGTCGCTGTGCTGGAGAGACTATGTGGAGAGGCGTTGAGTCTACATGGAGAGAGGGGCCCTTGGATGCCAGCCTTACAGCCATCCCTGCCAAGGTGCCAGGTGTGTGAATAAAACTGTTTTGCACCCTCCAGATTCGCTCCACCACTAGCTGAAAACCGACGAGTGACCCCGCGTCAACGGCACCGGGAGCAGGAGAATCACCCAGCTGAGCCCTGCCCTCGTCCCGGATGTACAAAATCACAATACGTAATAAAATGGTTGCTGTTTAAATCCCCACGTTTAGGGCCATTTGCTATGCAGAAATGGATAACCAGGACATTCCGTAAATAGCATTATCCTTGTATGTGAAATTCTATGACATTTAACATGCAAATACTTGCTAGATGTCCGAGAAAATATTATATATCCAAAGACACACATACATAAATGGGCTTGGGGAAATGCATGACATTTTGTGCTATTCCCACTGACTTTGATTCCTCGAGTCAATTCCATGGCCTGTGGGTACATTTGTAGAGCAAAATGCACAACCACTGAAAACAAGCACCTACTTGACAGTCACGTTCAAGGCCCAGGAAGCAGCACCCAGTGCAAAGTCGGGATTTGCTAAGCGGATATAGGAGGAGCCTGGGAACTGGAGTGAAGCCTTGAGAAGGCGGAACCCTTACACAAAGAGCCTTTTGTCTGCTCTTGAACACAGTGTGGCCATTTCCTGGGGTGAGATGTTCAGTTTGGGAGAGATTTGCAATTTGAAAAGGGGGGTTTTGTTTCCTCTTCTCCCCAACTAATTTAACCCTCCTCTGATCCCAAGGGAGCTTTTTAGTGCCGCATAAAAAGGACACTTTCAGAATCACAGCCTCTTTTTCTGAATGTGTTTCTTATGTAAACGCTGCATCACAGAAATTTCCCTCTGCTTTACACTTTAATTCTGCTTTTAAAACCTGCAAAACAGAAACACAGAGAAAGACACCTTGAAAATACTCTGGGTTTCATCTGTTTTCCATTTTTTACGTCAGGCTCCCACGTTTTTTTTTTCGTTTTTTTTTTAAATCCTATTCTTTAAGTATATTTAAAAATCATTCTCTGTTGAACTGGGAAAGCAAAAAAAAAAAAAAGAAAATGATGATTCCTGTATATTTAGGCTGCCCAAATATTCCAAGAAGTACAAGACACTTCACAATGAGCTAATAATCCTCAACATGTCACAGTGAAGTCAGGTGGCCCAGGCAGGAGAGTCAAGGGACATTTAGAGAGGTCCCACCTGAGGCCTCTGTGCCCCTCCCCCAAGCCACAGTACTTCTGGAGGCAGCAGGGGGTGGAACGGGCGGGGAAAAGGCCTGATTCCATAGGTCTCTTTCAAGAAGGTTTTCTTTCTTTTCCTGACTCCTTCGTATTTAGACCATCAGACTACCAACCATCATCACCTTACTGTGAACTGATTTGTTCACATCTATTCACCCATTTGGGAACACAGCAAAAATAACAGTGAAAGGATAATAATGAATGAATGATAGTTTAAAAAATGAATGAATGAATGGGAAATACACTTGGGAACGCACAGCAAAAGTAATAAAGAATACAAATACGCTTTAATGACTGAATGACTGAATGAATGGGTTTGAATTCCAGCTCAGGCACTTATTAGCTGCATCTCTTTGGGCAAGTTACTTCATGTCTAAGAAGACACTGGTTTCCTTCTCTGTGAGATGGGGAGGATAGCAGCCCCCCCATGGGTAGTTGTGAAGTGCTTGGCAGGAGGTGCCATGCAGTACATTCTCAGCTGAGGTTCAGCCACTCCTCTTTCCCAGACCCACCTCCGAAGGCCCCAAAGGCCGAGTCCAGGGATGGAATGGGCCCTGCCTATGTGCTGCAGGGACACTTGTCAGGCGTGCTGTGCCCTCAACACCGCTGCACATTCCTGGCTGTCACTTAAATCAATTTCCTTAAGAAACTGTCTTTTAACTGGAGGTTTAGATTCTACTTCAAAGGCAAATCTTGGGGTGGGAGAAGGGAGACACTTCAGGCTGTTGTCAGTCCCTGGAACCTCAGTGTGAGGCAGTCCCAGACTCTGCTCATAGAACACACTGTCATGGAGACGTGAGGCAGAGAGGCCAGATGGTGCCACAGACAGGTTTGGAGATGAGGTAAGAGGAGAGAAGGTAAGCAGGACATTGGAAATGTTGGGGCCTCGAAGAAACGAATCAGGAGGGGCTGCTGGGATACAGCACAACATTGCAAAGTCAGAGATCAGGGCTCAAGTCCAGACTTTTCCTGCTGCTGGAAGTGTGACGGTCAGCGAGTTACTTACCCTCTTTGAATTGTAGTTTTCTGATCTGTAAAATGGGGCTAATACTAGCTAACGTGTGGGGTGATTGTGGGAGTTAAGTGAGGCAATATATAAAGTTGCTTAGAAGACGGTTGGTGCTCACACGCCATGTACTGTGGGTGCTGGAGAGAGGACTGTCCCAGGCTGGCTGGCCCCACCACTTAGCAGTAAAGACTCATCAAGGCTGTGGTTATTATTTCCCTTCCCTCGCTTCCATTTCTCAGGCTCTGCTCTTTGCCAGGGCCAGCGGTGACCACAGTGACAGCCACTTAAATTAATTATGAGAGAATACATCTCCATCCTCAAATCCCAAACCAAAGACAGGGGCGAGAGAACAACAATAATATATCACTCGAGCGAGACAGTCTCCTCAACCCCAGCTCCAGGAAAGTAATGGTGAAAACATTCCACCACCCCACGGAAAGCTAGGAGAAATGCAATCAGGTAGGAGGCAGGGCTGGGACCCGGTAGGCGGAGCCTGCGCTCCGGGATGGGAGCAGGTGGGACTAGCCCACCCGTTCCCCGGGGGCGTCGTTAAAACCAGGTCAGGCTCCTTTCTGTCCCCTGGGACGTGCTCCCGCCCTTTTGTTTTTTTCTTCCGCGCCTTCCCCCCACCCCACCCCCGTGCCCCCGCTGCTCCTGCACCCCCCGCAGGTGCCCAAGTGGGGGACAGCAGGCCCCCCGCCGCCCAGAGAGCAGGGAGCGCCAGCCTGGGCGCTGCCTTAGTCGTCCTCGTCCCTCCCCTGGCTCCGCCTTCCCTTCCTTTCTCTTTCCCTCCTTTCTCCTCCTCCCCTCTCCTCCTTCATCTCTCCCCACCCCTGCAGCCTTCCCCTGCCGGGCTCGTGCCCCTGATGGCGATCCCAGCACACTGCTGACCTTTTCTCACTTTGCAGGAAAGACATCTCCGCAGCCGCGCCCTGGCTGGCACGTCCCAGAGGGCCAGCCAGTGCGGCTTGCTGGGAGACGGGAGCCTGGGCCCTGCTCCTGGGCATTCCACAGCTTGGCGCTCCCTGTGTGTCCAGTCTATGCAGGCCCGCAGCCCCAGTAAACTAGAGGGACTCAGTGACACCACCTCTGAGAGCCACAGGCTGGGGGAAAAGCGAAATGTAACAAAGCTAAGACATCTTCCACTTGCCCCTGGGGACAGAAACACTCCAACAGGGCTGGGGTTGTTCCCACGGCCCACTGTGGGGGTGGAGGCAGGAGCAGTGTGGGTACAGCCCAGGGATGGGGCTACAGGGGAGCCTTTCAGCTAAGACTGCCGGTCCTTCTGCCTAGACCTGCCCAGAGCAGAGTGGAGCCTTATCTAGATTCAATCCTGCCTTCTGGAAGCCTTTGACATTTCCTCCTCTGCGGGATGGGCTGCACTATAGGTCACTTTGCTCTAGGAAAGAAAAAAGAATCGTGATCTGAATTGTTGTGGAAAGCATTTACTTAGAATCTTATTAAGGTTTATTTTTAGAGCCTGTCTGCTGGCCTTATCACCAGACAAATTCTAGAGGGGTCTCTGCTCTGCTGACCTTTAAGAAAAGGCTACTGAGATGAAAGAAGAGCAGGGACGCAGGGTCTGTCCTGGAGGGACAGGTTTTGCAGTGCTACAGCCCTCACCTGCCTGGACAGGGAGGCAGCCCTGGGGCGGGGGGGCGGGGGGGACCACCAGGCAGCCTGAGGTACCCCATAATGCAAGACAGGGGGACTCCTTTCCAGGGGTGAAGGCCCTGCCCCTCCTTTCTTCCAAGCCTAGACACCACAAAAGACAAGTCTCTCTATCCATACCCACCCCACCCTCATGCCCAGTGGACCCTGGGAAAAGGCCAGATTGACTTCTGGGATAGTCTCATTATAGCAATGACAGCGCTTTCTACCTGCCAGGTACTGTTTCAAGTGCTTTACTCTCTGTCACTCATTTACATCTCACCATACCCCTATTCCTAGCCCCATTTTACAGATTAAAAAATAGAGGCACAGAGGGCTTGAGCAATTTGTCCAAAGTCACAGAGCTTTCCAATTGTTTTCCTCATCATAAAAGAGCCCCTGCCAGGAGGCACCCTGCCTAAGCCTTACTGGCCAAAGGGCATTATTGAGGGTGGTCACACCTGGGACACCTGGGCTCGGGGGCTGAGGACAGGGGAAGGAGACACGGTGGTAAGGAGGAGGGCACATGGGGCAGCAGAGGAGAGCTGCTGCAGAGGGAATGACTATGCATGTTATCTCGGAGCCGGTGCCAAGAGCTGCCTGCCAGGTTGCAGAACCCATCGCCCTGCCTCTTGAACTGCTGCTTCTATCCTAGGAGCCCACCAGCAGCTTATTGTCCCACTCTCCATCAGACTCCAAATGGTCACAGGTTCTAACGGCCCCCACAGTTCCCAGTTCTCCCAGCTTGGCAGGGTGATGGGGAGGCTATGAGTGAAATCCCCAGAGGTCCAGACAGGAGCCTGGAGGCATCTCAGAGAGTGATGCTCCAACCCACTTGGAAACCAATTAGAGACAGAAAGACCTCACCCATGAGCTGTGTCCACCGGGGTGGGGGGACAGGCAGGTCAAAAGGGGATGGTGGTGGGGTACAGAAAGGCTCGGACACAGCCCTGCCATGGCTCTGGGCACCGTGTCTGAACCGAATGTTCGCCAGCTCCCTTCTGATGTGGCCGGGGGAGGGCCGGGGCAGTCCACATGGCCGCGGAGGAGGGCAGAATCCAAAGCGGGAGGGGCTGCTCCCCACAGGAACAAAGTCAAGCCCACAGAGAACCAAGCTGCATCCCTCAGCAAGGCAGGGCCTGGGTCACCCTGGAACATTGCCGGGGGCCTTGGAGCATCCAAGGAGGGACGTCAGGGTAGCTATAAGCCACAGCTGCGTTTAGAGCCACGAGGAGCGTGCGCCCATGCACACGCACGAGGGTACACAGCTATATACCTCCCTCTTTCGCACACACACTTTGACACAATTTATGCTCATATTGGTACGTACCCATATTTGGACACAAGCCCCCCACACACACACACACACGTGATGCACACCCTTGTGAGATACATATTTGTCCGTTTACACCCGCAGACAGGCCCAGACCCAGAGATATGCTGTGACAGACTCTAAGACATGTCAACTGGGCATTCCTGGAGACGGTCCCTGTGGCTCACTGCTGGCCAGGCCCAGACAGCTGGCCCCAGAGCCCTGGTGTCCAGCAGCTGGTGCCCAGGCTGGTTCTGGGAAGCTCTGAGAATCCCGGGAATTGCTCCGGAGGTGCCGGGCTGCCCACATGGATTCCAGACAGTCCCAGTCGGGGGTGACCTGAGAAGCTCTGGGAACATCCCAGGCAGGAAGGATAGCTTTGTCTACTTGGAATGGCCTAAAGCTTCCATGGGGCTCCTCGTTCTCACATGGGTGGGGGTCAGGGCTAATCAATAGTACTTCTCGGCTCCACGGTGTCCACTGGCCTGGACACCAAGTGTCATGGTGGCCACAGTTTGTTGGGTATGTAGATCCACACAGAAAAAAACACCAGACCTGCTGGCTAAATAGCACAGGGTTATAAAAGCACCAATTATGGAGCCAGACAGTGTGGGTTCAAATCTGCGCTCTGCCACTTACCAGCTGTGTGACCCTGAGCAAGTTACTTAGCCTCTCTAGGCCTCAGTTTCCTCAACGGTGAGATGAGAACAATAATAACACCTACCTCCGAGGACTATTGTCAGAATCAAATGAGTACATTTGAACAAAGTGTTTAAACAGCGCTGTACTTCCAGCACTCTGAGGAGGTGAGAAGACAGGTGAGAGGGCCTGAGGCCCAGGGGCCAGGTGACAGGTGGCTGATGAGAAGAGAGGGTGGGGTGGGGAGAGATAAATGGTCTGGAAATGACCATAGACCTGTGTCTCTGTGCTGTCAACGTGGATACTCTGAAGGGAAAATAAATAACAGCGTATTTCCTCATGGAACACCGTGTGCTCAGAACACAGGAACATTTTCTCATTATTATATAATAACATGAAAGGCAATGTCCTCCTTCTCATAGGAGCCCAGAGCACTTAGAGACTGCATCGTCAGAGCCCAGCTTGCACAGGCCCTGGACTGGGTGGCAGAGGCCAGCAGCGGCCGCGCTGGGCTGCTCCTGTAGTGGGGATGGCAGCACCTGGGCCAAGGGCATCGTGGAGAGCCCCTCACCCCCCCCACACACACACACACACTCAGCAGAAGGGCTCCATCCTCAGCTCCTGCAGCAGGGCGGCTGTCACGTGGCTGACCTGCACAGACACGACACAACCCTGGAGGTTACCACCAGCCTAGAAGCCTTGGAGGGGCTCCACAGAAGGAGCAGAGGGGTCCCTGCTTGCTGCATACTGTGTGTCCCCGAAAATAAGACCTAGCCGGACCATCAGCTCTAATGCATCTTTTGGAGCAAAAATTAATATAAGACCTGGTATTATATTATATTATATTATATTATATTATATTATATTATATTATATTATATTATATTACATAGAGCCTGTCTTATATTATAGTAAAATAAGACCAGGTCTTATATTAATTTTTGCTCCAAAAGATGCATTAGAGCTGATGGTCTGGCTAGGTCTTATTTTCGGGGAAACACAGTAGTCAACAGGAGAAATGAGGGGCTTGTTAGAGGCCCGCCAGCTGCATAAGGGCTCTTACTTCCCTCCTCCCTTGCAGGCTATGTATGTGTCTGAGAAGCTCCCATGAGCTGGGGCAGAGTAGCCAGAGGGACGCTCCACAAGGGAGGGCAAGAAGTGATTCCTTTTCTGTCCGGCGCAAGCCCTTGCTGCCTTGGGAACTCCATTCCCGGGCGGCTCCTGCTCTGGACCGTGCTGCACGTGTGGGGAGAGAGGTTTTCTCCTTTGTGTGAAGAAGCAGAAACCCACTGAAGGACTGACAGAGTCACTGAGGCAAAGGAAAGCTGTCCAGGATCTAGTGTGAGTCTGGTGTGGCGAAGACTCCAGACTTTTCTCCACTAGTAAAGCCGTATTTGACATTTTCCTCTTAGGAGAAAGAGGGAAGCAGGTGGCTCCCGACGTGAGGTCTCAATGCCCTGATTGTAGACCTCCTGCCTTCCTGGGCTCGCAGATGCAAACACTGTGCTGCAAGCTGACCCCTGAGCCCCTTTGGCGAAGGATGGATGGACCACTAGCATGTCCTGAACACTCCACAACCGGCACCAGAGCCATAACACTTTTTGCCTGGATGTCTGCAAGGTCTAGGTCTCAGAGAGGTGTCATAAGACAAGTAAGACCACTGTATTCCCAGTGCTTCGAGTCAGGCCCAGAGGTGCTTCCAGCTTTTCAAGGCTTTCCCATCACTGACAGCTTAAGAAGAGCAACGACCCTGACAGCAGCAGCAATCACCCACCTCTGCTGAGTGCTGATTAGGGGCGGGCACGGGGCTGCATGCCTTGTAAGTATTATCTCATTTAATGTTCTCAGCAACCCTATGAGACAGGTAGTCTTCTTAACCACGGGGGACAGATGAGGCAGTTGAGGCACAGAAAGGTTATGTACTTTGCTTAAAGCCACACAGCAACTAAGTGACGGGGCCAAGCATTTGAACCTGTGTAAAGTGCAAGCATCTAGCTGTGAGACACAATGTCTTTTGGCACAAGCTTCAGTCCCCTCTCCAGCTTCAGCTCCTGACACTCTGTAACTTGTACTCCACTTACAGCTATTGCCTCTCTTCCTCTGCCTCTCCCCTCGCCCCTCTCCCTCTCCCTCTCGCTCTTCCTATCCCTCTCCCTGTCTGCCTAGGCTGGTTTTTCTACCTCACCACCCTCCCTCTAGCTTCACCATACCCTTCTCCGGGTTAATACCTATTCTTTTTCCATATTTCATTTTCCCCGTCACCTCCTCTTGGAAGCCTCCCCAGATGCCCACTCCCTAAGTCTCCAATGCTGAGCTGGGTGCCCCTCTTTTGTGCCTCTATAGCAGCATGTGTACATGGGTATGACCCCATCGTTGCACACACTACACTTGCTATGAAGGTGAATTGAGTTTCTGTCTTGCATGTAACCATTGCTCCCTGAGGTCAACAAGGGTCTTATGCATCACGGCCTCACCAGCACCTGGCAGGATGGTTGGTCCTTGGCCATTGCTTGTTGCGTTGTGAACTGTACCTGTAAAGTGCCAGAGGGTCAATAGACACTTTGTAAGCCATGTGCGGACTCTATCACTTCCTCTCCTCCTCCTCCCCCCAACCCTTTAAAAATACAAAAACCACGCTCAGCACGAGCATCACACAACAACAGTGGGTCTAACTGTGCCTGCGGTTTATACGATGCCAGCTCCACTGTCATTGAGCAAGACAGTGCTAAACAAAAAATCACTAGTCATACTAACTCCATGAATTTCAAAATTGGGGGAGGGGTGAGCAGGCGGTTTGGTTGCCACGGCGACGAGGGGGCCTTGGTGAGCCACACACAGTGGCCAGAGCCGATGCTAAGGATGCTAGCGCTCCGGGCAGCCCTGCAGAACGGCGAGGCGGGTGACTCACCGAGGAGCATGGCTGCCCTTCGCGGCTTCTCTCTCACTGTTTTCTGGTAGTGACAAAGCCACCTTGGGAATTCACGGAAAGAAAAGACACTAGAGAACCAATTCCGTCTCAGATCCAATTGCTTAGGTAGCAAGGCTAGGAGAAATGAGAATATATGCCTCCTAGGCTCCTCATGCCATCCCTGGCACAAGGCCAGCACACACAGGCCTCCGTGTCTGTGAATCTCACCCCTCTGTGCTCCTGAAGCTTGGCAGAGGGGTGCTACACCTCAAGATCTGCTGTAGCTTCCCGTGTCTTCTGAGGTCTGCCCAGAGCAGGGCTGGCCCTGAAAGAGCAGGGTGATCACTTGTCACAAAATGGGTCCCCATCTATCTATCCTGAGCAGGCCGCATCCTTCTGTGAGGCCTGTCCCCTGGAGGCATGAAGCTGCGACTTGGCAGGCTTCATTGCAAATGCACGACCAAGCCATGCAGTGGAGAGGCTTGACAGCTGCACATCCAATAAGCCCAGAGCAGCCTGCAGAAAGCCAGCCGACTCCCTTTCTCCCTCCCTCCCTCCCCAGTGCACATCTGGAGTTTATGCACATACATTGTGGCCTAAGTCACTTAGGTAAAACTTCACATACTCTCATCACAAAAACTCATCAAATATTAGTCTAAATAGTTACTCCAGTGCTGGTAGGCACATTAAAAAATGTGCCATAAGCACAAAAAGGTTCAGTCTTCCTTTTGAAGCTTCCTTTGGAATAACTTCAATGGTCGCCCCCTAGCCATAGAGACCTGAGTTAGAACTGGACATAGAAGACTGAGTTTGAGACTACTTCTAGCCCTTCTTAGCCATCAGGGAGTTCCTTACTCACTTAGCTTCTTCTTTTCCCCGTTTGTAATGCCAACGTGATCCATCCCTTCCCAACCTTTTTCCTGGGAGTGATTTTGGTAGTCCAAAAGAGATTAGGCATGTCAAAGCTTTGACACACTACAAAGTACCATGAAAACATCAAATGCCTTAGGATGCCTTGTTTCTACACAAATCAGAGTCTGGAACTTCATTAAAAATTCCGTCTGCCTTGGAATTATTCCTCTTTAAAACAAACTTGTTATTTGCACGAGAAAATAGGTCAGACCGACCTTTCATTTTTGGGCCAGAGATTAAGGGACAAAAGTTAGTTCCAATTTTACAGCATGATTTGGGAGTTCAGTGATAGACTTTCAAAAAGCTTTGGGGTGATTTATTCTGCCATCTATGTATTCATAGCAAGGGTTCTGCATTTGCCCAGAAGCTAGGTGCTCGTAAGGAGGCTAACTTATTTTCCCCATATTATAGCAACCTCATGAGATAGGTATTATCTGTCTTTTACAGATACGAAAACTTAGAGAGTTTAAGTAACTTGTCCAAGGAAATTCAACAAGAAATTCACCGTGTCATTGAAAAAAACTAAAAACAACTTTCTATGAAATCTAGTTATTTTCATCTTCGCTGGAAGACTGAAAACGAGTATTTCCTTCTTGTTAAATCACCCACACAGGTGCAATCATTCTTCAGCAAAACCCAAAATAGGCAAGTGCAAAATAAATCAATAGGGGGAAAAATTGCAAATTCCAAAATTTCAGACACATTGCTTTTAGTTTTTTCTTTCCTATGTGCTGAAAGCGGACCCTACAAATCAGTTTTTAAAGAAAAACAGAAAAAGGAAGTGAAATATGATTGAAAACTTTAGGAAGAAGGAAAAACTTTGTTATAAGGATTTGGGGCTGTGAATTCTCTCTCCCCAGAATCCTTTCTTGTTAGTGGATCTCTCCTGTGTCTCACAAGCATGGAAGCCATTTTTACCTCGTGCGGTGAACAGGAACCCTCAGGCCAGATGCAAATATTTTCTCTCTCAGAGCCTGGCACTCTACTCTCCTTTGGCTTCAAGAACTCCAAGTTCTCTGGGTTTCTACAGGACAGAGAGGTGCAAATCTCAAAGCTAACTGGATTCATGTTCACGACAGGGCCTGCCAATGAGTCGTTTTATTGTCTTGAGTCCTTGATTGCCAGGTTCTTAGCTTCATTTCTAACAAAGGAGAAGAGCAGACAGTATCTATGAGGTTATAGGATGAGAGACGTAGCATACTCTTTTGACATTAGCTTTTTTTTGGTTACCCCACCTTCACCTCTGCCAGCCCAGAAAACATCAAACTATATCCATCTCTCTAAAGGATTTAGGAGTGGCCTTCAACAGTCGTGTGAGTCTGTTAGTTCACTCCTCAGATGTGTGTGAACTGAGCAGGCCATGTGTGCCATGGGGCAGCAGTCTTGGCTGGGCACTGGGAGGGGACGTGCCCACAGGGCAGGAGCTGCTGCCACTGGCAAAGTTCCCTCTAACCAGAAATGGCCCTCGGCTAAGACCCTTACTATGGAGACCCTACCCATTCTCAAGTCTCATCTCACACGCTTGACCTTGACCGGTCAACTGGAAGGGACCCCTGTGCTGCTCTGCACCACAAAAACGCATGTGACACCGACTACCATGTATCCTATTTGCATGAGCATCTTGGGTTCCCTCCTGGACAGTCAGTTCCTTGAAGGCTAAAGCTAAATCTCATGTAGCCTTGGACCCAAAACAGCACCTTGCCTAGTACTTGGTACATAGGAAGAATTTGATAACTTAGTTTTTAAAATAATGGCTACTTTAAATTCCTGCAGTTTTCCTAGGTTCAATGGTTATAAAAGCAGATGTGTGGAAATCTCTAAACACTTGGAAATTGAACACTTAAAAATAATCCATCAGTCAGAGAGGAAGTCTCAAGGAAAATGAGAAAACATTTGAACTAAATGAAAATGAAAAGCTACCAAAGTTAATGGGATGTACCTAAAACAGGGCTTGGAGGGAAACTTACAGGATGAAATGCTTATGTTAGACAAAAAGAAAGGTGTCGAATCAATCATCTGAACTTACACCTTAAGAAACTAGAACAAGAAGAGCAAAATCAATCCAGAGCAAGCAGAAGGAAGGAAATAACAAAATACGAGCAGAGAGCAATGAAATTGAAAACAGAAGAACAATAGCGAAAATCAAGGAAACCAAAAGATGGTTCTTTGAAAAGGTCAATAAAATTGATAAACATCTAATAATAATAATAATAAAAGGCAAGAAGGCACAAGTTACCAATATCAGGAATGAAAGAGGGATAGCATTCTAGGTGCTATGGACATTCACTAATGAGATAATTACTAAAAACAACTCTACACACACAAATCTGACAATTGAGATGAAATGGACCAATTTCTCAAAAACCACACACTCCCAATTCAGTCATGATGACACAGATAATCTGAGTAGTCCTATAATGATTAAAGACATCGAATTCATAGCTAGAAACCTTTTTAAAAAAGAAATCTCCACGCCTACATGCTCTCATTGGTAAATTCTAGCAAACCTATCAAGAAAAAATGAGACCATATAGAAAATTTCATTTTAGTTTATGAGGCCAGCATTACCCTGATGCCAAAACCATACAACGGCAGAAGAAAACTTCAGCTCAGTCTCCCTCATAAGCATAGAAGCAAAATCCTCAACAAAATATTAGCAAATTGAATCCAGCAACACATGCAAATAATAATGCATCATGACTAAATGTCCTTCAATGAGTGCATGGGGCACGGATACTCTTCTAGAATCTCACCATGGTGATGGTTATACAAACCTACACGCCATTATAAATCATAGGACTATACACACTGACATCAATGGTACTGGAAGTTACTTTCAAACGGTTTTAAAAATGTGTGTTAGCTCTGTGATGATGGTAACTAGCATTTGTACTATACTTTTCAATACAAAGTGCTTTCAAATACATTTCCCATAACTTTCTCAACAACAATCACATGAAGTATGTATTACTGGTCTCTTTTTTTAGACGGGGAAACTGAGTCGTGGGTGAAATGTCCTTCCATGCATTAATGAACAGAGCCAAGCCGCAGGTCCAGGCCCTCAATGGGACGTCCCCATCAGCAAAGACCCCACAGACTCGCCCCCGGCCCAGGGCTTATACCCCACCCCCACCCCCCAGATGGTGATGACAGTGAAATTCTGTCTCCCAGATGGAAAGTGAATCCAGGATCAACTCTGCTCAAGGCTGATGGCTGCTGGGATCGCGGTGGAAAAGGTTTTCCGCAAGAGTGTGTGCGCACAGCTTCCGACTACGGCCGTCAATCTCCGTAACACTGAGAATTCAGCTCACCCACAACAGCTGCTTCCGCCCCTCTTTCAATGTCTGCTCTCCAGACTTTTTTTTTTCCATTGTGTGATTATCTCTTCTTGCGTAAGGGTATGGTGGTATTCTATCATGTTCCACGTAAGCAGGGGGAGGTGGGTTTGGAGGAGCAAGAATAGAGTGTTTGAGTATTCTGTTTTATTTTCTTCAATTCTCTGCAACTTTAAAACATGTATCTGAGAGACCCTCTACTCCCCACCCTGGCCCCCCGCCCCAAAAGCATGTTTGCTAAGGAGGAGAGAGCAG
This sequence comes from Rhinolophus sinicus, assembly GCF_036562045.2. Lineage (NCBI taxonomy): Eukaryota > Metazoa > Chordata > Mammalia > Chiroptera > Rhinolophidae > Rhinolophus > Rhinolophus sinicus. The sequence goes on along the minus strand of NC_133763.1, from coordinate 46,527,202 downwards.
AAAGTAGGGAAGAGACCCACAGGGGTCTTGATTAATTGTGGTGGTCAGGAAAAGAAGGTGGTATCGCAGGAACATGCTAACGAAAAATGTGCTAATGAAAGACTGTTATATATTTGTATCTCTCTCTCCTTCTTCCAGTGCAATTAATATTTATCACATCTCTGGAGGGATGTGTGTCCAAGCAATTGCTTCTATGCCTTCTCCATCAGAGACACAGATCTTGATGGCCAAATGTCATTTTTAGGGGACTTCATTTTGAAATGGAAGAACAGCTTGAGATACTGTTGAAACTTTTGCCAAAACTCTAGAAGCCATCAGGAAGTTTTGGACAAGTGAGGAGCAAGGGAGTGTCCCAGTGGTCACCAGTGCAGTGCTTACTCTGCTGGGATGACATCTTGTTGGAAAGACACTGTGCTTCTAGAGGCTTCATTCTGGCTTCCATGTCCCAAGGCTGCGTCATTCCCTACCATTCCAGCCCCACTGTAAGAAGTCTGGCACGGGGGCTGTGGGGCTGAGTGAGCTTTGGAAGGCACAGAAGATATAAAACTGAGTCTGAGACTATGTTGGCAGGGAGCCGTGGGCTAAGAGAGAAGTTTGCAGGCCTCTGCAATCTGTGTTTGGTGAGTAGAGACCATGAGCCAGCCACGTTGCACATACGGGCACTAGTGGGTCATGGCAAAGGGCAAGAAATGACTTTACTTTTTCTGGGAGCATGAGGCATCAGGCTGACGTTTTAGGGAAGGCAACCGTATGGCTCCTCTTGAAGCCACAAACCGTAATGGTCGGAAGAGGTGCAACCCTAGGAGGACGTATTTCAGGGGAGAGTAAGAAAGAACCCAGGTGCTTCTCAGGCAGCCCGAGGTTCTCCTGGGAGACCAGCATTCTTTCTTCCTTCAGAATCCAGAATGGGAGGTTTAGAAACAATATTGTTAAAATATCCCCATAGCCAGAAGGGGGGCAGACAGCCTGCCTTAGTGTTGCCCAAATAAAGCCAGTCGAAGGACCAAGGATCATCCTGAACACATTTCATGATGATGGAATGCTTTATTTTCATTTAAGAAACAATTTCTCACATGCCGTCTCATTTGGTTTTCCGATTCCGTGAGGCCTGAGCTATGATCCCCATTCTACAGATGAGGAAGTTGAGGCTCAGAGAGATGAAGACGCTTGCTCAAAAGCTCTCAACAATTCCAAGGCAGAGCAGGAACGAAATCTGGGTCTGGGCCCTGCCCTTCATCCCCTCTCCTTTCTGGAGTGAGGCTCTCACACTGAGAATCATCTCTAGGGATTGTGAAGTTGACCAATGCAAGATGAGAATTTCCCTTTTATTTTAATTCTGAACTTCACAAGATATTAACAATTGCTCCTCTGCTGCCCGGGGGTATTTGTTTAAATGCTTCCCTAACCCATGCCTTCCTTTTTCCCTTCCTCTCACAAAGACACACTGAGGGACTACGACACAGACAGGACGACATTTGGCATCGTGGAGGTTACAAAGATAAATGAGACTCCGATTCTTTCCTCTCAGGGGTTACAGGGTCGGATTTGATCACCAAGAGGCATGTTACCAGGAAGCTGTCATGAAGGCCGTGAATCCAGGAACTCGCTCCTCTGCTGTACTTACTGGACCCTGTCATTTCTTCGCGTGCTTCCTTCGGTTCCGTCCCATCATCAGCAAGTGCCCTATGAGCTGGAACTCATTTGTCCCATTCGCCACTGCTTCTCAGTGCCCGGAACAGCACCTGGCACATAGTTGGTGCTCCATAAACATTTGTGGGCTGAATGAATAAAGAGAAATTGGTCTCGAATGGGGGCCTTCTGGAAGGTTTCAAGGAAAAAGTAGCATTTGCACTAGGCCTTGATGAAGAGGTAGTGTTGACAGGTAGGTAAGGGAGCTGTGCGTGTTCCAGACAGAACATAGGGAGCGTGGGGACAGGCAAGGACAGCGGGGCTGTGCGCAAGGGATGTGAGTCTGGCTGATGCACAGGGTACATGTGGGAGGGAAGGCAGGTTGGGCCTTCAGCAAGGAGGGCCCCGGATGGCAGTTGTTTGTTCAGTGGGCCACAGGAAACCATTCAAGTGTCTGTAGTGGGGAGGCCTGTGGGTTGGTGCGATGGATCTGGTGGTGACACTGTACATAGGTCAGTGGGGAGAATGACAGCATGTACGCTGTTGAGGGTATTCAGGGCAGTAGCGAGAGCTCATGTGAGAGGTGATATGGGCTTGAACTGGGTAGAAGTTGTGGGACGGTAAAGAAGAGGGCACTTCACGACCAGAGTGTTCAGGTCTCAGGAACCGAGTGAGTGTGGAGGATGAAGAACAGCGAGACTTCAAGGGTGATATTGAAGTTCCCAACTCAGATGCCAGAGAGAGAGAAAAGGGGGAGTCAGGGGAGTTAGCTGAGAAGAGGGGAGGAAGGGAAGGGTGATGTGTGTGGTTGGAGCATCTTAACTCGGAGTGCCTGGTGGGATGCCTGGTGAAAATGTCCAGCCAGCTGTCAGAATGTCAGCGATATGGGTGTGGCCTGACAGACTGTAATCAGTGAGCCAAAAATAGTCAACAGCACTGGGCTTGCCTTGGATGGCAGCCTGAAGGATTGTGGGCTGCAGAGCACCAGGCTCGGAAGGGACCTTGGGACTCACTCCTCTTCTGTACAGAAGGGGAATCAGAGGTCTGGAGAGGTTGGGTGACTTGCCCAAGGTCACGCAGCCAATTTGTCCTCTCTGATTCTTATAGTAGGTCCACTAACTTTTAGGCGATGGGAATATTAAAATTGAAAAGCTCCCAGCTTACATCTCTCTGTGCAAAACTGACCAGGGTACTAGAGTAATAGGAATATAGAGAATGATCTCTGTCGGTAAACGTAGCTGCCACCCAGATAAGAGCAAGGTCCTAAAGGAATCAGAGGCAGGAGGGGTGGTGGCTTGGACTTTGTTTGTTTGTATTTATTTTGGTTTTGGTACGCTTTTGTCTCCTAGGGTCTCCCGCATAGCACCCCACAAGGGCCACAGCTATAGACGATCATCTTGTTCTGAGTCCTGAATTCGTGACCTCTCACTGAGAAAATGTTTCCAGACTCCTGGGAGACAGAGAGCAGGAAGAAAACCAAGGCTCACACTGCACCCCGAACTCCTTTCTTTCTCACCTAAAGGACACCGGTCCAATTACAAACTCATGGACTTTTAAGAAAAGCAAACAAAATCCCAAGCACATGGCAAAGGTCATCTGGCCCGTGGGGAGAGTGAATGATTAACTCCTGTGAAAGTGAGTTTTGAGGATTCTGTTTTACAGCGTTCAAAAGTGCAACGAGAAAATTTTAGCCCGGGGCAAATTCTAACAGCGGCTCCCTTTCCCACCCATCATCCCATGTGCTCCACCCTTCCCCCCTTTCCCTAAGGACCTTGACCATGTCCACGTGAGGAGTGTCCTATGTCAAGAGCACAGGGTGTGGGCCCTTCCCCACCAGCTCCCTCTCCCTTGGTTCTTGCGGGCTCATCTGGTTGCAACGCCAGCAGGAAACGCTGAGGCTTCCAGAACCCACGGCCTGGTCTGCTTTGTCTCTGCTGTCACCTGCACTGTGAGACATTCACTAGGACAAATGCACAAAACATGGCTCTGCTCACTTCCAGCAGGGTGACCGTCGGGGAGCTCCTTTTTCTCTCGGAGCCTCCACATGCTCATCTGCAAAATGGGTTTATGATGCTTACCTTCCTCAAAGTGTTGTTGAGGGAATTAAATGAGATAAAGCATAAAGCACCCCAAAAATGTACCTGGCACATAGGAAGCATGGGCGCATGGTGGGAGTTTTCCTTTCTTGGAGCATCCCTTCCAGCCTTCTCGCAACCCTCTTACCAGGACGCCTCAGGGCTTCTACGTTTCCCTGTCCTTTCCCCGCATACGTTACCCAAGGGAAAGGAGTCCACCAGAGCAAGACAGCTGTCCTCCCTTTCCTGCGGCCCCTCTAACCCTGCAGGGGAGGTGGCTGAGTGCCCTGCAGAGGCACAGATGTCTGCAGGAGCTGCTGTCGGTACTGAGGTGGACTTGACTCCCCTCATGCAATAAACACCCCCACTGAAGAGGGGCCCAAGGGAGCATGGTCCGCCCTGTGGATCAGACCAACCTTTCTGGGTACCAGGTGAGTTGAAGGGTCACCCCAAGGGTGCAGGGCTCAGGTGGGGGCCACTGTGGGTGCGTGCTACGCGCCCCCGAGCGCAGGCACGGGCGGAGGTCGCCTGGCAAGCGCCTGAGAGCAGCACAGGGACACTGCACTTCGCGGGGTGTGGTCTGGCAAGGCCCGCAATATCCCCGCCTGCTCTCGGGAGGGGGGCCGAATTCCCCCTGCTGGTCGGAGCCCTGCAGTTGCGTGGTCTGCTCAGAAAGGAGCCGCGGGCGCCCCCTGCTGCTTCAAA